>NC_045957.1:124485050-124820050 GCF_010909765.2 Amblyraja radiata | reverse complement strand
CGGAGTTGCAAAGGTGCTGGTGCAGAATTCCCCAAAAATTTAATTTGCAAGTTGAATCAGTAGTAAGGAAGGTGAATGCAATGCTAGGATTTATTTCGAGAGCACTAGAATACAAAAACAGGGATGTAATGCTGAGGCTCTATAAGGCGCCGGTCAGGCCGCATTTGGAGTATCGTGAACAATTTTGGGCCCCATATCTGAGGAAGGATGTGCTGGTGTTGGAGAGGGTCCAGAGGAGGTTTACAAGAACGATCCCAGGAATGATTAAGTTAACTTATGATGATTGTTCGATGGACCCTCTCCAATTACTGGGCCTGTACTCGCTGGAGTTTAGAAGAATTAGGGGAGATCTCATTGAAACTTACCGAATAGTAAAGGTTTTGGATAGAATGGATGTGGAGGTGATGTTTCCACTAGTGGGAGAGTCTAGGACCAGAGGCCATAGCCTTAGAATTAAAGGATGTATCTTTAGAAAGGAGATGAGGAGGAATTTCTTTAGTCAGAGGGTGGTGAATCTGTGGAATTGATTGCCACAGAAGGCTACCATATACCGTTCTGCTTTTTTTTAAAATCAAAAAATGTATTCAATTATTTAAAAATAATATTTACACTACAATAAAATAAGTCAGAACCCACCACCATAATACAATACAAACAAATATCCTTAATAAACTACTATACAACTATGTTACAATCCTTATCAAGGATGCAACAGCCTGCAGAGCCCAGCAGTCCCGGAACTCCCCCAGGGTGCCCGTGGACAAGCACGGACGTAACCCCGGAAAAGGGGCAGGCAGCCGGCTTGGGTAGAGCCCTCCACCACCTGGCGTCGTGACTCGCGGATGGCCAGCTTGGCCAGGCCCAGGAGCAACCCAACCTGGACATCTTCAGCCCTACCCTCTCCCCTACGCACAGGGTGTCCAAAGATGAGGATGGTGGATGAAAAATGCAGCCAGAAGGCAAGGAGCAGCCCCTTTAGGTATTCTAACCTAACAGTGACTGCAGCCTCACACACCCCATGTACACGTGGTACACAGACTCTTCCAGCCCGCAACAGTGGCAGGCGGCTGGCGAGTCTGTGAACCGCGAGAGAAAGAGGTTGCAGGGAACTCCTTGGTGCAGTACCCTCCACCCCAGGTCCCCAATGTAGAGGGGGAGAATCCCTGCGTAGAGGGACCCCCACCATGGCCCCCCTCGCGACCGGAAGGCAACACCGACCGCCACTTGGTGTCTGGACAGTGGACCAGGGCGAGGAACTGCAGGGAGTGGAGGAGGAGCCTGTACAGGACACGCCTCCCTGCGTCTCGGAGGGAGATGAAGGGTGTTGAGGAAAGGCGGCTCAAATTGTGTGGGACCGGCTCCCGGGAAGGATTACGGCGCCTGGGTCCGATGAATACTTCCGGCTGAGCGGGGGCTTGCACAACCACAAGTACTCCACACGTTTGAGTCCGCCCGACACCCGGTGGGGCGGGACAAGGGCCGGCTACTCTCACGCCCGGGCCGTCACCCTCCGCCGGCGGAGGGGGGCCCCGGTCGACAGCAACCAGATTCCAGACTCTCAACAAGTCCCTGTAGAAGCCAGGCATCCCCATCAGGACCGCACGGCTGACGCCCACCATCGGGATCCGCGTACCCATTGGAAAAAGTGCGTCGCCAGCACGTGCCACCTGGGAGGATGCCCTGAGTAAAGGTATCTCTGCAAGGTACTGAGGCGGAGAGCCGCCAACTTGGTGCGAATGTACACCAGCGACTGACTGCCCTCCTCGATCGGGAGACTCAGGACCGCTGCAGAGACCCAGTGCTTTCCGTTGTCCCAGAAGAAGTCCACCAACTTCCCAGCAAAGGTGGCTGGGATGCCAATGTGGTCAATCTATACCAGAGCATGGAGGCCACGTTGGTTAATGACCAACACCTTGCCCCGGTAGGAAAGCACTCTGAGGAGACCCGGCCAGCGCCCCAGCCGGGCGACGACTTTCACCTCCAGCTCCTGCCAGTTTGCCAGCCTGGTCACCCCACCGAGACTCAGGTAGACTCCCAGGTAGAGGAGGTGCATGGTACTCCACGTGAAAGACCTCTCTCAAGCTCTGTTAGAATGCGTCAACTTTGCTCCTTCCACCTGTGGACATGTTCACTACATGTACATAGAGGCTCATTTTTCCCCAGCATTCCTTCCACCCAGAAACAAATTGAATTCTTACCAGTTGAATGAACAGGCTAATTAAGTCGGTCAGGGGTTTATTGATAAGCAGAAGGTCTTCAGCAGCCTGGGTGTCCCCTCCTGTGCCAGACTTTTGTGCCTTGGTGAGGAAACAGAAATGAAAATAAATCTCAGTCACAGCACATTTTCCTTTGAGGTACAAATGTGTCACAGCAGGTAGTGAAGTATGTCAGTGGGAGATTGTGAGAGTCACATTCTGTACCTTCTGGATGGTCAAAACCTTCCAACCATTAGCTAGCTGTTCATTTATGGTCATTTGCCCATATTTGGCAGAAACATGATAATATTGTGGCAGTATAAGGTCACACACAGAGACACTGGTTGATAAGCAGAGGAGGATTTGGGTCCAGTGCAGTCCAGTCCACTTGTTTAACTCGAAATAAAGCAAGATCATATATCGATGGTGGGAATGAGATCCTGCATTCTGTGTCTTCCCCTTTGCTCTACCTATTGTACTTGAGTTTGACGATCATATTCACGTATATGATCAGTGTGGGTAGTATACAAACTAAACTTTTCACTATACCTCAGTAAATATAACAATAATAAACCAAAATATAACCTAAACCTAAATCTAAATATTTTGTTTTAGAACAAAGGAAATTAAAAGCAATTGAGAAATAAATGTTGGCAATAGATAGAAAGCTTTCAAATATGTTCATACAATTGACTCTGTGTTATTTAAGAGGGAGTAAGATGTGGCCCTTGTTGCTAAAGGGATCAGGGGGTATGGAGCGAAAGCAGGTACAGGATACTGAGTTGGATGATCAGCCATGATCATATTGAATGGCGGTGCAGGCTCGAAGGGCCGAATGGCCTACTCCTGCACCTATTTTCTATGTTTCTATGCACTTGCTTTTGAAGACCAAATGGCACCAGGGATATCTTGATTGGGTTCAAACGTTGAGGTTGTAAAAAGTTGTAGCTTGCTGCCCACCCGAAGCCCACCCCTCACCTCGTCCCCATTTCCTGTGATTCTCCCCATTTCCCTTGGAACTCAGTCTCACCTTAATCTGTTTAATTAGACAATGCCTGAGTTGTATCCCAAATTCATGCAGTCTGAAGAAGGGTCTCGACCAGAAACGTCACCTATCCATGTTCTCCACAGATGCTGCCTGACCCACTAAGTTACTCCAGCACTCTGTGAAACGTTACCTATCCATGTTCTCCACAGATGCTGCCTGACCTGCTAAGTTACTCCAGCACTTTGGATAAGAAAGAACTGCAGATGCTGGTAAAATCGAAGGGAGAAAAAAATGCTGGAGAATCTCAGCGGGTGAGGCAGCATCTATGGAGAGAAGGAATGGATGACGTTTCAGACGAAGAAAGGTCTCGAACCAAAATGTCACCTAATCCTTCTCTCTATAGATGCTGCCTCACCCACTGAGTTACTCCATCACTTTGTATCGTTCCTTTGTAAAACAACACTCGCTGTTCCTTGTTTCCTCAATTTCATCTCACTGCCTTGTTTTCATTTCAGCTCACATTATAACAAAAATATTTCAATCCCGCTGGAAATTTCCTACCACCCTTCACTAGCTTCAAGAGAAGAAGATTCCAAGTATTCTATTCATCTTTGTAAGGAAAGGTTCACAAGCATGGAACGCACTGCTTGCAGTTTGTGATTTAGGTGAATGCCGTTCCTGCACTGATATCATAGGACAGTGCAGCACAGGAACAGGCTCTTCAGCCCACATTGTCTGGGCCAATGGATTCTGCATCCCATCAAACTCCCTGAAGCTTCACGCCTTCCACAAGCACAAATTAACGACAGTGAGCACCACACAAAAAACGCACCAGAGCCACTATCCCAATGACCAAAGCCGTGAGACCACAAGGCCACAACAAGGAGCAGGAGAAGGCCCTTCAGCCCTTCAAGCCTGTCCTGCAATTCAATCCAATCATGACTAATCTACCTACCATAGACACAAAAAGCTGGAGTAACTCAGCGGGACAGGCAGCATCTCTGGAGAGAAGGACTGGGTGATGTTTTGTGTTGAGACCCTTCTTCAGACTGATGTCAAGGGAGAGGAAGTGTAAGCTGTGAAAATAGGACAAAGGGAATGGAGATCAAGGAAAATGTAGAATAGATCATCATTAGCTGGGAGAAGTTAACACCAAAGCAAACAGAGATAAAATGTAGTTGGAGACAGTTAGACTGGTTGGAGAACTGGGAAGGGGGAGGGATGGAGAAAGAGGGAAGGCAAGGGCTATTTGAAGTTAGAGAAGTCAATGTTCATACCGCTGGGGTGTGAGCTGCCCAAGCAAATTTTGAGGTGCGGTTCCTCCAATTTGCACTGGGCCTCACTCTGACAATGGAGGAGGCCCTGGACAGAAAGGTCAGTGTGGGAATGGGGGGGGGAGTTAAAGTGTTTAGCAACTGGGAGATCAGGTAGGTTAAGGTGGACTGAGCGGAGGTGTTCAACGAAACGATCGCCGAGTCTGCGCTTGGTCTCACCGATATATGGAAGTCCACACCTGGAACAGCGGATACAGTAGATGAAGTTGGAGGAGGTGCAAGTGAGCCACTGCCTCACCTGAAAAGACAGTCGGGGTTGGACTGCCAGTCTCCATATGGTCTTACTAAATTGATCAACTTTTTGAGGTGACAAAGGTAATTGATGAGGATAGGGCGGTGGATATTGTCTACATGGATTTTAGTAAAGCATTTGGTAAAGACCCCATGGTAAGCTGATGCAGAAGATTCAGAAGCACAGGATTAACAGTGACTTGGTCGTATGGACTCACAACTGGGTTACTGATAGAAGACAGACGCTTGTGGTGGAAGGACAATATTCAGGCTGGAGGTCTGTGACGGCCCAATGTACAAGCCCTCTCGCCGGGATGATCGGAACTCCGACGTCGGAACGGATCGGGACACACTCGCGGCTTGGAGTTTTTCGAATCGGCCGCTTCTTACCGGAGACGGCGGCTTCCGAAGTCCACAGGACGAGCTGGGCAGAGCTCCAATGCTGGTGATCCCCGGCAAGGGATCGCTTCGCTCCGCGATGTTAAAGTTAGCACCGCCCGCGGCTAGAAGCTCCGCTCCGCGATGATAATTCAGCACTCAGCCCGTTGCTGAGGCTCTGGCCGGTCTCCGGTAGGAAAGGCCGCACCAATCCAGTTGGTAGGCCGTGAGGAAGGGGGGGGGCGAAGATGCGACTCAGAGAAAAGACGCATCTCCGTCCAGGTAAGTGACTGAGAAACGGTTTCCCCCTATTCCCCCCCACCCACCCCCCACATAAGGCATACTAAGAAACATTTAAAACATACATTTAGATACACTAAAAATAATAAAAAGGGTGAAAGGACGAACAGCTGCTGGCGAGGCAGCCACCACAATAGGGTGATTTCACGAAAGGTCACTGGAGCGTAGATCCCCACTCACGTAACCGCAAAATTTAACTGGAGGACATATGTCACTTCCGGTACATGTTAGTGAATGGGAAAACACGCACTTTCACACCCGTTAAAAACATGGAAAATGGCCGATTATTGAGCTGAAACTTTCTGTGCTAGTCGGGGTGACCGTGAAGCACAGCGACCTAAATTTTCAGTCCAAAAAAAAGATAGAAAGTAAGGTAAATTCAAGAGGGAGTTGAAGGTGCAAAAAGAGCGGAAGTGCTTAGCAGACATTTGCCGTGGAGATTTAAAGATCCAAAATATCGGGAATTATCGCGTTTGCTCGCTGCATTTCATCAAAAGTAAGGCATTATTGACTTTTTATCTTTATTCATTTGTTATATGAAAAGTTTTAAAAGTGAAAAATCTGTCATTAAAATTGCTAAATCGAGGAGAATTCCCTGCTATTGATTTGCACTAATTATGCTGATATCTCGGTTGGGTGGCGTGTCTGATTGAAAGTCAAGGAACCTGAGGGATGGTGAAGAATGTCAGTTGTCGCTCTGTATGTGAGGCTGCCGGGCGGGTGATACCAGAGCACTGGACAAAAACGCCCAGATTGAGTTGTTTGTTGCAGCGAGGGCGGTGGAAGCGAGCCAAAGGGCTGGCGAGATCTTTCAGCGTGAGTTGAGTGAGAGCCGCGGCGGTGGCCGGACTCAGCCTACAGGGCTGTATGTACTCTGCAGTGGGACTGTCTGTCTGGCATCTTCCCCCCATCCCCAATGCCAATGTAAACAACCCCTCACTGACACAGTCTAGGGTTTATTCCACACACGCAGAATTCCCAGCGGGGTAGTCGGGCGAGCAAGGCTGGTCACACACACATTAGAGGTGTAGAGATGAGAGGGAGATGACACCGCCCCAGGGCTCGGTAACAGGCGGCCAGGCAACTCCAAACTCAGGTTCCTTGACTTTCAATCAGACACGCCACCCAACCGAGATATCAGCATAATTAGTGCAAATCAATAGCAGGGAATTCTCCTCGATTTAGCAATTTTAATGACAGATTTTTCACTTTTAAAACTTTTCATATAACAAATGAATAAAGATAAAAAGTCAATAATGCCTTACTTTTGATGAAATGCAGCGAGCAAACGCGATAATTCCCGATATTTTGGATCTTTAAATCTCCACGGCAAATGTCTGCTAAGCACTTCCGCTCTTTTTGCACCTTCAACTCCCTCTTGAATTTACCTTACTTTCTATCTTTTTTTTGGACTGAAAATTTAGGTCGCTGTGCTTCACGGTCACCCCGACTAGCACAGAAAGTTTCAGCTCAATAATCGGCCGTTTTCCATGTTTTTAACGGGTGTGAAAGTGCGTGTTTTCCCATTCACTAACATGTACCGGAAGTGACATATGTCCTCCAGTTAAATTTTGCGGTCACGTGAGTGGGGATCTACGCTCCAGTGACCTTTCGTGAAATCACCCTATAGAGTTCCACAGAGATCTACCTGTGACGCCACTTCCAAGAAACTGTATCTCAATCCCTCTGCTTTACAACTCTACACAGAGGCCTACCATTCACTGTGTGGGTCCTGCCCTTGTTCGACGTCCCAAAATGCAGCACCTCACACTTCTCTGTATTAAATTCCATCCACCATTCCTCCGCCTACCTGGCCAATCGATCCAGATGCTGCTGCAATCTTTCACAACCACCTCCACTATCTGCAAAACCATACGGCTTGGTGTCCTGTCTGCCACGGTTAATGTAACGAAGGCTTCCACTTTGCTATTGGTTTATTGTTGTCACCTGTACCGAGGTACAGTGAAAAGCTTTTGTAACGTGCTAACCAGTCAGCGGAAAGACAATACATGATTACAATCGAGCCGTTTACGGTGTACAGATACAGGACAAGGGAATAACGTTTCTCTATATTAAATTGTATCAACCATTCCTCAACCCTCCTGGCCAATTGATTAAGCTGCAATTTTTCACAACCATATCTACTATCTACAACACCACCCACGTTCGTATCATCTGCAAACTTGACAAACTTGCCATGTACATTCTCATCCAAATCATTGACAAACAGTAACGGGCCCAGCACTGAACCCTGAGGCACACCACTAGTCACAGGCCTCCAGTCTAAGAAGCAACCTTCCACCATCACCCTCTGCTTCCTTCCATGGAGCCAATTTTCTATCCATTCAGCTATCTATCCTTGGATCCCATGAGATCTAATCTTACAGAGCAGCCTGCCATGCGGAACCTTTTCAAATGCTTTACTGAAGTCCATGTATACAACATCTACAGCTCTGCCTTAATCAATTATTTTTGGTCACATCATCAAAAAACTCAATCAGATTTGTGAGACGTGTACAAAACAATGCTGACTACCCTTAATCAGTCTTTGTCCATCTATACGCATGTATATCCTATTCCTCAGAATACCCTCTAGTAACCTTCCTCTACAGATGTTAAGCTGACTAGCCTGTGGTTCCCAGCCTGTTCCCTGCAGCCCTTCTTGAATCGAGGCACATTTGCCTCCCTCCAGTCTTCTGGCAGCTCTCCAGTATTTAATGACGACTCATAAAGGACACCTCTGGTTTCCCACAATGTCCTCAGATATATCTGATCAGGCCCGGGAGATTTGTCTATCTTCATACGCGGCAGGACCTGCAGCACCTCTTTGACTGTAACACTGCTCCATCACACTTCCATTCACTGCCCCAAGTTTCCCAGTCTGCCTGTCTTTTCCCATGGTATAAACAGAGGAGAAATACTTGTTGAGGACCTTGCCCATCTCATGTAGCTTCACACTTTGATCGCTTTGATTCCTGAGGGGTCCCGCTCTCTCTTGGTTACGCTTGTTATCTTTATGTAGTTATAAAATCTCTTGGGAGTATCCTTAATGCCATCGACCAGAGCCATCTCCCGTCCCCTTTTTGCCCTTCTGATTGGCCGTTTTCAGCTTATTCTTTCGTTCCCGGAACTCCTTCAGGGATTCACTTGATCCTGGTGGCACATCCTCCTTCCTATTCTTGACCAGAGCCTCTATTTCTCTAGTCATCCAAGCTTTCTTACGCTTACCTGCCTTGCCCACTTTGAAGATTTTCAGCCCACTTTTAAAAATGTCCCACTTTCCTGACATTCCTTCAAACAACCTGCTTCAATCACTTGAACCAGTTCCTGTCAAATACCTTCAACGTTGGCCTTACCCCAATTTAGAATTTGAACTCATGGACCCACCCTGTCCCTATCCATAACAACCTTCGACCTCATAGATCTCCACGTTCTATGTGTCTCACATGTGGACTATCCAACATCCTGGGCAACTGTAACCAAACTCCACCATCTCTGAACTGTAATCCTTTTTCAATGGCCAATGAAGATGCACACACTGTGACATCATGTCAGCTTTTGTGAGGACAGTTGCATTCCCACTAGGACCCGGATCAGGTTCAACAACGACAAGCCCTGGTTTACAGCAGAACTCAGACAGCTCCGCCAGTCTAAAGATGAGGCCTACAGGAGAGGGGATGCAGACCTCTATAGGCAGGCCAAGTACAAGCTGAGAAGAGGAATCAGAGCTGCCAAGGAAAGGTACTCTGAGAAGTTGAGGAGCAAGTTCTCAGCTAATTACTCTTATTCAGTTTGGAAGGGCTTGCAAGAAATCACCAGCTACAAGAGGAAAGCCCCCCGCTCCTTGGACAATCGTCCTCTGACCAACAACCTGAACGAGTTCTACTGCAGGTTCGATAAACAGAAACATAACCCTGGTACCCCCTCCCTCCCTCCCTCCCTCCCTCCTCCACCCACTCCTCCCCAATCACCACTTCACACCCACTTACAGCCTGACTCCAGTTTGCAAAGACTGGGCCCTTGTCCATGACCCTCCTTGCTGCCCAACATCAGTCTGGCCACTTTTCCATCACTAACAATAGCAATAGAGGAGGTGGAAAAGCTATTCAGGAGACAAAAAAGCCAGAAATCTCCAGGACCGGACAATGTTTCCCCCTCTACCCTAAAGTTCTGTGCCGAACAACTGGCACCGGTATACACAGACATTTTCAACTGTGTACTGTGTACTGTCCCTGCCTGCTTCAAAGTCTCCACTATTGTCCCTTTACCCAAAAAGTCAAGGATTACTGGTCTTAATGACTACAGGCCTGTCGCAATGACCTCTGTGGTCATGAAGACCCTTGAAAGACTTGTGCTGGCCAAGCTGAAAAATATCACGAACCCCCTGCTGGACCCTCTGCAGTTTGCATATCGGCCGAATAGATCAGTGGATGACGCAGTCAACCTGGGCCTGCACTTCATCCTCCAGCACCTAGACTGCCAGGGGACCTATGCAAGGATTTTGTTTGTGGATTTTAGCTCTGCATTCAACACCATTTTGCCAGAGCTACTGCACTCTAGACTTTCCAAGTTGACTGTGCCTGAACCCCTCTGTCAGTGGATTATCAACTTCCTGACAGACAGGAAGCAGCATGTGAGGCTGGGAAAGCACATCTCGGACCCGCAAACCCTCAGCATAAGAGCACTGCAAGGCTGCGTGCTCTCCCCTCTCCTCTACTCTCTCTACATCAACGGCTGCACCTCCACTGACTCCTCTGTCAAGCTTCTCACGTTTGCGTACGACACAACCCTGATTGGACTGATCCAAGATGGGGAGGAATCTGCCTAGAGACAGGAAGTGATACAGCTGGTGTCCTGGTGCCATCGCAACAACCTGGAGCTCAATGCTCTTAAGACAGTGGAATTGATTGTGGACTTTAGGAGAGCTCCCCCTCCCCTCACCCCACTCACTGTCAACAACACCACAGTCACATCTGTGGAGTCTTTTAAGTTCCTGGGAACCATCATCTCCAAGGACCTTAAGTGGGGGGCTACCATCGACTCCTCCACAGTCAAAAAGGCACAACAGAGGATGTACTTCCTGCGGCAGCTGAGAAAGCACAATCTGTCACAGGCAATGATGGTCCAATTCTACAAGGCCATCGTAGAGTCTGTCCTCACCTTCTTCATCATGGTCTGGTTTGGCTCAGCCACCAAGCACGACACCTGGAGGCTGCAGCGAATCGTCCGATCAGCAGAGAAGGTTATTGGCTGCAACCTTCCCTCCATTGACGAACTGTACACTGCAAGGGCCAGGAAGCGAGCGGGCAAGATCATCTCTGACCCCTCTCACCCTGGCCACAAACTCTTTGAATCACTTCCCTCTGGAAGGCGACTCCGGACTGTCAAAGCTGCCACAGCCAGACATACTCAACAACCAAAAGTCTGTAGCCTCCCTTTGATCTGGTATTTTATTTTATTCTTCACATGTTTAAATTATAATGTTTTATTTTTAATTGTCTACTGTATATCGTGTTGTTACTTGCGAGCAAAGCACCAAGGCAAATTCCTTGTATGTATACATACTTGGCTAGTAACATTTATTCAATTCAATTCAACATGTTATTTGCTTTGCTAACTATTTGCTGCATCTACTTCTGTGTGTTGTGATTCACACATTACAACAGCTAGATCCCACTGAACTTGCACAAAATGCTGGAGTAACTCAGCGGGACAGGCAGCATCTCTGGAGAGAAGGAATGGGTGACGTTTCAGGTCGAGACCCTTCTTCAGACTGTCTGAAGTTTAAACCAGCATCTGCAGTTCCTTCCTGCACATTAAGTCATTTGCAGTTTGTTTTCATTTAAATAACAGTCTGTCTTATGATTTTCCTTATTTTTTAAAATGTTTAGTTTAGAGGTACAGCGTGGAAACAGGCCCTTCGGCCCACTGAATCCGCGCCGACTAGCGATTCCTGCATACTAACGCTATCGTACACACTATGGACAAGTTAGAATAGCCAATTAACCAACAAACCTGTACGTCTTTGGAGTGTGTGAGAAAACCGGAGCACCCGGAGCAGGTCACGGGAACGTAGAAACTTCTTACTGACAGCACCCGTAGTCAGGATCGAATCCGGGTCTTTGGCGCTATAAGGCAGCAACTCAAGTGCTGCGCCACCATGCTGCCCCTTACCCAGGTGCAAGGTGTCAGACGTCCGGCACTAGCCAAGTTTGGACCCACACACTCAATCTATCCAAAGCCAATGCAAATCCTGGGAGCAGACCAGTGTCTGGTGACTTGTTTGCCTTTAGTCTATGAAATCTACAACGCCCTCATTGCATAGGCTTTCCCCGCTATTAGACGTGGAATCATTCACCTTTGAACCCTCCAATGATCTTTACCGTTTCCATGAAAATAAACAGATTCATGCTCAGTTTCTTTCCAGCTGTTATCAGCCAAGTGAATCATCCTACCACAACCAGGGAGCAGTCCGGAACTACTATCTACCTCATTGTTGACCCTCAGACTGTCTTTTATTGGACTTTGCTGGCTTTACCTTGCACTAAATGTTATTCCCTTATCATGTATCTGTACACTGTAATTGGCTCGATTGTAATCGTGTATTGTCTCTCTGTCGACTGGATAGCGCGCCACAAAGCTTTTCACTGTACCTCAGTACACGTGACCATAAACAAAACTAAATGCTGCATCTTTAAACTTGGTGAAGATGAAGCAAAGAATGAGCTGTGCCTGCGACCAGGATAACTAGGAGAGCATGAGCAGGTGATCTCACCTGCAAAGCCAAGCGGACAATATTGGAGACGTGTTTCAGCATGCTGTGTAAAATATCAATGAGAGTTAAGAGCAGATTGCTACTGGTCTTCACACTTCGTTTATCATCCATTTCAAGGTAGAGGCCAGCGGCTTCAATGATCAAGTTGCGGATGTGATCCACGAGACCTGTGGCAAGAGAAAGAAACAGACACCAACCATGATTTCCCAAGGCAGAAACATCAGCGTTGACCATTTCACACACACTACAAGATACAATAGGGCTGGTAACACCACAAACTGCAGATGCTGGAACCTTGAGCAAAACACAAAGTGCTGGAGGAACTCAGCGGGTCAGGTAGCATCTGACGAGGGAATGATTTGTTATGTGCATTCAGTCTATGATATCAGTTTGAAGAGGAGTCACGAACCAGTGTCACCTATCCATGTTCTCCACAGATGCTGCCTGACCCGCTGAGTTACTCCAGCACTTTGGGTCATTATGTTTAAACCAGCATCTGCATTTACTTGCTTCTGCAGTGTGGAAGATGTCAGCCTTTGAGACGTGACCTTCATGGACAGACGTGAGAGAGACGGAATCAAGCACAGCGTGGAGATCTGGGAAGTAAAGTGCATGATCCTGGGTGACAAACTGGATTGTGAGACGCGGTGGATTCACAGACAGAAGCAGGCAGTGTGCAGAGAAACCCTGATTATAAATTGTTACAAGCATGAAGGATATGGAGGCAGGTGTGAAAACAGAACCAATTATAGAGCATGTGTAATCTTATGTAAGCAAAAGTAGAAGATTGTGTTAAAACGTGACCCTTGCAGTGTGAATCTATATGTACTGAGGATCAGCATGTTAATAATAGAATCACTGACATTTACTAAACCTACTCAAACACAACTTGTTACAAGTTGCCACAAATGGATTTTATCTTTTCACATAATATAGGAATTCCACAGCAGATTTAAAGTGGTGTCTGAGGCTGATTTCACTGAAGAAAACCCCAAATCCATGTTGGCAATTGACTGTGGCAGTGACAGGCCACGTTCAGCATTCATTAACATGATTAACATGAATGCATAGCAAACATACCATTAAACTGCAAAGATGCAGATAAGATTCACCAGGTGTTGCCTGGATTTGAGGGTGTGCGGTTGGGCAGGCTAGGACTTTCTTCCTTAGAACTGAGGGGTGATCTTATCGAGGTGCATAATTGATAGGGTGATTACAGAATCCTTTACCCAGGGTAGGGGAAAGTAGAGAGCATAGGTTTAAGGTGAGGGGGGAAAGATTTAATAGGAACCTGAGGGGCAACATTTTCATTCAGAGGGTGGTGGGTGTATGGAACGAGCTGCCAGAGGAGGTAGTTGAGGCAGGTACAAGAATAGACAATAGACAATAGGTGCAGGAGTAGGCCATTTGGCTCTTCGAGCCAACACCGCCATTCAATGTGATCATGGCTGATCATCCCCAATCAGTACCCCGTTCCTGCTTTCTCCCCATATTCCCTTACTCTGTTATTTTTAAGAGTCCTATCTAGCTCTCTCTTGAAAGCATCCAGAGAACCTGCCTCCATGTTCTTGCCCTCTGAGGCACAGAATTCCACAGACTCACCACTCTCTGTGAGAAAAAGTATTTCCTCGACTCCGTTCTAAATGGCTTACTCCTTATTCTTAAACTGTGGCCCCTGGTTCTGGACTCCCCCAACATCGGGAACATGTTTCCTGCACCTAGCGTGCCCAAACCCTTAACAATCTTATATGTTTCAATGAGATATCCTCTCATCCTTCAAAACTCCAGAGAGTACAAGTCCAGTCGCTCCATTCTCTCAGCATATGACAGTCCCGCCACTCCGGGAATTAACCTTGTAAACCTACGCTGCACTCCCTCAATAGCAAGAATTGAGCAAGAATAGCAAGGAGCCTGAGGGGCAACACTTTCATTCAGAGGGTGGTGGGTGTATGGAATGAGCTGCCAGAGGAGGTAGTTGAGGCAGGTACCATAAACACTGGACAGGTTCATGTATAGGGAAGATTTATGGGATATGGGCCAAACACGGGCAGGTGGGACTAGCTTAGATGGGGCATGTTGGTAAGTACGGGCAAGTTGGGCCGAAGGGCCTGTTTAGTGCTGTATGACTAACAATGGCAGTTTTGGTCGGGTTTCTGATTTGTGCTTTGGAACTTCACTTGAACAACCTGTTGGCTGAAAAGCACGGGATCATCAGGAGATGTCAACCATGCGATAGGAATAGTGAAATGGTCTGAAGTATGAAATGTATTGCCTATCCATTCCCTTCACAGTTACTGCCTGATCTGCCGAGTTCCTCTGTTACATTAGCAAGACCAGGCGTTGACCACGAGACCGTTTCACTCAACACTTGCGTTCGGTCCACCAAGGCATGCTGGATCTCCCGGTTGCCAACCATTTTAACTCCCCTTCCCATTCCCACACTGACCTTTCTGTCCTGGGCCTCCTCCAGTGCCAGAGTGAGGCCACACGTTTCCTTCCGCACGTCTTTGGGAGAACGTGGTCCCGTGGTCACTGGGAGAACGTACAAACGCCATACAGACAGCACCCTAGTCAGGATGGAACCACGGTCTGTGGGGCTGTGAGGCAGCAGCTCTACCCGCTGCGCCACCGTGCCGCAAACACGTTCCCAGGCTCAGTGGTCAAATACTGCTGGAGGTCAAGGCAGCTGCTGTCACATCCCCCCTGCAGTTCAACTCTTCTGTCTGTTTTGTGTTGAGGTAGTTAAATAAAGTCGAGTGATCCAGGCACAAGTCGAGTTTAGTTTAGATAGAGGAAGCTGAGCATGCGGCACTTGATAGCACTGACATGCTGTGGATGGGTCATTAGGGGCTGTCTGACTTCCTGCATTCAGCATGGAGGAGTTCTCAGTCTGCTGGCTCAGGGCCAGGGGTTATTGTGACAGACCAATTCGGCAACTGCACAAGTGATACTAGGCACGGCCTGTTTGGCTGCCACGTGTATGAGGTTATTCTGTGGTGTCCCTGTCATAGCCCAAATCATCAAGCGCACCACAGATTTGCTGAGAGGACTTCAATGATTGGACTTTGCAGTAGGACTTGTACAATGAAATAAAACCCATCCATTTTCAATGACACAAAGAATATTGGGGCAATTGGATATAATTGTCCTTCATACGGCTGCGAACATGCTGAAGGAGGGAAGCGTGTGGGTGGTGAGCACGTGACTGTAGTTGGACGGGCTTGTCCTGTGGATCACAACTTTCTTTAATGGCTTCCAACTGAATAAAGCAGCATCTCATTTCTGTCACTGCCTGTTACTATTTCTGTTATCTGAACAAATCTATGACACTAACACTCAGTTTTGCAGAAAACAAATCATTAAATCAGACAAAAATACATTGGGAGGTTTCCAGATGGTACAGGTGGAGGGAAACGTGAGCTGTGCAGAGGCAGCATGAAGACTGCTCCATCCTGCCTGACACCAATGAGGAAATAACATGGGCCACATGGTTAGATGAGGCTGCATAGTGGGCTTGGGCAAGTTTAGCTGAAGGGCCTGTCTCCCTCCATGATGTGTGAGTCTATGACAATGTCTCTGAAATCGCTCTGCTGCTGGCAGCTAATAGTTACAGTGCAGTCCTCAGCATTGTGCCTTGTGAATTAGATTAGATTTTATTTGTTGTCATTTGAACCCAGAGGTTCAAACCAAATTTAGTTTCTGCAGTCATACAAACAAGAAGAAGAACCAAGACACAACACAATTTACACAAACATCCATCACAGCGAATCTCCTCCTCACTGTGATGGAAGGCAAAGTCTTATCTCTCCCCTGCACTCCCCATTCCCCTCCCGATGTAAAAGTCAAAACCCCGGCGGGCGATGGTAAATAAGTCCCGCGGCCATTAAAGCCGCGCCGGGCGATGCAAGTCCGCGCTCCGGGTCTTGATGTTGGAGCCCCCGGCGGGCACTAACAAGTCCCGCGGCAATTTGAAGCCGCGCCGAGCGATGTAAGGCCCTGCTCCAGGTCATCCTCAACCCCGCAACTCGGGTAGGAGAAGTTGCCGTCGCCGTTGCGGAAGCTCCGAAAAGCGGATGTTACCGTCCACCGGGCCTGCAGCTGGAGCTTCCGTATCTCCAGGGTCGGGCCGCAGCAGCGCGCCACCACAGCTCCTCCCGCTCCGAACTCGGCCAGCTCCGCGATGGTGAGTAGTCCGCAGGCTCCGCGACTGGAGCCCCAGGTCGTTCCGGTTGGAGGCCGCTCCACAGTGCTCGGCCCCAACGACAACGGAGACCCGACAGAGAAAGGTCGGGTCCACCGTACAGGGAAAAGATTTTAAAAGTTTCCCTACCCCCCCTCCGTCCCCCTGCCCCTCCACACATACCCAGTTAAAAAAAAACACTATAAACTACACTCAAACGAGACAAGAAAATAAAAAAAGACAGACAGACAGAATGACTCAATGCCCATGGAAGGCATGTTCTCTGCCTCATCCCAGCATGGACATCCTATGTCACACTTTAGTTTATTGTCACATGTACCGAGGTACAGTGAAAAGCGGAAAGACAATACATGATTACAACCGAGCCATTCACAGTGTACAGATACAGGATAAGGGAATAATGTTTATTGCAAGGCAAAGCCCGTAAAGTGCGATCAAGGATAATGTCACTAATGAGGTAGATAATAGTGGTAGGATGGTTCAGTTGCCTGATAACAGCTGGGAAGAAACTATCCCTGAATCTGGAGGTGTTCGTTTTCACACTTCTGTACCTTTTGCCTGATGGGAGAGGGGAGAAGAGGGTGTGACCGGGGTGCGACTGGTCCTTGATTATGCTGCTGGCAAGTGTAGCATTTCTTGCGGTTACAAGGGAAAGTGCCCGGAGAGGGGGTGGTTCGGGTGGGAAAGGACGAATTGACCAGGGAGTTCCGGAGGTCTCTGCGGAAGGCAGTCAGGGGAGGAGATGGGAAGATGTGGCAAATGGTGGGATCACGTTGGAGGTGGCGAAAATGTTGGAGGATTATTTGATGTATGTGACGGCTGGTAGGGTGGAAGGTGAGGACAAGGGGGACTTTGCGCTTGTTATGTGGGGGGATGGGGAGTGAGAGCAGAGTCACGGGGTATAGAAGAGACCCTGGTGAAAGCCTCATCTATAGTAGAAGAGGGGAACCCCCGTTCCCTGAAGAATGAGGACATCTCCGATGCCCTGGTGTGGAACACCTCATCCAGGATACAGATGCGGCGTAGACGGAGGAATTGGGAGTAGGGGATGGAGTCCTTACAGGAAGCAGGGTGGGAAGAAGTGTAGTCCAGATAGCCATGGGAGTCAGTAGGTTTATAGTGGATGTCGGTCAGAAGTCTATCACCTGCGATGGAGATAGTGAGGTCAAGAAATGGTAAGGACATGTCGGAAATGGTCCAGGTGTATTTGAGTGCCGGATGGAAGTTAGTGGTGAAATGGATGAAGTCAGTGAGTTGTGTGTGGGTGCAGGAGGCAGCACCAATGCAGTCGACAATGTAGCGGAGGTAGAGTTCGGGGATAGGGCCACAGTACGCCTCGAACAAGGATTGTTCGACGTACCCTACAAAGAGGCGGGCATAGCTAGGGCCCATGCTACGCCTTGGATTTGGAGGAAATGGGAGGACTCAAATGAACAGTTATTAAGGGTAAGGACCATCTCCGCTAGGCGGAGGAGAGTATTAGTAGACGGGGGGTGGTTGGTTCTGCGGTCGAGGAAGAAACGGAGGGTTTTGAGACCCTCCTGGTGGGGGATGGAGGTGTAGAGTGACTGAACGTCCATGGTGAAGATGAGGGAATGGGGGCCTGGAAAACGGAAGTCTTCTAAGGAAGTAGAGGCGTTGATGTGCTTTCTTGGTCGTTGCTTCAATATGGGTGGTCCAGGAGAAGTTGTTGGTGATATTGACTGCTAGGAATCTGAGGTTTTCACCCACGTCTGCTTCGGCACCGTCAATGCAAACTGGGGTGTGTGAACTGCTTCACTTCCTGAAGCCGATCACTATCTCCTTTGTCTTGCTGACATTGAGAGAAAGGTTGTTGTCTCGACACCAGGACACGAGGTCCAATCTCCTTCCTGTACTCCGTCTCATCATTACTTGATATCCGGCCCACAGTGGTGGCCGTAAAAGGCCGCCGCTGTCAAACACCCGAGTGGCAGCAGAGTGGCAGCGCACAGGCGGTCTGCACCTTCTACATCCTCTCTGGAATGTAGTCATTCAATGTTAACTAGGGGGTCCAACAACTGTGACAGCAGGCGGGGAGTCATCTGGAGAGGGAGTGTCTCAGCGTGGCATAGAAACAATGGCCTTTAAGATACTGCGGAGGAGTCAAATTACTGCCTCAAAATCTCAGAACAGCAACCATTCATTAGTAGGGGTCAGTGGTTATGGTGAGAAGGCAGGAGGATGGGGTTGAGAGGGGAAGATAGGTCAGTCATGACTGATTGGCCGAGTAGATTTGATGGGCCAAATGGCTTAATTCTGCTCCTATCACATGAATTTATGAACCAACTTCCTTTTAAATTCTTGCCCCGTGAATTCCCATCAATCTGATATAGTCTTGCCCTCTGCAGTACGCAGGATAATCTGATCAGAATTTTAAATTCTGCCTACAATGCGGTTAAAGTCTGCACTAAGTCCATCTACAGATTTGCAGATGACATCACTGTGGAGTCAAACAAGAAGACAGAGAACAGGAAGGAATACAGACGGAGCTTAGTAACATTGTCATGAAAACAACCTCTCCCTCAATGGCAGCAAGATGACCCAGCTAGTGATTGACCAGGGAGCCTAGTGCATGCCCCAATCAGCATCAATGGTACCAAACTGGAAATGGTTGAAAGCTTCAAGTTCCTTGGTGTAAATATCATTGACAATTTGTCCTGGACCAAACACATTGATGTTACGATCAAGAAAGCACACCTCTATTTCATCATTCAGCATGTCTCCAGTGCCTATTACCCACCTACAGATGTGCCAGAGAACACATGCTGGCAGTTTGCATCACAGTTGGTTTGGGAAAAACTCTGTCCAAGACTGCAAGAAATTGCAGAGAGTTGTAGATGTAGCCCAGTTCATCACACTGACCAAACTCTCTACCATTGACTACATCTACACTTCGCGGTACCTCTGGAAAGCAGCCAACATAAGCAAAGGCCATTTTTACCCGGGTCATTTCCTCTCCTGTCGGCCAGAAGATACAAATGCTTGAAAACACCGACCAGCTTCTTCCCCTCTTTCCTCAGGCTACTGAAGAGTCATCCCGTAAACCAGCGTATAGTCCTGATCTTCCAACCTACCTCCTTGCTAACGTTGGAACTTTTCTCTGTAACTGTAACACTATAATGCTGTAACACTATATTCTGCACTCTGGTACCTTCCTCTTTGCTCGACCTGTGTACGGTTGGATTGTATTCATGTCTAGTATGGTTTAATTGGATAGCATGCAAACAAAGCTTTTCACGGTATCTCGGCACGGTGTCAATAATAAATCAATACCAGTCCTCAACATTCACAAAGCATCTGGCATCTCATCACAAGTACATGTAGGTGAATGTCATCTAATCCTCCTGAGAAGCGGCTGGGAGTGTAATGCCACATTACAGCTGTCGGCACGATCGCAGACAGCCACACCCCCAACAGGCTTCAAGGGGCTCAGTGTCATTGCTGCCTGGGGAAGGGGAGCACTGGGAGTACACCAGTACCTTTCTGCACAGCGCCAAGTGGACGGGAGACTGTCCGAAACTCTCACTGTCCCACTCAGTCACACTCACGCTGTGCCAGCAACATGTTTATCAATCTTTAAAAGACAGAGTGCTGGAGTAACTTAGTGGGTCAGCAGCATCTGTGGAGAACATGGATAGGTGATGTTTCACAGAGTGCTGGAGTAACTCAGCGGGTCAGGCAGCATCTGTGGAGAACATGGATAGGTGACGTTTCATCAGTGCTGAAGTAACTCAGCGGGTCAGGCAGCATCTGTGGAGAACATGGAAAGGTGACGTTTCACAGAGTGCTGGAGTAACTCAGCGGGTCAGGCAGCATCTGTGGAGAACATGGATAGGTGACGTTTCACAGAGTACTGGAGTAACTCAGCGGGTCAGGCAGCATCTGTGGAGAACATGGATAGGTGACGTTTCACAGAGTACTGGAGTAACTCAGCGGGTCAGGCAGCATCTGTGGAGAACATGGATAGGTGACGTTTCACAGAGTGCTGGAGTAACCCATAGGGTAGGGGACAAAATAGAAAAAAATAATGTGCTTTTTTTTCTAAAGATTGTGCTGTGCTTGTTCCATATCCCTCCACACATTTCAAATCCATGTACCTTCTAGTGTTTGATTCCTGTACTCATGGTAAAAGACTCCATGCCTCTATAAGACCACCCCTCAGCCTCCTGCACTTCAAGGAATAAAGTCCTAGTCTGCCCAACCTCTTCCTACAGCCCATGCCCTCCAGTCCTGGCAACATCCCCATAAATCTGCTCTGTACCTTTTCCAGTTGAATGAGGTTTTGTTTATAGCATGGTGAGCAGAAGTGATCGCAGTAGTGCAAGTGTGGCCTCAACTCTGCAATAAAGCGGCAGCAAGTGGTTGTTGCCGACTCCTTAGGTTGAAGGGCTGTTTCCATGCTGTACATTTCAGTAACTCTCTGCGGTTCTATAAGGTGCGGACCCAGTTGATGCGAATCTATCAGCCATTTGCTGGATGGGCAACGAATGACTAACTTGCAATATATTCAATGTAAGTAACGCAGCAACTAAGCACCAAATCATACTTCTGTTGGCCCTGCTGCAAGTGAGGTTCCCGGCTCTCATGAGATTGCTGTGGCGTGATGGTGGCAGAGAGAGATAGGCTTGATGATGTGGGATGAAGATATGAGATCATAGTGCCATGAGCACTCAGTGAGTCACTGCACAGTGAGTGTTTTGTTCACGGAACTTTATATATACTGCACAGCGCGTTGTTTAGAAATAAAAGGCACATTATTTATTTCTGTTTTCTTCCCTACCCTAATTCTTTCTCTTGTAAGCGCTGATTCATAACAAGACATGGATTCCATAGGAATTGGCAACCGTCCAATACTTGTTGATTTGTAGGTGGCATTCTAGATGGCATGGATAAAGTGAATCGTCACAGTCTTATTCCCATGGGAGAGGATGCTATAACTAGAGGGCATCCTAGTTACTTCATGTGAGAGGGGAGAGATTTTAAAGGGACATAGAAACATAGAAAATAGGTGCAGGAGTAGGCCATTCGGCCCTTCGAGCCTGCACCGCCATTCAATATGATCATGGCTGATCATCCAACTCCGTATCCTGTACCTGCCTTCTCTCCATACCCCCTGATCCTTTTAGCCACAAGGGCCACATCTAACTCCCTCTTAAATTTAGCCAATGAACTGGCCTCAACTATCTTCTGTGGCAGAGAATTCCAGAGATTCACCACTCTCTGTGTGAAAAATGTTTTCCTCATCTCGGTCCTAATAAATTTCCCCCTTATCCTTAAACTGTGACCCCTTGTTCTGGACTTCCCCAACATCGGGAACAATCTTCCTGCATCTAGCCTGTCCAACCCCTTAAGAATTTTGTAAGTTTCTATAAGATCCCCCTTCAATCTTCTAAACTCTAGTGAGTACAAACCGAGTCTATCCAGTCTTTCTTCATATGAAAGTCCTGACATCCCAGGAATCAGTCTGGTGAACCTTCTCTGTACTCCCTCTATGGCACGAATGTCTTTCCTCAGATTAGGAGACCAAAACTGTACGCAATACTCCAGGTGTGGTCTCACCAAGACCCTGTACAACTGCAGTAGAACCTCCCTGCTCCTATACTCAAATCCTTTTGCTATGAATGCTAACATACCATTCGCCTTCTTCACTGCCTGCTGAACCTGCATGCCTACTTTTAATGACTGGTGTACCATGACACCCAGGTCTCGTTGCATCTCCCCCTTTCCTAATCGGCCACCATTCAGACCTCAGGTCCCTTTTTCACTCAGAGGGTAGTCGCATGTTCACAAGTCATAGGAGTAGAATTAGGGTATTCGGCCCGTCGAGTCTACTCTGCCATTCAATCATGGCTGATCTCTGCCTCCTAATCCCATTTTCCTGCCTTATCCCCATAACCCTTGACACATGTTGTAATCAAGAATTTGTCTATCTCTGCCTTAAAAATATCCACTGATACGGCCTCCACAGCCGTCTGTGCCAATGAGTTCCACAGATTAACTACCCTCTGACTAAATAAGTTTCTCCGCATTTCCTTCCTAAAGGAACATCCTTTAATTCTGAGGCTGTGACCTCTGGTCCTAGATTCTCCCAATAGTGGAAACATCCTCTCCACATCCACTCTATCTATGCCTTTCACTATTCTGTAAGTTTCAATGAGGTCCACCTCAACCTTCTAAACTCCAGCGAGTACAGGCCCAGCACTGACAAACACTCATCATACATTAACCCACTCATTTCTGGGATCATTCTTGTATAAACCTCCTCTGGACCCTCTCCAGGGCCAGCACATCCTTCCTCAGATATGGGGCCCAAATCTGCTCACAATATTCCAAATGCAGCCTGACCAGCGCCTTATAGAGCCTCAGCATTACATCCCCGTTTTTGTATTCCAGTCCTCTTGATATAAATGCTAGCAGTGAATTTGCCTTCCTTACTACCGATTCGCCTTGCAGATTAATTTTTTGGGAATCCTGCAACAGCACTCTCAAGTCCCTTTGCACCTCCGATTTCTGGATTCTATCCCCATTTAGAAAATAGTCTGCGCATTTATACTTATTACCAAAATGCATGACGCCGACATTCATGAGATGGGCCGAGGGACCTGATAAACTGTATGCTGTACAGCACCATGACTGTTCATGCCGGGTTTACTTGGCCAGCATCATGAGATGGGCCGAAGGGCCTGATAGATTGTACGTGGTTATGACTATTCATGCAGGGTTTTACCAGGATGTGAACAGAGAGTCGCTGCTCACACACTAAACGCACAGCTTGAAAGCAACTCCTCAGTACAGGAGAGGCTTCCCATTATTAGAAAGTACAGCACAGCAACAGGCTCTTCGGCCCACAATGTCCATGCCAAACATGCTGGCACGATAATTAATCTCATCTGCCTGCATGTGATTCATATCCCTCTGTTCCCTACATATCCATGTGCCAATCCAACAGTTTCTTCAATGCATCCATCACCACCCCTTGCAATGCATTCCAGGTACTCAGCACCCTCTGTGTAAAAACCCTTGCCCCGCACATATCCTTTCAACTTTACCCCTCTCACCTTACGACTATGCCGTCTAGTATTTGATATCTCCATCTTGGGAAAATAGTTCTGTGTCTACCCTATATACGCTAATCATCATTTTGTATATTTTTAATCAGGCCTGCCAGAGAAATCACTCCAAGTTTGTCCAACGTCTCCTTGCAGCTAATGCCCCCCCCTAATCCAGGCCTCATTCAGCTAACCCTCCTCTGCACCCTCTCCAAAGATTCAAGTGACTGCAGATGATGGAGTCTGGTGCATAAAACAAACTAGTGCAGGAACTCAGTGGGTCAGGCAACATCTGTGGATAGAATGGACAGATGACTTTTCAGGTCAAAATGAATAGTTCCAGCCCAAAATGCCTTCCTTGTCCATTCCTTTCACAGATGCTGCCTGGCCCGTGGAGTTCCTCCAGCAGATTGTTTGATGCTCTTGCTTCCAGCAGTACAAGTCTGTGGTGTCTTTATTCACTAACCAAGATGGAATATTACTGCAGTGGTATATTAATATGCTAACGCTGTGCTTTCAGAAATAGTTCACAAAAGAGCCATTGTCAGAGCTTAGGTACAGGCAGAGGGAGGAACAGTGCGCTATTGTCATCAATCTGCCGGCCTCATTTGGATCAAAGTTTGGCTGCTAGTTTTTTGTTTTTGTTTTGTATTTACAATAATAAATCACAAGAGAAAATGGATATTGATTTCAGGAATGACCTTACATAAGTGAGATATGTCAAACCATCACATGTAAAGATTAAATAGTTTAATGAAATGAAGGAATTAAACATTTATGCACGCATGAAGATTGAGGTTTGTAGCTTGTTTTCAAATCTTAAATTGAAACCAGTGGAACGGATTTTCGCAGTAATCGATGTTGTTCCAAATTCAATATTGCACATAAGGAAAAAAAGACACAGAGTGCTGGAGTAACTCAGCGGGTCAGGCAGCATCTGTGGAGAACATGGATAGGTGACATTTCACAGAGTGCTGGAGTAACTCAGTGGGTCAGGCCGCATCTGTGGAGAACATGGATAGGTGACGTTTCACAGAGTGCTGGAGTAACTCAGTGGGTCAGGCAGCATCTTTGGAGAACACAGATAGATGACGTTTCAAGTCTGGGCCCTTCTTGTGATTGGGGAGCCACCAACAGTGGGACCTTGTGTACAAATCTAAGGATCCCAGAAGATGGGTTGATTGTAATCATGTACAGTGTTATCACGCAAACAAAAGCCTTTCACTGTATCTCGGTACACGTGACAATAATAACCTAAACGCTGCATAGATGGACAAGTGATGATACAGTGCTGTCATCTATCAGACAAGCCCCCCTCTCCTCTCCTCCTGTGGACAACATACTCCTGTGCTGGAAACTATGTCGACTGGAGAAGGTCTGAGTTGGCCTGGCATTAGGTTGTAATTCCAGCTGTCTGGTGACCAGGTAAGCAAGTCTCTGAATAATGATTGCAAAGGAAAAACAAATTCAGATTTTTGTTGAAGATTCCAGTCTCTTGTGATCACCATCCTCAACTTGAGTTCATCTGAAATGCAGCAGTTAAGGGCATCCTTTCTTCCACGTGTATGTTGTCTAGGGAGGAGAAGAGAGGGAGCCATCTCTTTCAGGCAACTAGTCTGATAGATGACAGGAATGTAACATAGTTTGGCCATCCAGGCAACCTGCACATCCTCCACAAACTGAAGAAGGGTCCCGACCCGAAACGTCGCCTATTCGTGTTCTCCACAGATGTTTGTACTTCTTCAAAAAGCTGGAGGGCTTGAGTGTAGGGTAGAAGGTGACAGGATAACACAACAATACTGGGGAAAGGAGACACAAGGAACTGCAGATGCTGGATCACACAGCATCTGTGGAGGACATCGAAACTCAACGTTATGGTCAGGGGTGAAGCGAAGGTGAAATGGGGGGCAGAATTACATTTAGGTTCCTACTAAATGTTTCCCTTCTGACATTAAACCAATGCCCACCCAGTCTTGCTGGGTAAAAGACTCAGTGCATTCACCCAAGAAACCAAGAACCCTATCTATTCCACTCAATATTTTGTACACCTCACCCCTCAGCCTCCTGTGCTCCAAGGAATAAAATCCTAGTCTGTCCCAACCTCTCCCTATAGAAACATAGAAACACAGACAATAGGTGCAGGAGTTGGCCATTCGGCCCTTCGAGCTAGCACCGCCATTTAATATGATCATGGCTGATCATCCACAATCAGTACCCCGTTCCTGCTTTCTCCCCATATTCTTGATTCCGTTAGCACTCGGAGCAAAATCTAACTCAGGCCCTCGAGTCCTTGCAGCATCCTCGTAAATCTCCTCTGCAATGTCCAGCTTCATCGCATTTTTACTATGGCAGGGTGACCAACACTGAACTATACTCAGTGCCTTGACTGCTGAAGGTCAGCCTTCTTCACCACCCTATCTACCTGTGACACCACTTTCAGGGGACTATGTACCAGCACTCCTAGATCCCTCTGCTCTACAACACTCTCAGCGCAGAGGGAGAACAAGGAGGGAAGAGACAGAGACTAAGGCTTTTGCCTCCATCACAGTGAGGAGGTGCTTGGTGAACTCACTGTGGTGGATGTTAATTTGTGTTTATTGTATGTTTTGTTATTTATTATTATTGTGTATGACTGCAGGCAACGAAATTTCGTTCAGACCGAAAGGTCTGAATGACAATAAAGGCATCTAATCTAATCTAAAACTCTCCGGGGCCCTACCATTCATTATGAAGATCTTAGCCTGGCCTTGCTTTCCAAAATGCACCAGCTCACACTTATCTGCATTAAACTCCATAAACACTTCCTCAGTCCACTTGCCCAACTGATCAAGATCGCAGAAACTCTTATATTACCATCTTCGTTATAACCATGCGCAGGCTCGGCGATAGTTTCACTGAACACCTCCGTTCAGTCCGCCTAAACCGACCTGATCTCCCGGTTGCTCAGCACTTTAACTCCCCCTCCCATTCCCAATCTGACCTTTCTGTCCTGGGCCTCCTCCACTGTCAGTGAGGACCAGCGTAAATTGCAGGAACAGCACCTCATATTTTGCTTGGTCAGATTACACCCCAGCGGTATGAACATTGACTTCTCTAACTTCAAATAGCCCTTGCTTTCCCTCTCTCTCCATCCCCTCCCCCTTCCCAGTTCTCCCTCCAGTCTTATTGTCTCCGACTATCTCTGTCCCGCCCACTCCCCTGACATCAGTCTGAAGAAGGGTCTCGACCCGAAACGTCACCCATTCCTTCTCTCCAGAGATGCTGCCTGACCCGCTGAGTTACTCCAGCATTTTGTGTCTACCTTCATTATCTATGATATTATCCACTTCAGTGTTATTTGCAAAATTACTAATCATGCCATATATTCTCATTAAAAATCATTAATATAAACCACAGGTAGAGAAAAAATGCTGGACAAACTCAGCGGGTGAGGCAGCATCTATGGAGAGAAGGAATGGGCGACGTATATAAGCCACAAACAGCTAAGGTCCCAACATCGATCCCTGAGGCACTCCACTAGTCATAGGCCTCCAGCCCGAAAAACAACCTTACACCATCACCCTCTGCATCCATTTAGAAAGCTCTTCCTGGATCCCATGTGATCTCACCTTCCAGAGCAGTACAAGACAGGAACAGCCCTTTAGAAACATGGAAACAAAGATAATGTATTTCTGTATTTCCTGCGGTCTCTGCGGAGAGCAAACGTCTCACAGCCACTGCTGCTGTCCTTCTACCGATGCGCCGTGGAAAGTATCCTAACCTATGGCATCCTGGTGTGGTTTGCTAGCTGCACTGTGGCTGAGAGGAGGGCGCTGCAGAGAGTTATAAAAACTGCACAGAGCATTACAAACGCTCAACTGCCCTCCTTGGATGATATATATAGGGCCCGATGCTTGCGCCAGGCCACAAACATCAAGCAGGACACATCCCACCCTGCCAACCACCTTTTCACTCTGCTACCCTCTGGGAGGTGATTCCGGTCTCTGAAGGCTCGCACCGGTAGACTAAAAAATAGTTTCTACCCATGTGCGATAAAAGAACTTAATTCCAACAGAGAACACTGGGGAAGCAAAATGTAATTCCAAGAAATGCAACATTCTTTTAAAATTCTTTTAAAATACTTATTAATTATTTTTACTAATAAGTGTACGTATGTGTCAATGGTTGTCGTGTTTGTATTTTTTAACCGGAGGAGATGCAATGGAATTTCGTTGCACAGTATTGTGCAATGACAATAAACGTATTCATTCATTCATTCATTCATTCATTCATTCATTCATTCATTCATTCATTCATCATTCATACATTCATTCATAAATAGATGCAGGAGTATTCAACCCTTCGATCATGGATGATCATCTAAAATCAGTATCCCGTTCCAGCTTTCTCCCAATATCCCTTGATTCCTTTAGCCCCAAGTGCTAAATCCAACTCTCTCTTGAAAACATCAAGTGAGTTGGCCTCCACTGCGTTCTCTGGCAGAGAATTCCACAGATTCACAGCTCTCTGGGTGAAAAAGTCTTTCCTCATTTCAGTCCTAAATGGCCTACTCCCTATTCTTAAACTGTGACCCCTGGTTCTGGACTCCCCCAACATCGGGAACATTTTTCCTGCATCTACTGTTCTAAATGGCCTAGCCCTTATTCTTAAACTGTGGCCCCTGGTTTTGAGCCCACAATGCTGGTGAAGAACATGATGCTGAGAGCAAACCTTGTATTCCTGCACATGATCCATTCCCTGCAGATCAAAGTGCAGAAATCTGATTAATGCTACTGTGGTATCTGCCACTACCACCACCCCAGAAGCCCGTTCCAGGTACCCAACACTCTATTTGTAAAACACTTGCCCCGCACATCTCTCTAAAACATTGTCTCTCTCACCTTCAAGCTATGCCTCTCTGAAGGTTCTGACTGTCTGTCCTATCTATGCTTCTCATAGCCTTATTCGGTGGGCGGCGCGACTCTCGTCAGCAGCGGCCTCTGCAGTCCGTCTGTGTTTTATTATTTTTGGTCTCGTTTTTATGTAGTTTTTGTTATTTTTTTTGTTGGGGTATGTGTGTGGGGGGGGGGGGGGGGGGGTGGTGTGGGGGGGAGGGGGTAACTTTAAAATCTTTCCCCTGCACGGGAGACCCGACCTTTTCTTTGTCGGGTCTCCGTTGTCGTTGGGGCTGCAACGTGGAGCGGCCTCCAACAGGAACGACCTGGGGTTCCAGCTGCGGAGCTGCCGACTACTCACCGTCACGGAGCTGGCCGAGTCCGGAGCAGGTGGAGCGGTGGTGGAGCGCTGTTTTGTTTTGTAATGTATGGCTGCAGAAACGACATTTTGTTTGGACCTCAAGGGTTCCAAATGACAATAAATTGAATTGTATTGTATTGTATTGTATTGTATTGTATTGTATTGTATTGTATTGTATTGTATTGTATTGTATTGTATACCCTGCAACCTCCGGCGGTCCAGAGTCTGTCCAACCTCTCCCTGTAGCTGAAACCCTCTAGACCAGGCATCATTCTGGTAAACGTCCTGGGCACCATCTCACCTCCACATCCTTCCCGTGACTTGATTCCTCTCTTCCTGTCCTGACCTGAAACAATTGACACGCACCATCCGTGGGAAGAGAAACAGTCGATGTTTGTCTGACATTTTCTGTTTCTTTGCCTGATTCACACCAGCCTTCTAAACACGTTCTTCATTATATAAAATGGAATATTTTGAAAGCCCATTGTTTGCATTTCCAAGCATGTAAATTAAAAGCAATTGTCAGATGTCAAGATGAGAAGGGAAAGATTTAAAAGGAGCCTGAGGAATAACCTTTTCACACAGAGTAGTGTGCATGGAATGAGCTGCCAGAGGAGGTAACTGAGGCAGGTGCTACAATAGCATTTAAAAGACATTTGGACAGGTGCATGGATCGGAAAGCTTTCGAGGGATATGGGCCAAACACCAGCAAATGGGACAAGCTTAGATGAGGTATCTAGGTTGGAATGGACGTTGGATTAAGAGCCTGTTCCCGTGTTTCCGACAGTATGCTTTCTATGGAGCATCTGTAGAAGTTTGTAACTGGAGATATGCTGAATGTCCTCAGTCCCCTCAGGAAGTAAAGGCATTGGTGCCTTTCTGGCTGCCGCATCAATGTGGTTGGTCCATGACAGATGGTTGGTAATATTAATGCCAAGGAACTTGAAGTTCTCAACCATTTAGCACCATTGATGCTGATGTACTCCACCATGCTTCCTGAAGTCAATAACTAGCTCCTTGGTCTAGCTGACAATCAGGGAGAGGTTATTGTTCTGAGCCCATGTCACTAAGTTCCTTCCTCTACTCCGTCTCATCATTGTTTGCGTCGTTGCAAACCTGGATGGAGCTAGAGCTGAATTTGGCCGTACAGTCTTGAGTATAGTAGGGACTGAGAGCGCATCCTTGCAGGTACTGGTGTTGAGAATGATTGTGTAGGAGGTGCTGTCACCTCTCCTCACTGATTGAGGTTTGTGGGACAGAACGCCGCGGGATCCAGTGGCAGAGGGCCAGGCTGGTTCCTAGGTCCAGGATACACAAAAATGCTGGAGAAACTCAGCGGGCGCAGCAGCATCTATGGAGCGAAAGAAATAGGCAACGTTTCGGGCCAAAACCCTTCTTCAGACTGATGGGGGGTGGGGGGAGGCGGGGAGAAGAAAGGAAAAAGGAGGAGGAGGAGCCCGAGGGCTGAGGGAGAGCTATGAAGGGGAGGAGACAGCAAGGGCTAACAGAATTGTGAGAATTCAATGTTCATGCCACCAGGATGCAGACTCCCCAAATGTCCTAGGTCCCGGAGTTTGGAGAGGAGCTTGGGTGAGATTATGGTGTTGAAGGCAGAGCTACAGTCCAACATAAGAGTCCTTGCTGTCTTGATGTTGCAGGGATAAGTTTAGTGCCCAGGGAGAAGGTATCTGCTGTGGACCATTAAGCAAACTGCAGAGGATCGACATTTGTAGGAAAGAACTGCAGATGCTGGTTTATATCGAAGCTGGACACAAAATGCTGGAGTACCTCAGGCAGCATCTCTGGAGAAAAGGTGTGGGTGACGTTTCTGGTCGAGACCCTTCTGAGACCAGTCTGAAGTAGGATCTCGACTCGAAACGTCATCCATTCTTTCTCTCCAGAGATGCTGCCTGTCCCGCTGAGTTACTCCAGCATTTTGTGTCTAGCTGCAGAGGATCAAGGCTAGCTAGGAGGTTGGTGTGCACCATCACCCTGTGCTGCTCTTCACTGTGAAAGCTTTTCACTGTACCTCGCCACACGTGACAATAAACGGAACTCTCCATTTTTCCACCAACTTTCACAGGTAGCCGTGTAATCTAAGTACACTTTACAAATGAACAGCTGAGTTCCGCTCTGAGGGGATCTGAGCCCGTTCTCACCCCGACCCTGTCCTGAGCTGTGTGGGCTTCGTGTGTGTCGAGGGAAGGGGTGAATGAGACAGAGACAGACCTCAGCTCAGGACGAGATCTCCCCACTCTGCAGGTTACTTATCAGGAGCTAACACAGTCATGAAAAAGTATTTGAATTTTTTTTATATCACTATTAAAATGTTAAGATGAATGTCTGGGCGGTTATGATAATAATACAAGGAATGATGGTGTTTACTGCTGGAACTTCAGATGGTGGATAGCTTAACTTTGAAAGAGGCTGCAGAAGTATGTTATTGTACTTACATTCCAACAGTTATGTGATCAAATGGAACATTCATTTCCTTAGACCAAACCAGCTAGCAACATTTCCGTATGTAAACATGAAGTTTTCTCAATAGTTTAATGTGAACTTGTGAAATGTAATGCGTTTTGGTATCAAGCCATGAAGGAAGCAAAAGCTGACTGCATACCTTGTTCGTAGAGCGCTTTCATGTTGACATCTTTATAAGCAACGAGGTTGTTGAGCAGTAATACTACACTCTGCATGGCAGTGCCCACAAGGTTGTCCTGTTGTTCCTGTCAGTGAGACAAACAAACTGTTTGCAAAGTTGTAACTGCAATGCGAGTAGCATAAAGGTTCACAGTCTGGTCATAAAGGAACAGAGACATTCTTGAAGTGCACAGTCTGTTGACTGACATATGTACTATTGGAAAAAATACATGCCAGGTTCAACAGCATTACTGCCTGCATGCACTTGCCCAGCCACATTCACATTATTGTAGCCTCTACATATGAATCCAGCAAGGGTTTAATTCAGTTTACAGATACAGCATAGAAACAGATGCTTCGGCCCACTGAAGATAGACACAAAATACTTGAGTAACTCAGCGGATCAGACAGCATCTCTGGAGAGAAGGAATGGGCGATGTTTCGGATCGAGACTCTTCTTGAATCCGTGCAAACCATCGATCACTCGTTCACATTAGTTCTATGTTATCCCACTCTCACATCCACTACCTATTTACCTACAAATTACAAACACGCACGTCTTTCGGATGTGGGAGAAAGATCACCCCTTATCCTTCTGCACTCCATGAAATAGAGACCCAGCCTACACAACCACTCCCAAAACTTCACACCCTCTAGTCCTGGCAACATCCTTGTAAATCTTGCTGAACCCTTTCAAGCTTGACAATATCTTTTCTATAAAATGGTGCCCAGAACTGAACACAATATTCTAAATGCGGTCTCACCAACACAATACAATACAATAAAATACAATACAATTCAATTTATTGTCATTTGGACCCCTTGAGGTCCAAACGAAATGTCGTTTCTGCAGCCATACATTACAAACAAATAGACCCAAGACACAACATAATTTACATAAACATCCATCACATTGCTGTGATGGAAGGCCAAAAAAACTTATCTCTCCACTGCACTCTCCCCCCCGATGTCAGAGTCAAAGTCAAAGTCAAAGCCCCCGGCGGGCGATGGCGAATTGTCCCGCGGCCATTAAAGCCACGCCGGGTGATGCAAGGCCGCACACCGGGTCTTGATGTTAGAGCCCCCGGCGCGCGCTCGCAGTCCCGCAGCCATTCCAAGCCGCGCGGGGCGGTGGTGTAAGGCCCCGCTCCAGGTGCTCTTCAACCCCGCAACTCGGGCGGGAGAAGTCGCCGTTGTGGAAGCCCTGAAAAGCGGTCTCCCTCCAGGGACCCGCGGGCTCCTGGTGCCGCCCGCCAAACCCGCAGTTGCAGCCACCGAATCTCCGGGGGTCGGGTCGCAGCAGCGTCCACCACAGCTCCACCCGCTCTGGACTCGGCCAGCTCCGCGACGGTGAGGTGAACACCTTATATAACTGCAACGTGACCTCCCAACTTTTATACTCAATACTCTGACTGATGAAGGCCAAAGTGCCAAAATCCTTTTTGACCACCTTATCTACCTGCAACTCGACCTTCAAGGAACCATGCACCTGTACTCCTAGATCCCTCTACTCTACAACTCTACCCAGAGGCCTACCATTCACTGTGTAGGTCCTGCACTTGTTCGATGTCCTAAAATGTAACACCTCACACTGCTCCGTATTAAATTCCATCAACCATTCCTCCGCCCACCTGGCCAATCGATCCAGATCCTGCTGCAATCTTTCACAACCATCTTCACTATCTACAAAACCACTAACTTTTGTATCATCAGCAAACTTGCTAATCTTGTCCTGTATGTTCTCATCCAAATCATTGATGTAGATGACAAACAGTAACGGGCCCAGCACCGAACCCTGAGGCACACCACTAGTCACAGGCCTCCAGTCTGAGAAGCAACCTTCCACCATCACCCTCTGCATCCTTCCATGGAACCAATTTGCTATCCATTCAGCTATCTCTCCTTGGATCCCATGCGATCTAACCTTCCAGAGCAGCCCACCATTCGGAACCTTGTCGAACGCCTTACTGAAGTCCATGTACACAACATCTACAGCTCTGCCCTCATCAACCTTTGTGATCACATCTTCAAAAAAATCAATCAGATTTGTGTGACACGACTTCCCACGTACAAAACCATGCTGACTGTCCCTAATCAGTCCTTGCCAATCCAAATGCCTGTATATCCTATCCCTCAGAATACTCTCCAGTAACTTTCACACTACAGATGTTAAGCTCACGGCCTATAGTTCCCAACATTTGCCACCCTCCAGTCTTCCAACACCTCTCCTGTATTTAAGGACGACTCGTAAATATCAACCAGGGCTCCCGCAATTTCCTCTCTAGTTTCCCACAATGTCCTCGGATACATCTGATCAGGCCCTGGAGATTTGTCTACCTGCAAACACGACAGTACCTTCAGTACTTCTTCGACAGTAACCCTGACTGCTCTCAGATACTTCCAGTGACTGCTCCAATTTCCTCCGTCCTACTGTCTTTCTCCTCAGTAAATACAGAGGAGAAACACTCATTTAGTACTTTGCCCATCTCCTGTGGCTCCACACAGAGGTGACCGCCTTCATTCCTGAGAAGTCCCACTCTCTCTCTAGATACCCTTTTCCCCCTTATGTATTTATAAAATCTTTTGGGATTGTCCCAATTGCTACCTGCCAGAGCTATCTCCTGGCCCCTTTTTGCTCTTTTTTTAGTGTAAACCCACAATGAGAGCGTGGAATTATACACACCATATAAGAGGATGGTGAATGGGAGTATTGGGAAATGTGGTTCCTTCATTACAATCACGTTCAGTTCCTAGTACAGTGACTAATGCAGCTCGCCAACACATCCACCAAGTGCATGCCAGTTAAGCTTTATTCCTGTCACGTGTACCCATGTACAGCTTTGCTTTGCATGCTATCCAAACTGATCAGTTATACCATAGGTCTGAAGAAGGGTCTCGACCCGAAACGTTGCCTATTTCCTTCGCTCCATAGATGCTGCCGCACCCGCTGAGTTTCTCCAGCATTTTTGTCTACCTTCGATTTTCCAGCATCTGCACAGTTCCTTCTTAACCATAGATACATACAATCAGTTCAAACTCAAGTAGAATAGGTAGAGCAAAGTGGAATGTACAGAGTGCAGAATATAGTTCTGTAGCACACCAGTTCCAGAGAGAAAGTCCAATGTCCGCAATGGGGTAGATGTGAATCTGGCGGTGCCCTAGTTAATGGAAGGACCGTTCAGAAGCCGAGTCTGGTGGTGCGCGCTTTCAAGCTTCTGTACCTTCTGCCGGACGGGAGCGGGGAGAAGAAGGAATGACCGGGGTGGGACAGGGACGAGTCTTTGATTATGTTGGCTGCTTTCTCGAGGTAGCATGGAATGTAGATGTAGTCAATGGTGGGGAGTGTGGTGTGTGTGATGGACTATTCTACATCCACAACTCTCTGCTGTTTCTTGCAGAGCCATAACTAACTCAATAATCTCACGCTGGCATGCATTGAGCTTGTTTTAAGAGGATGCTTCAACTTTGGATTCCCACGTCGTGCAGCAGTGGTCTCTCCCACCACAATGAAGCTGCTGAACAGACAACACCCTCACATGTCATCCAACTCACTATCTCTGCTGCCCACATTCTGAAAGTATAGACTCAATAAAAGACTATAAATGGGGACCTAATTAGAATTGCTCAATTAGCTGTTGTCTTCACAGCAGTTGAATGTGGAATAAAGGCGATGATTTCCTTGGACACAACATAGTAATTTTGAGTTGCTTCATTGCTGGAATTGTTGAGGGTTTGTAATGAAGGGGAAGGTTAAATGGAGCTGCACTCATCAAACTGAGGAGAGTGAGAAGTGACCTAATTCACAGGTACACATAAACCTCAGCATCAATTCCTCCATCCCCCTTCGTTAGCCACTGTTTAGCAGCCTTCCCCGTTTTATTTTTTTCGCCAGAGAGGGATGAACAATTTTTGTTCATCCATGCGGTCTTTAAATCATTGCCATTGCATCTCCCCCATGACACCAAGCAACAGTGAAAGGCTTGCATGCTATCCAATCAAACATAGAACAGAACCGCAACGGAACAAGCCCTCTGCCCAACAATGCCTGTGCCCAACATGATGCCAAGACCATCACTTAGCTACCTGTACATAACTCATATCTCTCCATTCCCTGCAAATCATGACAAACATAAGTATGTCAAATATAGAAATATAGGTGCAGGAGTAGGCCCTTTGGCCCTTCGAGCCAGTACCGTAGTTCAATATGATCATCCAGAATCAGTACCCCGTTCCTGCTTTTTCTCCAAATACCTTGATTCCATTAGCCCTATGACCCAAATCTAACTCTCTTGAAAACATCCAGAGAATTGGCCTCCACTGCATTCTGTGGCAGAGAATTCCACGGGTTTTTCCATAGCCATGATCACAATGAATGGCGGTACTGGCTCGAAGGGCCGAATGGCCTCCTCCTGCACCTATTTTCTATCTCAGCCCTAAATGGCCAGCCCCTTATTCTTGAACTGTGACCCGTGGTTCTGGACTACCCCAACATCGGGACCATTTTTCCTGCATCTAGCCTGTCCAATCCCTTAAGAATTGTATACGTTTCTAGAAGATTCCCTCTCATCCTATATTTCAGGGAATCCAAGCATAGTCGACCCATTCTTTCATCATATGTCAGTCCCGCTATCCCGGGAATTAACCCGGTGAACCTAAGCTCCACTCCCTCAATAGCTATAATGTCCTTCCTCAAATTAGACCAAAACTGCACACAATACTCCAGGTGCGGTCTCACCAGGGCCCTGTACAACTGCAGTAGGACATCCTTGCTCCATCACTTTTATCCACATTATACTGCATTTGCCATGCATCTGCCCACTCAACTAAACTATCCAAGTAACCTGCAGCCTCATAGTATCCTCCTTGCAGCTCACACTGCCACCCAACTTCGTGTCATCCCCAAACTTGGAGATGTCACATTTAATTCCCTCATCTGGGTCCCAGCACCGAGCCTTGCGGCACCCCACTAGTCACTGTCAGCCATTCTGAAAAGGACCCATTATTTCCCACTCTTTGCATCCTGTTTGCCAACCAATTCTCTATCCCTGTCAATACTCTACCCCCAGTACCATGTGCTCTCATTTTGCACACTAATCTCTTGCGTGGGACTTTGTCAAAGGCTTTTCAAAAGTCCAGAACCACCACATCCACTGGCTCTCCCTTATCCATTCTACTTGTTACATCCTCAAAAAATTCCAGAAGATTAGTCAAGCATGATTTCCCCTTCATAAATCCATGCTGACTTTAACCGATCTTGTCACTGCTTTCCAAATGCGCTGCTATAACATCTTTAATAATCAACAAGCATCTTCCCCACTACTGATGTAAGGCTAACTGGTCTATAATTCCCCATTTTCTCTTTCCCTCCTTTCTTAAAAAGTGGTTACATTGGCTACCCTCCAGTCCACAGGAACTGATCCGGAGTCGAGAGAACATTGGAAAATGATCACCATTGCATCCACAATTTCTAGGACTACCTCGAGTACTCTGGGTTGCAGACCATCAGGGCCTGGGGATTTATCTGCCTTCATTCCCAACAGTTTACCTAACACTATTTCCTGACTAATATGGATTCCCTTCAGTTCCTCCCTCTTACTAGATCCTCGGTCCCCTAGTATTTCTGGGAGATTGTTTGTGTCTTCCTTAGTGAAGACAGAACCAAAGTACTCGTTTAACTGTTCTGCCATTTCCTTGTTCACCATTATAAATTCACCTGTCTCTGATTGCAAGGGATCTACATTTATATCCACTAATCTTTTCCTTTTTACATATCCAAAGAAGCTTTTAGTCAGTTTTTATATTCCCCGCAAGCTCCATGCTCTTTTCCCTCTTTTAAATTGACCCCTTTGTTCTAATTTTTTCCCAGTCCGCTGCTCACTCTGGCCAATTTATATGCATCTTCCTTGAATTTAACACTATCCTTGACTTTCTTCGTTAGCCACGGTTTAGCAGACTTCCCCGTTTCATTTTTTCGCCAGAGAGGGATGAACAATTTTTGGAGTTTGCAGTCTTTAAATCGTTGCCATTGCATCTCCCCCATCAACCGGATTTGATAAGGGAACTCAAGGTCAAGGAGCCATTAGGAGGTAGTGACCTTAATATGGTAAGTTTTAATCTACAATTTGAGAGGGAGAAGGGAAAATCGAAAGTGTTACAGTTGAACAAAGGGGACTATGGAGCCATGAGGGAGGAGCTGACCAACGTTGACTGGAAGGATACCCTAGTGACAGTGGAACAACAATGGCAGGTGTCAAGTTAGGAAAAGGGGAAGTACAACGAGACCTGGGTGTCCTTGTTCATCAGTCACTGAAAGTAAGCATGCAGCTACAGCAGGCAATGAAAAAACCTAATGGCATGTTGGCCTTCTTAACAAGAGGAGTTGAGTATAGGAGCAAAGAGGCCCTTCTGTAGATGTACAGGGCCCTAGTGAGACCACATCTGGATGTTAAGAAAGAACTGCAGATGCTGAAAAAATCGAAGGAAGCCAAAAAGCTGGCGAAACTCAGCGGGTGAGGCAGCATCTATGGAGCAAAGGAATGGGTGACGTTTCGGGTCAAGACCCTTCATCAGACTCGACCCGAAACGTCACCCATTCCTTCGCTCCATAGATGCTGCATCACCCGCTGAGTTCCCCCAGTATTTTGTCTACTACATCTGGAGTATTGTGCGCAGTTTTGGTCTCCAAATTTGAGGAAGGACATTTTTGCTATTGAGGGAGTGCAGCATACGTTCACGAGGTTAATTCTCAGGAAGGTGGGACAGTCATATGTTGAAAGAATGGAGCGACTAGACTTATATACACTGAAATTTAGAAGGTTGAGGGGGGATCTTATGGAAACGTATAAGATTATTAAGGGATTGGACACGCTGGAGGCAGGAAAATGTTGGGGGGGTCCAGAACCAGGGACCACAGGAATAAGGGGTTGGCTATTTAGAACAGAGATGAGGTAAAACTTATTCACCTAGAGAGTTGTGAATCTGTGGAAGTCTCTGCCTCAGAAGGCGGTGGAGGCCAATTCTCTGGATGCTTTCAAGAGAGAGTTAGGTAGAGCTCTTAAAGATAATGGAGTCAAAGGATATGGAGAGAAGGCAGGAACGGGGTACTGATTGTGGATGATCAGCCATGATCACATTGAATGGCGGTGCTGGCTCGAAGGGCCGAATGGCCTACTCCTGCACCTATTGTCCATTGTCCATTGTAAACCCTTTAAGTATAATTTGCCAGTCTATCCGAGCCAATTCCCGTCTCATACCTTCAAAGTCTCCTTTGTTCGTTCAGGACCCTAGTCTCTGAATTAACCGTGTCACTCTCCATCCTAATGTAGAATTCCACCATATTATGGTCACTGTTGCCCAAGGGGCCTTGCACAACAAGATCGCTAACTAATCCACATTACACAATACCCAGTCTAGGATGGCCTGCCATCTAGTCGGTTCCTCTACATACTGGTTTAAAAGCCCATCCTGTATACATTCCAGGAAATCCTCCTCCTCAGCGCTGTTCCCAATTTGGTTGGCCCAATCTATATGTAGATTAAAGTCACCCATGATAACCACTGTACCTTTGCTACACGCTTGATTTCCTGCTTGATGATCTCCCCAACCTTCCTACTGTTGTTTGGTGGTCTGTATACAACTCCAACAAACGCTTTTTGCCCTTGTTTTATTGTGGTTGTGTGTTCTTTATTATTGTATCGCTGCAGACAACCCAAATTTCCACCAGCCTGGCTGTGTGGCAATAAATTATATCTAATCTAATCTAATCTTGGCTATTTTGCAGTTCTACTCATACTGAATCTACAGCATCCAAGCTAATGTCTCTCCTTGCTATTGCATTAATCTCCTCTTTAACCAGCAATGCCACCCCACCTCCTCTTCCTTTCTGTCTATTTTTACTGAATATTGAAAAATCTCCTGCATGTTTAGCTCCCAGCCTTGGTCACCCTGGAGCCATGTCTCCGTAATCCCAACTATATCATATTCCTTAACTAGTAACTGCGCATTCAATTAATCCACCTTATTACGAATGCTCCTCGCATTAAGTCACAAAGCTTTCAGGTTAGTTTTCCTTATCTCCCTTCTACCCTTAGCTTCTGTCCTCCTTTCATGGCCCTTTGTCTCATTGCCTTGGTTCCCACCCCCCTGTCCTGCTAGTTTAATCGTGACCTTTCCTACACTCTCATTCCCGTTAACTAAACGCATACGTTTCCACGTTGTTGACTCCACCCCACACCTGTTTGCACGTAAAGCAAAGAGAAAAATACCAGAATAATACGCCTACTCTGGGTAAAATACTTATTTCCCCTATCTATTCCTCTCATGATCTTGATTGAACTTGGCATCATGTTGGGCATAGACATTGTGGGCTGAAGGGCCTGTTCCTGTGCTGTACTACGTTCTATGTAATCAGAGAGTGGACTTAAGGCGGGGGATCCACTGTGATCTGAATGAAGACAAATCTCCTGACACTCCCATTCCCAATGCTCTTGTCCAGGGCAATTGAACACTGAATACATGTAATACTGTGTGGCAGCAGACAGCAATTTAAAATATAACTTCTTCCAGTTTAATAATTAGTTCTATTTATGGCCTATATCAAAATTAGAATGTTCAGACACGTTAACTGTGAACTGTTATTCTGTGTATGGTGGGCTTGAGTTCTGAGCTCAAGACTCTGGTGTGTGATGAACACAGAGAAGGGTTTTGGTCAAACATTGCTTCTACTGGGCAGCCTAATTAAAGCAGGAATTACCATCTTCCCTTTGCATTTGTGCAGGTCTGAGTTACTCATTAAAATGTACCGCTTGCGGTACTGAGACGTACACACATGATGAGCAGATAAACAGAGCCTCGAGTAATTAGTTTTATGCAAAAAACAAGTCAATCTCCTGCTCACTGGGAAAGTGAGCAAGTATTATTGGTCCCACAAAGTATTAACAGCAAGGAAACAGCCCTTTGCATCCGGGCTGGGTGGATGGAACAGCAGGTTATGTGGGACTGTAGCAACAACCTCGCTCAGCATCAGCAAGACCAAGGAGCTTCAGGAAGGGGCAGTCGGGAAACTAATCAAGAACCTATCAATCTCTGCGGGGCATCTTTTTTACAGAGGGTGGTGAGCGCCTGGAACAGACAGCTGGGGTTGGTGGTTGAGACTGATACGTTAGTGCCGTTTAAGAGGCTTTTGGATAGTACTTGCCCTGTACTGTTTTATGTTCTATGTCTTTGGGATGTGCAAAGAAACTGGAGCACCATGAAGAAACCCATGCAGTCACAGGAAGAACGTGCAAACTCCACACAGACAGACAGCACCCGAGGTCAGGATTGAACCGGAGTGTGTGGGTCTGTGAGGCAGCAGCTCTACCCATGGCCCCACTGTGCTGCCCCTGAGCTACAGTAGAGCAGAATGATTCTTGTTCAGAGCTGTCTCTCCCCCTGGTCGTCCCACACTACTGACCATGATGGGCTTTCACTCTGCTGCTGGGCTCTGAAGTGAGCGAGCAGGGCAGATGGCCAAAGCTGGGCAGTAGCGGATGCAGACAGGAGGAGTTGTGAAACCGGGCAGGGGAGTTATAACATGGGGGCAAGACAGCCCCTTCCACACAGGAAGGCAATACCAAGAGGTGCAAAGTGCAACAGGATGAATGATGACATGGGGGCAGTGAAGCCTCTTCCACACAAGAAGACGATACCAAGAGGTGCAAGGTTGAGAGGGATAAGGGCCATAGGCAAGAGGGTGGGACTAGTGTAGAAGGGGCATGTTGGTCGGCATGGATGGGTTGGGCCAAAGGGCCTGTTTCCACGCTGTGTCACTATGAATGAGAAGCCTGACACGTGCAGGTTCTGAGTCAGAATGATCGCTATCTCTGGCAGATTTAAGAAAATGTGGAAAAACAGTTACTTGGTTATTGTAACGTTCACGTTGTTGCTCCAAATAACAAGACATTTCCCTGAAAGTGTCATCACAATGAGATGGGCCAGGCGCTGGGAAATGGGACTAGCTTTGATGGGGCATCTTGGTCAACATGGACTTGTTGGGCTGAATGGCCTGTTTCCGTGCTGCATGACTCAATGAGGAATTGGCTGATCAGGAAGGATTCATCCCAATTTCTTACACAAGACATCCTTTCATAGCAAAAGGATTTGAGTATAGGAGCAGGGAGGTTCTACTGCAGTTGTACAGGGTCTTGGTGAGACCACACCTGGAGTATTGGGTACAGTTTTGGTCTCCTAATCTGAAAGACATTCTTGCCATAGAGGGAGTACAGAGAAGGTTCACCAGACTGATTCCGGGGATGTCAGGACTTTCAAATGAAGAAAGACTGGATAGACTTGGCTTCTACTCGCTAGAATTTAGAAGATTGAGGGGGGATCTTATAGAAACTTACAAAATTCTTTAGAGGTTGGACAGGCTAGATGCAGGAAGATTGTTCCCGATGTTGGGGAAGTCCAGAACAAGGGGGTCACAGTTTAAGGATAAGGGGGAAATCTTTTAGGACCGAGATGAGAAAAACATTTTTCACACAGAGAGTGGTGAATCTCTGGAATTCTCTGCCACAGAAGGTAGTTGAGGCCAGTTCATTGGCTATATTTAAGAGGGAGTTAGATGTGGCCCTTGTGGCTAAAGGGATCAGGGGGTATGGCGAGAAGACAGGTACAGGATACTGCCATGATCATATTGAATGGCGGTGCAGGCTCGAAGGGCCGATTGGCCTACTCCTGCACCTATTTTCTATATTTCTATGTTTCTAAGACATAATGCATATAGTCAGCACTAAACAGGAGCTTTATTTGTTCAAATTATCAATTATAGCATTAGCTTAATTTAGACCAAACCTAAGTTTAAAATTGGAAACACAAGAAAATACAGATGAGTATCTTGAGCAAAACACAAAGTGCTGGAAGAACTCATCTGGAGCGAATGGGTAGACGATGTTATGGGTCTGGACCCTCTTTCAAACAAATTTTATATTATGACTACATAACACATTTCTCCAATTCCATGTCACAAGAAACCGTAGATGCTGGTGTACAAAACAAGACACAAAGTGCTGGAGTAACTCAGCAGGTCAGGCAGCATCTTTGGAAAACATGAATAGGTGATGATAGGGTCCCGACCGGAAATGTTGCCTGACCCGCTGAGTTACTCCAGCACTCAGTGAAACGTCACCTATCCATGTTCTCCACAGATGCTGCCTGACCCGCTGAGTTACTCCAGCACTCAGTGAAACGTCACCTATCCATGTTCTCCACAGATGCTGCCTGACCCGCTGAGTTACTCCAGCACTCAGTGAAACGTCACCTATCCATGTTCTCCACAGATGCTGCCTGACCCGCTGAGTTACTACAGCACTCTGTGAAACGTCACCTATCCAGAGAGAAACCTAGAAAATAGGTGCAGGAGGAGGCCATTCGGCCCTTCAATCCATCATCGCCATTCATTGTGAACATGGCTGATAATCCACAATCAGTAACCCGTGCCTGCCTTCTCTCCAAAATCCTTGATTCCGCCAGCCCCAAGAGCTCTATCTAACTCTCTATTAAATTCATCCAGTGAATTGGCCTCGACTGCCTTCTGTGGCAGAAAATTCCACAAATTCACAACTCTCTGGGTGAAAAAGTTTATTTCTCATCTCAGTTTTAAATGTCCTCCCCTTTATTCTTAGACTGTGGCCCCTGGTTCTGGACTCCCCAACATTTGGAACATCCTGCATCTCAATAGACAATAGGTGCAGGAGTAGGCCATTCGGCCCTTCAAGCCAGCCTATTCAATGTGATCATGGCTGATCATCCACAATCAGTACCCCGTTACTGCCTTCTCCCCATATCCCCTGACTATCTCGCTTGTCCAGTCCTTTTATAATTTCATATGTTTCTATAAGATATCCGCTCATCCTAAATTCCAGTGAATGCAAGGCCAGTCTTTCCAATCTTTCCTCATATGACAGTCCCGCCATCCCAGGGATTAACCTCGTGAACCTACGCTGCACTGCCTCAATAGCAAGGATGTCCTTCCACAAATTAGGAGACCAAAACTGCACACAATACTCCAGATGTGATCTCACCAGGGTCCTGTACATCTGCAGAAGGACCTCTTTACTGCTATACTCAAATCCTTTTGTTATGAAGGCCAACATGCCATTAGCTTTCTTCACTGCCTGCTGTACGTGCATGTTTACTTTCAGTGATCGGTGTACAAGGACACCCAGGTCTCGTTGCACTTCGCTTTTTCCTAATCTGACACCATTGAGATAATAATCTGCCTCCTTGTTCTTGCCACCAAAGTGGATAACCTCACGTTTATCCACATTATACTACATCTGCCGACTCACTCAACCGGTCCAAGTCACTCTGCAACCTCCTAGCATCCTCTTCACATTTCACACTGCCAACCAGCTTTGTGTCATCTGCAAATTTCCTAGTGTTACTTTTAATTCCATCATCTAAATCATTAATATATTTTGTAAATAGTTGCGGCCCCAGCACCGAGCCTTGCGGCACTCCACTCGCCACTGCCTGCCATTCTGACAGGGACCTGTTTATTCCTACTCTTGGTTTCCTGTCGGCCAACCAATTCTCTATCCATGTCAATACCCTACCCCCAATACCATGTGCTCTAATTTTGCCCACTAATCTCCTGTGTGGGACCTTATCAAAGGCTTTCTAAAAGTCCAGATGCACCACATCCACTGGCTCTCCTTCATCCATTTTACTTGTTACATCCTCAAAAAATTCCAGAAGATTAGTCAAGCAGGATTTCCCTTTCATAAATCCATGCTGACTTGGACCAATCCTTTTACTGCTATCCAAATGCACCATTATTACTTCTTTAGTAATTGACTCCAGCATCTTCCCCACCACCGAGGTCAAGCTAACTGGACTGTAATTCCCCGTTTTCTCTCTCACTCCGTTCTTGAAAAGTGGGACATTAGCTATCCGCCAATCCACAGGAGCTGATCCTGAATCTATAGAACATTGGAGAATGATCATCAATGCGTCCACGATTTCTAGAGCCATCTCCTCGAGTACCCTGGGATGCACACCATCAGGCCCTGGGGATTAATCAGCCTTCACTCCCATCTGTCTACCCCATACTATTTCTCGCCTAATGCAAATTTATTTCAGTTCCTCTGTCTCCCTAGATTCTCTGTCCTCTAGTACATCTAGGAGATTGTTTGTGGCTTCCTTAGTGAAGACAGCACCAAAGTACCTGTTTAACTCTTCTGCCATTTCACTTGTTTCTGCTTTCAAGGGACCCACATTTGTCTTTAGTAATCTTTTTCTCTTAACATACCTTAAGAAGCTTTTACTATCCTTCTTTATATTCTTGGCTAGCTTCCCCTCGTATTTAATCTTTTCACCCCATATTGCCCTTTTTGTTACCTTTTGTTGTCCTTTGAAAGTTTCCCAATCCTCTGGCTTCCCGCTACTCTTTGCTATGTTATACACCTTTTATTTTAGTTTTATTCCATCCCTAACTCCCCTTGTCAGCCACGATCGCCTCTTACTCCCCTTAGAATCTTTCTTACTCTTTGGAATGAAATGATCCTGCATCTTCTGGATGGGGTGAAGGAAAGAGCGTTCACGTCATGGCCCTGTTTCCACCAATCTTTCCACCACCACGCACAAGAAGCACAAGACAGACACCATTGTGTGCAGATGCCGAGAAGCGTGTTCAGCTCTGGCTGAACAACTTCTAATCTTGTGTGTGGACTCGATAAGATCTTCTGGATTATGCCCAGAAATTTCTGCCATTGCTGATCCACCGTCATTCCTGCCAGGATACTTTTCCAGTCGACCTTGGCCAGCTCTTCTCTCATGCCTTCATAGTCCCCTTTGTTCAACTGCAACACTGACACTTCTGATTTAACCTTCTCCCTCTCAAATTGCAGATTAAAACGTATCATATTATGGTCACTACCTTCTAGCGTTTCCGTTACCTTGAGTTCCCTTATTAAATCTGGTTCATTAGACAACACTAAATCCAGAATTGCCTTCTCTCTGGTAGGCTCCAGTACAAGCTGCTCTAAGAATCCATCTCGGAGGCACTCTACAAACTCCCTTTCTTGGGGTCCAGAACCAACCTGATTTTCCCAGCCTACCTGCATATTGAAATCTCACATAACCAATCAATCAATCAATCACAATCACAATAATACTTTATTAGCCAAGTATGTTTTGCAACATACGAGGAATTTAATTTGCCAATAAAAAGCAACAGAACACACAAAATACATTTTAACATAAGTCCGATGCTAAGTCCAATGCTAAGTCCACGCCCCTTGGTGGGGCTCAAGTTAGTCCAATGAGGCTACAGAGCGACCGGAGATACGACCCGAAAATTAATCGCTTCTCCGGCAAGGCAAGAAACTGAAAAAATGTTTCCCCCGACTCCCTCCCCCTCCCCCCCACATAAAACATTTACACAAACTTTTAACACACACTAAAAATTAAAAAAAAGATGAAAAAACAGACTGTTGGCAGGGCTACCAATCGTTCGTACATTTGTTACATGCTAATTTTAACTCCTGCTGCAACTTGCACCCAATATCCAGGCTACTGTTTTGGAGGCCTGTAGCCAACTCCCATTAGTGTCTTCTTACCTTTACAATTCCTCAATTCGATTCACAGCGACTCTACTTCTGTCCCTGTGCCACTGTTCGCAAGGGACTGAATTTCATCCCTTACCAACAGAGCTACCCCACCTCCTCTGCCCACCTGCCTGTCCTTTCTATAGGACGTATAACACTGAATATTCAGTTTCCAGCCCCGATCCTTCTGCAGCCACGTCTCGGTAATCCCCACAATGTCATATCTACCAATCTCTAACTGAGCCTCAAGCTCCAGCATCTGTGAAACGTCACCTATCATGTTTTCCACAGATGCTGCCTGACCCGCTGAGTTACTCCAGCACTCTGTGAAACGTCACCTATCCATGTTCTCCACAGATGCTGCCTGACCCGCTGAGTTACTCCAGCACTCTGTGTCTTTTTTTTCTTCCATTTTGTGCTGTTCTTTTTACATAAAGTCCTTTTCGGAAATTACTGTCCTATTTACAGTGACTGGGATGTGACTGATGAAAATTCATGTTAATAATATTCTTGTGAAAGCGCCCTTGCTCATTGTTGTGCAAGAACGAGGTGTGAAGAGTGCAGTAATCATACAGGTGAGGACCCTCTCCAATCCCTTTCGTCTTTTCTTTCAAACACAGAGGTTCATAAAATATTCAACCTTCAATTATTAAACAAATTGGCACAGATCACGACAGATGAGACGAAAGTGAACGCTTTATATTAGCAAAAATTATCGTATGTTTAAATTCCTTTTATCACCTCTCTGGCATATTAATAACTCTTTTTATGCGGGGTAAAGTCTTTGTCTTTAAATGCTTGATGCCCACATGGTTTGAAAGCATGACATTTCTATTGTTTTGGACTTTTGTGACAGAGATCTGACAAATACATGAATTTCGGTTGCTTTGAGTTGACATGATCCTTCATTTATACGAATGTTATAATTCAGTCATATAAAACTGTTGAAGGACGTTTCTCCTGAAACATCACCTTTTCCCTTCGCTCCATACATGCTGCCTCACCCGCTGAGTTTCTCCAGCATTTTTGTCTAAATTCGATTTTCCAGCATCTGCAGTTCCTTCTTAAACATTTCTCCTGTTGCAAGCTCAGTGAGAATATAGAATAATGCAGCAGAGCAACAGGCCCTTCAGCCCACAATGTCAATGCTGAATATGATGCCAAGTTAAAAGAATCTCCTCTGTCTGCATCCATATCCCCCCAGACCCTGCACATCCATGTCCCTGCCCAATAGCCTCTCACCACCCTCTGGGGTGTGTAAAATAATACCAGCCCCGCACTCCTCCTTCAAACTTTCCACCTCACCTTAAAGCTGTGGCCTCTGGTCTTTGATACTTCTGCAAATTGAAGATCCAGTCACATAATCAATTCATCTCAGCATGTTGCCTATGCTGGGGCTTTATTGAATTAGTTTTGACTTTACCATGAAACTTCAACTCTATTTCTCTCTCCATAGATGCTGCCGGACTTGCTGAGTGTCGGCAGTGGGTGTATTGATTTAACCTGAGGGATGATTGAACTGTGAGGAGGAAATTGGTGGCCAAGAAAACAATGGATATTCACCAACCTTCACCAGTCAGGTCACACATAACTAAAGATGAAAATTAATGCAGGGAAATGGAAAGTGTGATCTTTGCGTGGGAATGCTGAGAGGAGGCAATATAAACTAAAGGGCACATGTGCATGGTTCATGAAGCATGCACAGCTTATGATATGATCACCACAGTGAGGAACCTGGGATTCTGGGCTTTATAAACAAGAGACACAGAGCACAAGAGCAAGGTTGTAGCTTCATAAAGCACAACTGGAATATTGAACTCAATTCTGGGCATCGTACTAGAGTATAGATTCATTGATGGGAAGAAACAGCATGGAAACTAAATGCCACTGAGTCGACACTGACCATCCATCACCCATTCATACCAGTTCCATGTTATCCCACTTTCTCATCCACTCCCTACACACTAGGGGGCAATTTACAGAGGGACAATTAACCTTCAAACACATATGACGTTTGGACGTGGGAGGAAAGCGGAGCACCCGGGGGGGAGGGGGGGGAATAATAATAATAATCAATTTTATTTTCGGGCGCCTTTCAAAGTCACAAGGACACCTTACATAAGTTAACAGAAGAGAAAAAAAGCATATAGTCGGAGAAAAATAAATAATGAGGACATCATCAATACACAAATTAAAGATAGAAATCGTTCCAAAGACACAAAATCAAAAAATCAAAAAACACAATGTGAAGAGAGAGCAGCGCCAGCGTCCACTCTCCCTTCCGACAGCCATCTTGGACACAGACTAACATGTTAACTTACACACAAAAAAGTCCAGTCCCCATCCCCAGTTCATCCAAAGTCAGGCCTATTGAGGCCACCGCTATTGCCTCTACGGAGGCCCGATGTTCCTGGCCGTTCTGGCCGGGTGGTGTTGCCCCAGCGTCGGGAGAGTCCTCACAGCGGCTGGGCCACCTGGAACGGCCGCTTCCTAGCAGGGGGTTGTCGGCTTCCGAAGCCGACAGCCGCGCCGGGTTGGAGCTCCCAAGCTCCTGATGTTAAGGTCGGCGCCACCCGCTCCGCTCCGCAGACCCGCAGCCCGGAGGTGTTGATCTCGGCTGTCACATCTCACCGGAGCTCCAGCGCGTCGATCCAGCGGGGCGACCCAGCACTGTGCCGCCACCGAAGCCGAAGTGCTGGGCGGTCCCCGCCAGGAAACGGCGCTCCACGCTCGCTGGTAGGCCACGAGGACGGGTCGACGGGCAGCCCGGAGAAAAAAGCTGCCTCACCGACCAGGTAGGGACCTAGAAGTATAATTACCCCCTACCCCCCACATTAAGAAGTCCATTTCTCCAACAAGAAGAACAAGACTTACTAAAAACTTTAAAAAAAAATGAATTAAACGGACGGCTGCTGGATAGCAGCCGTTCCCCAAGATGGCTCCTCCTCCATGAGGAATGCCATGAGGTCACAGGGTGAACGTGCAAACTCCGCCGCACAGATGGCACCTGAAGTCAGGATGGAAGCTGGGTCTCAGGCCTGTGCTGGGGTGGGAGATTGCAACCTTCACCTGGTCCAAGGTACACAAAATTGCTGGGGAAACTCAGCGGGTGCAGCAGCATCTATGGAGCGAAGGAAATAGGCGACGTTTCGGGCCGAAACACTTCTTCAGACTGATGGGGGGTGGGAGAAAGAAGGAAAAGGGGAGGAGGGGGAGGAGCCCTTCACCTGGTCCATCCTGTTTCCACTAATGCAATCAACCCGACGTGCACAAACAAGATCAAATAGAACAAGTTGACCTACATAGAAACATAGAAATTAGGTGCAGGAGTAGGCCATTCGGCCCTTCGAGCCTGCACCGCCATTCAATATGATCATGGCTGATCATCCAACTCAGTATCCTGTACCTGCCTTCTCTCCATACCCCCTGATCCCTTTAGCCACAAGGGCCACATCTAACTCCCTCTTAAATATAGCCAATGAACTGGCCTCAACTACCTTCTGTGGCAGAGATTTCCAGAGATTCACCACTCTCTGTGTGAAAACTACAACTACAACTTTAGGCTGTGCACACCATACGCAAGAAGAAGAGAAAGGCCCTGTGCTAATGTGAAGGTTGTAACGAGCATGCAGAGGAGATTTACTCAAATGATTCCATCGACTTGTTTGATAGATAAAGCAAAGAAGTTGAAATATTTAAAATCGTGGACATAGAGGAACAGGACCTTCAGCCCATGGTCGGTGCCGAGCTTTACACTAGTCTAAATTAATCCCACCTGCCCACACCTGCTCCTTGCTGCATCCATTCCCTGTCTAGTCATTTGCTTGTCTAAGTACCTCTTCAACATATCTGCTTCAACCACTATTACGTCTTCCCTCAACCTCCATGCTCCAGAGAAAACAATCAAAGTCTGTCTAACCTCTCCTTCTCTAATCTAAGTGGCATTCTGGTAATAAAGACACAAGGAACTGTGGATGCTGTGATTTAGCTTTAGGATTGTCACCTGTATCGAGGTACAGTGAAAAACTTTGTTTTGCATCCTATCCAGTCAGATCCAGATAATACTATACATAAATACAATCAAGCCAAACTCCAGTACAATAGGTAGAGCAAAGGGAAGATACAGAGTGCAGAATATAGTTCTCAGCATTGTAACGCATCAGTTCCAGAGACAAAGTCCAATGTCCGCAATGGGGTAGAGGTGAATTGGACAGGACACTAGCTTATGGAAGGACCGTTCAGAAGCCTGATAACAGAGGGGAAGAAGCTGTTCCTGAGTCTGGTGGTGCGCGCTTTCAAGCTTCTGTACCTTCTGCCGGACGGGAGCGGGGAGAAGAAAAAGGTGGGACAAGTCATAGTCATAGAATCATACAGCCTGGAAGCAGGCCGTTCGCACCAACCTGCCCATGCTAACCCACATGCCCCTTCTCCCACCTGGCTGCATTTGGCCCATTTCCTTCTAAACCCCTCCAATTCATGTACCTGATCAAATGTGTTTTAAACGTTGTTTCAACTACCTCCTCTGACAGCCTGTTCCATATATCCACCACCCTCGAGTCCAGGCAACAGCCCGGGAAATCTTCTCTGCACTCTTGCAAGCTTAACAACATCTTTCCTATAACAGGGTGACCAAAACTGAACACAATACTCCAAATGTGGCTTCACCATTGTCTAATTTTCAAGAGAGAGTTACATTTAGCTCTTAGGGCTAAAGGAATCAAGGGATATGGGGAAAAAGCAGGAACAGGTACTGATTTTAGATGATCAGCCATGATCATATTAAATGGCTGTGCTGGGTCGAAGGACCAAATGGCCTTCTCCTGCACCTATTTTTCTATTCTAACCTGCCATTTCTAAACTCAATACTCTGACTAATGAAAGCTTTGTTGACCATCCTATGTACTTGTGATGCCACTTTCAAGGGACTATGTATTGGCAAATCTGGATCCCTCTGCTCTACAACACTCCAGAGCCCTGCCACTCACTGCGTAGATCCTGCCCTGGTTTGACTTCCAAAATGCAACCCAGCTCCATATATCTGCAATAAATTCCATTAACCAATCCTCAGCCCACCTCCCAACTGATCAAGTCTTTGTCTGCTATTCAGGGGCAGGGTGAAGTGTAGATTGAGTGAATTGTGGCGGCGCTGGCTTAACAGCTGCGGCCCACCTGCAGTCCGTCTGTTTTTTTTCTTTCGTTTTGTTCATTGTCATGTTTTAGTTAATTTTGTTTTATTAAGTTGTGTATGTGTGTGGGTGGGGTGGGAGAAACATGTTTTGGTCTCTTCCTTCGGGGGATGCGACTTTTTCATCGGTCGTATTCCCCGTCTCCGTCTGCGCCGAGGCCTAATGGCGGAGCTGGCGGCATCGGAGCTGTAGCAGCAACAGCAGCAGCAGCGGAGACCTGACTCGGCCCTGGAGCTGTAGCAGCAACAGCAGCAGCAGCGGAGACCCGGCTCGGCCCTGGAGCTGTAGCAGCAACAGCAGCAGCAGCGGAGACCCGGCTCGGCCCTGGAGCTGTGGCGGCGGCAGCAGCAGCAGCGGAGACCTGACTCGGCCCCGAAGCTGTAGCGGCGGCAGCAGCAGCAGCGGAGACCTGACTCGGCCCCGAAGCTGTGGCGGCGGCAGCAGCAGCAGCGGAGACCCGGCTCTGCCCTGGAGCTGTAGCAGCAACAGCAGCGGCAGCGGAGACCTGACTCGGCCCCGAAGCTGTAGCGGCGGCAGCAGCAGCAGCGGAGACCCGGCTCGGCCCTGGAGCGGTGGCGGCGGCAGCAGCAGCAGCGGAGACCCGGCTCGGCCCTGGAGCTGTAGCAGCAACAGCAGCAGCAGCGGAGACCTGACTCGGCCCCGAAGCTGTAGCGGCGGCAGCAGCAGCAGCGGAGACCCGGCTCGGCACCGAAGCTGTAGCGGCGGCAGCAGCAGCAGCGGCGGAGACCCGACTCGGCCCTGGAGTTGTGGCGGAGGCAGCAACCACCCGCGGAGTTTGAACCGTCGCCTCGGCGCAGAGGGAGAACAAAGGGGGAAGAGACAGAGACTTTAAGATTTTGCCTTCCACCACAGTGAGGAGGTGTTTGGTGAACTCACTGTGGTGGATGTTAAATTTGCGTTGATTGTGTGTTTTTGCCATTTTTTAAATTATATGTATGACTGCAGGGAAACAAAATTTCGTTCAGACCGAAAGGTCTGAATGACAATAAAACGAATCTAATCTAATCTAATCTAATCTAATCTTGTGGGGAGGGTGGTCTGTGTGATGGACTGGGCTCAAAAGGTTTAAATTTAGGTTTATTATTGTCATGTGTACCGAGCTACAGTGAAAAGTTTTGTTGAGCATGCTAAATTATCAAATCAGATATACCACACATAGGTGTAATCAGTTCAAACTCCAGTACAATAAGTAGAGCAAAAGGGGAGATACAGAGTGCAGAATATAGTTCTCAGCATTGTAGCACACTAGTTCCATATACAAAGTCCAGTGTCCGCAATGGGGTAGAGGTGAATTGAACTTATCAATTGAACCTTGCTTATGAAGTTAAGAAGCAGTATTTAGAAGAGGTATTCAAGAGATAGTTAGATAGGTAACTTGACAGGAAAAATCTGCAGGGAAATGGTATTGGTTTATTCTTGTCATAGTTTAGAGATACGGTGCGGAAACAGGCCCTTTGGCCCATCGAGTCCACACCGACCAGCAATCACCCCGTACACTAGAATTACCCTATACACGAGGGACAATTTACAATTTTAACTAAAGCCAATTAACGTACAATCCTATACATCTTTTGAAATTGGGAAGAAACCGGAGCACCCGGAGAAAACGCACACGGTCACAGGGAGAATGTACTAACTCTGTACAGACAGCACCCGTAGTCAGGATGGAACCCGGGTCTCTGGTGCTGTGAGGCAGCAACTCTACCGCTGCGCCACCATGTACTGAGACACAGAGCCATGTTATCCAGGCTGATCGTACATGAGCACCACATGTAATGCAGAATGAAGTGTGACACAGAAGGTGCAGGTAAAGGACAGAAGTGGGGGCTACTAATTGGGTTGCTAGCAGAGACCAGTAGGGCAGAATAGCCTCCATTGAAGCATGTGTCACTCTACTTGTCCAGTTTCATTCTGAAATGTTGAATCTATTTTCACCTCTCTTTCAGGAAGTGCCCACCTGCCTGTAACAAGATGCTGTATACTGGTCAAACTGATGGAGCTGCATTATCAGAGACACCCATCTTTTTAAACTAGGATGAATGATGTTACTTGTAATGAGTGTCCTCAATAGTTCAGTAATAGTTCAGTAGAGGTGGAGTTTCCTTCTTTTCCTGTTCAAGGCTGAAGCTGCTTTAAATCATGTTATCAGCAGTTTGAATGAACAGAGACCTTCTTGTCTACATGTGTTAATGTTTGCTGAACAATTAACTACTTCAAGACTTTACAAAATTGAATACTATAATAACAAACCGTTGCTATAACAACAGCCGATGTTAAAAATAGAGCCAATTAAATTGTTTTTGGCTCTGTCCCCGGTATTAAATGCATCCAAAATACCCTTGTCATCATTTACAGTACCAGGCCTTTTGTGTAGACTTATGGAAAGGCTTTAATTTACCCAGAGCAGCATGTTGCCATCCACCATTACAACACCAGGCCCAGACATGAGCTCATGACCAAACACAGGTCAGGTATACATCAGGTATGCATCAGGACTGTGGCAAGAACAAAATTAAAATCGGTGAGAACATTAGTGCCGTAATTAGTGATGCAAGAAAAGCCCATTTCAAACGTGTGATGAGGATTTTGAGTCCGCCGTCAGATAAGGTCACCTGCATTCAACTATCACTTGTGTAAGAAGGAACTGCAGATGCTGGTTTAAACCGAAGATAGACACAAAAAGATAGACACAGCATCTGTGAATTGAATGAATGGTTTCAGGTCGAGACCCTTCTTCAGACTGGTTGGGAAACGAGAGATATAGATGGTGATGTGGAGAGATAAAGAACAATATGCAAAAAAGTAACGATGATAGAGGAAACAGGCCATTTTACTTCGTGAGTGACTACGTGAAGACCCCGCCAGCACGCATGCGCGACATAGTGTCTCACGCAGTGCAACAGCAACAGGCGGGGGACGAGCTCTCCCGCGGCAAAGTTTAAAACGGGACCTGCAGGTAAGTTAATCTTATTCTGAGGTCGTTTATTTCGAACCCTTGCTGTGTTCTGTATTTCGGCAAACATGGACAAGGGAAGGAAAATAAAGAAGGTCGCGTCCCGCACGACTGTGGTGGACAAGGAAGGGGTTCCGGCAGTGGGGGGCGACTGACGGCACCAGGACCGCATTCCCTGCAGTCCACAGTCACCGACTCAAACCCTGCTCAGCCGAGCCCAACTCCGCAAGCTGCTCAGCTCGAACCAGCGCAGCGGGTTGGAGGCAAGGCGAAGCAGGTCGGTCCGGCCGATAGACTCGGACGAGTCCGGCCAGGAGGACGCGCTGCCCGAGAGCAGCAAAGCTGACCGTCTATCCCGCATGGAGCGGTTGATGGAGCAGATGCTCCAGCGAGACTTGCTCCGGGAGATGGAGCAAGCTCGCCATGGGAGTGCTCGCACACCTACAACAGCACCGTATTCGGCAGAGGGGAGCGTTGGGGGCCAGGGCTGGGCTGGCCTGGAAGAGGAGTTTGTGGCTGAAGGTACTGGCAGTGTGCTGGGGGTGCAGGACCAGGAAGAGCTGCTGGGAGTGGTCAACAAATTTGCGTTACCACCGTAAGCGGGACAACCATTGCAGGCCAAACTGGCGGCCAGCATAGACTACCTGTCCTTCTACCCTCTGCAGGAACAGGTAGTCAATGAAACAATGGACAAATACATACCTCCAGAGAACTGCATCTCGTTAAATGTACCCGCCGTCAACAGCCAAATCTGGGGGTACATTGGGATGGGCATAAGGGCCCAGGAGGTGAAACTTCAGAAAATATTAAAACTTCTGACTTCAGCCATAACTTCCTACGCTTGTTCCGTTGATGGGGTCGAAATGACGGATAACCAACAGGACACACTGGCCCTACTGTGTAATACACAGTATGAAATAAACTGCCTGCGAAAGAACGCCATCAAACCTGCCCTCAACCCCAAATTAGCAGGGTTGTGCAAAACTGCAACAGCACAACCACAGATACTGCTGTTTGGAAAAGACTTGTCCAAGCAAGTAAAAGAACTGGACGAAGAGTCTAAAGCCGTTGGGCTTATGAGGGCAGCTGCAGGACCGAGCAAAACCACACACCCCAGACGGCAGCACCCCTATGCATCCACCAGCAGGCATCAACACCAGGGTGCTGGTGAAAGCATGAGGGCCGAACATCAACCACAAAGGTCTTTTTTATGCCAAGGCCCAGAGCGGCCCTCATGGAAGATGCGCCAACCCCACACTCCGGCGCCTCGACCAGTGAAGAAACAGAGGCCGAAGAAATGAACATACCACCGGTAATTATGGAGGTAGGTGGGTCTGGTTCCTTCAAGAACATAAAATGTGTAGGTCCTGTACTAACGGGGGGAAGGTTACACTTGTTTTGGGAAGCATGGAGGACTATTACATCTGATAAATATATACTACAAAGTATTCAGGGATACAAAATTGATTTCATCCCAAAAAGTATGCCACCAGTTCAACATGTACCTGACAGGGAGTTTGTACTCTCACATCGGGAAAAGTTGGAAGGACATGCAGAACTGGTGAGGTTACATGCTAAAGGAGTTATAGAGGACGGAGCATGACTCTCTGGAATTTGTATCAAACATTTTTACAAAAACCAAGAAAGATGGTGGATGTCGCATCATCATTGACTTAACTAGACTAAATACTTTTGTTAAGTATATACATTTCAAAATGGAAACATTTGTTACTGCCAAACAATTAGTTTCCGAAGGATACTTCATGGCATGCATTGATTTAAAAGATGCATACTATTCAGTACCCATTCATAAGGATCATCGTCGATACCTAAAAATTTAACTGGATGGGGCAACAATGGCAGTATAAAGCGGTGCCTAATGGTTTAACATCAGCCCCTAGACTATTTACCAAGATATTGAAACCAGCCTTGACAATACTAAGAAAACAAAAACATATAGTCATGGCATATCTTGATGACATTTTGATTGTGGGGAAAACCCTGGAATTAGCTAAATCAGCGGTATCAGCTACCAAACAGTTGTTTGAAACACGGGGGTTTATCATCCATCCAGATAAATCTAAGTTGACACCATCCACAACTATGGATTATCTGGGATTCACAATTAACTCTGTCCACATGTCTGTAACATTGCCAAAGGACAAAGCAGCAGATTTGGTGGAAGCCTGCAACAAATTGGTTGTTACTAATCAACCATCTATTCGACAGGTGGCAAGAGTGATTGGAAAATTAGTAGCAGCATTTCCAGCTACTCAGTTTGGACCTTTGCGTTACCAAAATTACCAAAAGGGCAAAGGTGCAAGCGCTAAAACAACATGCAGGTCATTTTGATCGACCTATGCAATTACCAGCCAAAGCAATTTCGGAGTTACAATGGTGGAAGGAAAATATTTGGCATAGTTCCAGCCCCATCATTATCAGTAACCCATCATTCACATTACAAACGGATGCCAGTGCTCAGGGCTGGGGAGCAACTAACACTATATCTAGTACTGGTTGTAGATGGAACATACAAGAATCATCACTACTACAAACACTGGGTATAAATTACTTAGAAATGTTGGGTGTGTTTTATGGGCTAAAAGCTTACTGTTCAGCCATGCACCATTTGCATGACCTCCTACAAATTGACAATACCACGGTGGTGGCTTATATTAATCATATGGGTGGAATAAAATCGATATCGTGTGACAATCTGGTCAACACAATCAGGCAATGGTGTGTCGACAGACATATTTGGCTATCAGCAACTTATCTACCAGGTAAGCTCAATACAGTGGCAGACACCAGGTCACGAAAATTTAATGACAACACCGAATGGATGTTGAACCACAAAGTATTTGCTGATATTACAATGCGGTATGGTACACCTGATATCGATCTCTTTGCATCCAGGCTGAATCACCAGTTACCAACATATGTCGCTTGGGAACCAGACCCTGAGGCAGGGCCGGATTTACGTATAAGCTAGACAAGCTAACGCTTAGGGCCTCGAGAGCTAGGGGGGCCTCTGCTCGCTGCACCAAGGTGTGTTAAACTTTTGAGATAGTGGCGTTGTTACAAAACCTACCATCAGTGGCGCTGTGCGATAGTGGCGTTGTTACAAAACCTACCATCGGTGGCGCTATGCTTGCGATTCCGGAGGCTTTGGTGGGCGGGATTAAATTGCAGGAGAGGTTTATATTCGTTGTGGAGAGGAATTTGCTCCACTGATCCTTGGATCATTGGAAGTGCAGGACAAAGCAAAAGGTATGTAGTTTATTTAACCCTTCCCCCCGCCGAACCTCGCCGCTGCACCTGGGGGCCTACCCACCTCGCATCCGCACTGGGGCCTATCCACCTGGCCGCCGCACCTGGCCGACCCACCTCGCACTGGGCCCATCCAACATCACCGCCGGATCGGACCTACCGAACATCGCCACCGGACCGGGGCTCGCCGAACATGGCCGCCGCACCGCGCCCTACTCACCTCGTCGCCTCACCTGACTGGCCGATCCGCGCCGCCCCACCGACCATCCGCCCACCTGGACCTCCCACGCATCACCCACCGACCCCTACTCTACTGCCCGCAGACTCCTACCATCGGGTCCGCCGACCCTCGCCACTCCACTGCCCTCCAGCAGCCCGCAGCCGTCGCCTTACCTGGAGACTGGGCCTGAAGCTTACACGCTGCTAACTCCCACTCCCCTGGGTTTGACTGCACTACGTCCTAGTGCCAGTCTCCCCAACCCTGGTAACCTCAGTGGCTGGTCCACTGGGTCTTCCCCATCCCTCTCAAACTATGTGACCCCTGCTCTTCCCCACCCACACTACAGTCCTCATAGCTCCCTACCCCCTGACCACCCACCCCCCCCATCAGATATCGCCTCGGCCTCAGTTCACTCACCTGCCTTCCTCCGGCCCCAACCCCCATCCTCGCCATGTGTTCACCATCCCCCCTGACCTCCCCCTCTCCGACACCGAACGGTCGGTCCTCAGCAGAGGCATTAACTTTGTCCCACTCCATCCCCGCCTCAATGAGTTCCGCGCCCACCACGACTTGGAGTTCTTCTACCGTCGCCTCCGCCTCACAACGTTCTTCCATGGGAAGGAGTCCTCGCCCCCTATTGATGATCCCTTTTCCCGTCTCCAATGAACCCCCTCCTCGTGGACCCCCCCCTCATGGCCATCTTTCGGCTTTAGACCTTTTTATCCAAAACTGCCGGCGGGGCATCAACCACCTCAACTTCTCCACTCCCCTGTCTCACTCCAATCTCTCCCCCCTGAACGTACAGCTATCAACTCACTCCGCAACAACCCAGACTGGGTGATCAAACCCACCTACAAGAGAAGTGCCATGGTAGTCTGGCGCGTCGATCTCTACAAAGCTGAGGCCACGCGCCAACTCTCGGACACCTCCTCCTACTTACCTCTGGACCATGGGATGGGGGGGGGGCCTCACAAGTGAAATAGCTTAGGGCCTCTCTTCATCTAAATCCGGCCCTACCCTGAGGCAGCAGCGATGGACGCTTTTTCACTGAAATGGGGAAAATTGTTTTTCTATGCCTTTCCCTCCTTCTGCCTCATCAGTCGGGTCCTACGCAAAATACAAATGGACTCAGCTTGGCCTACACAGCCATGGCCTACACAGCCATGGCCTACACAGCCATGGCCTACACAGCCATGGCCTACACAGCCATGGTTCCCTGTGGTCCTCGACATGGTCTCTGAACCGCTCATGACCATTTCTAAAAGACCAGATCTTTTGGTCCATCCTGTTACGGGCGAAAGTCATCCATGCCATGACAGGATAAATCTGTTGGCTTGCAGAATTTGAAAAGACCTTTGTTGGATCTGGGATTATCGGACAGGACCATGAACATGATCACGGCGGCCTACCGAGAATCAACTAAGAAGTAGTACCTCTCCAGCATTCGGAAGTGGGAATCGTACTGTTCAAGGACGGGGTAGTATACAAATCAGCTACAGTTACCAACGTCCTGGAGTTCCTATCCAGCCTTCACTTTGATGAAGGACTGAGTTACAGTGCTATTAACAGTGCTAGGAGTGCTCTGTCAGCATATTTATGGCAGCAGTCCATGGGATCCCACCCTCTAGTTGCCAAACTAATGAGGAGTATTTACAACACCAATCCTCCCAGACCAAGGTACACACAGATCTGGGAAGTCAGTGTTGTACTGACATTGCTACGGGGTTGGTCACCAGCAATGTCCCTGTCCCTGGAACAGCTCACACTAAAAACAGTAATGCTGATGGCATTGGTCTCAGCTCAAAGGGTCCAGTCCCTATACAAATTAAGATTGGACAATATGAAAACATCAACTGACAAGATAACCTTCCGGATCTTGGAGTTGGTCAAACAAAGTAGACCAGGAACTTCGGGACTGAGTTTGGAATTCCGGGCATACCCACCTGACCCCCGTTTGTGTGTCATGACACACCCACTGCTTTATCTTAAGACAACAAAAGCCTTAAGAGGAAGCGAAATGGCACTATGGGTCAGCTTCAAACAGCCTCATGGCCGGGTGTCAGTACAGACCATCTCTAGATGGCTGAGACAGGTTCTGGGGGCTGCTGGGGTGGATACTGACATTTTAAAATCTCACTCCACCAGGGCAGCAGCAACAACGGCAGCCAGAAACATGGAGGTACCAATGGACCATATCCTGGCGACAGCAGGATGGTCTACGGAAAAGACTTTCCAAATATTTTACAATAAGCCGATCACCAAACCTGCAGTGTTTGCAGAAAGAATTTTAAGTTCTGCAATATAATTTAGCCCGAGGGAGCATTATTTTCTTTGTTAAAAAATAAACCTTTATTGTTTAAAAAAAATTGATTCATGTTTAATTACGATAATATACTTCCTCCCTTGGATGACTTCGGCAGTGAGTGAAGCATGGATTTGTTCCACGGCATGAAATCACAGATCTTTAAAATCTTCACGTAGTCACTCACGTGACTTCTCATCTTACTATTAAAAGCTGTTTGTAGATTGAAAATGAGAAGCTGCTGCGACTTGGTGGGGGAGGGATAGAGAGAGAGGGAATGCCGGGCTACCTGAAGTGCGAGAAATCAATGCTCATACCACTGGGCTGTAAACTGATATACAGGCCCGTACGAGGCTTTTCAAAAAGGGGGGTGGCATGACAGGATTACAAAGGGGTGGGGAGGGGGATGGGAAGGAGCACAGAAGGAGCATGACCCCAGCCTTCTTGCTGGCCAGCCACTCACGATTGACACGGCTCTGTTTTGTGGAGTCTGGGACAGCCACTGAGGCCAAGGTAGGAAGCGCAGAGTCTCCCACAGCCGCTCCAGGAGGTCCCAAACGGGGTAGGGGGGGTTGGGGGGGGGGGGGGGGGGGGGGCGTTTAGAAGACGGAAGGATCCAGACCAGAAACTACAGCAACAGAAAGCTCAGGGTCACTTCTGTTGACTAAACAACATTTGAACAGGTACATGGACAGGAAAGGTTTAGAGGTATATATGGGCCAAACATGGTAGACAAAAGTGCTGGTGAAACTCAGCGGGTGCAGCAGCATCTATGGAGCGAAGGAAAAATCCTTTTCCTTCGCTCCATAGATGCTGCTGCACCCGCTGAGTTTCTCCAGCACCTTTGTCTACCTTCGATTTTCCAGCATCTGCAGTTCCTTCTTAAACACATGGGCCAAACATGGGCAGGTGGGACTAGCGTGGATGGGGCAGCTTGGTTGGCATGGACATGATGGGCGGAGGATTCAAGGACTCTATGAATCTATGGCTGTACTCAGGTGTACATGAACCCAACCACCCAATGTGTCTTTAGTTTGTCTGGTGAAGAGAGACCAGATGGTGAACTCCGGATACAGACACTAGACCCTCATGCAAGTTTACACGTTAGAGAACATGAATCACGTAACAATGACAAACCTTCCTTCACCGTTGACTAACACACAAGGCTTATGTACACTGCTGCAATACAATGAGATTTATAACATCCTCCAACCTTTCCTATCATTTCTCAGTTCATTATTGGAGTTTAACTGAAATTGTGTCACTTCTTTGAAAAGAAATGCTAAAATGTCAGTAATATAACATAGAATGAAGATAAATGCACTGGTGTATAGCGTGACGGCAGGGAGAAAAATCAAAGCACTTAAATGTGCAGCGTCTGACACAAATCAAGCTGAAACAAAATGTCTTTAAACGGTCTCTGATCAAACAGCGTTCCCCCGGCCGGGCTCAGCTGACAGGACGATGATAAATGGAGCAAACATTGTTTTTGCTTGAAACCACCAGTACAACAATTAAAGAAATAGAGTGTGGAGTAACTCAGTGGGTCAGGCAGCATCTGTGGAGAACATGGATAGGTGACGTTTCACAGAGTGCTGGAGTAACTCAGTGGGTCAGGCAGCATCTGTGGAGAACATGGATAGGTGACGTTTCACAGAATGCTGGAGTAATTCAGCGGGTCAGGCAGCATCTGTGGAGAACATGGATAGGTGACGTTTCACAGAGTGCTGGAGTAACTCAGCGGGTCAGGCAGCATCTGTGGAGAACATGGATAGGTGACGTTTCACAGAGTGCTGGAGTAATTCAGCGGGTCAGGCAGCATCTGTGGAGAACATGGATAGGTGACGTTTCACAGAGTGCTGGAGTAACTCAGCGGGTCAGGCAGCATCTGTGGAGAACATGGATAGGTGACGTTTCACAGAGTGCTGGAGTAACTCAGCGGGTCAGGCAGCATCTCTGGAGAACATGGAAAGATGACGTTTCAGTTCGGGACCCTTAAGAACAATTACAACAATTAGCCCTTTTAATGCTCTTGTAACGAAGGTTGAAATTAAAGTGGTTTAAATAGAGACTAATCAAGTTTTGTATGTTAAAATGTCGGGAATGATCAGTTATAATACTCTTCAAAGAGCAGTCAGTCTGTGCTTCCCGTGGGTTTTCTTGCATAAAACAATTCACATTTTATTTTTTATCTTTCATTCGCTGCCAGCAATCCATTGTTAAAAAAATCTGCCAGTAACTAATAGTTTAGTTTAGTTTAGAGATACAGCGAAGAAACAGGCTCTTTGGCCCACTGGGCCGACCAGCGATCGCCGCATATTAACACCATCCTACACATATTAGGGCCAATTTTTACATTTACCAAGCCAATTAACCTACATACCTGTACGTCTTTGGAGTGTGGGAGGAAACCAAAGTCTCGGAGAAAACCCACGCAGGTCACGGAGAGAACGTACAAACTCCGTACAGACAGTGCCCGTAAGTGAACCCGGGTCTCCGGCGCTGCATTCGCTGTAAGGCAGCAATTTTACCGTTGCGCCGTTATAAAGGAACGTTCTTCTATTCTGAGGCTGTGCCCTCTGGTCCTAGACTCTCCCACTAGTGGAAACATCCTCTCCACATCCACTCTATCCAGGCCTTTCACTATTCGGTACGTTTCAATGAGGTGCCCCCTCATCATTCTAAACTCCAGCGAGTACAGGCCCAGTGCCCTCAAACGTTCATCATATGTTAACCCACTCATTCCTGAGATCATTCTTGTAAACCTCCTCTGGACCCTCTCCAGAGCCGGCACATCCTTCCTCAGATACGGGGCCCAAAACTGCTCACAATATTCCAAATGCGGCCTGACCAGTACCTCAGCATTACATCCCTGTGTTTGTATACAAGCCCTCTTGAAATAAATGCAAGCATTGAGTTTGCCTTCCTTACATATTATCTCTACATGCACTAGCTGATGTGCACATGTATGCTGTGGTGTTGCTGAATAACACGTGACAATAATAAATCATCAATACCGCTGGAGTTAACTGTGAAAAGGGAAGCATAAAGCAGCCCAGCACTCCCCTGTGATCCCACAGCAATAAGCTGCATTCTCTCAGACACCCTCTCAACATCCACATACAGACAGACCTCAGCTGCTCTACTCTTACCAACACTCTCCATTGCTTCATGTAAAACACGGTATGCTTAGATAACTTGTTTATAATGATCTAATCACCAGCCAACACAAGACATGGATCACACAGTCTATGTACAGTCAAGAGACAGCCCAGCCTTTTGTCACTGTTCTCCATTTCCTTCTCCATGGTGAAGACAGATGCAAAGTACCTCATCTACTTCCTCAGACTCCAGACAAAATGGCCACCTTTTTGCTTGAGTGGTCCTACCTCCCCCCTGGTTAACCTCGTCTGTTCCACAGGGATGATGGAGTTGCTGCCATTTGTTTTGTGTGCTCTCTCACAGGATGCTTACTATCGAATGCAAAGTGCTGGAGGACTCCGTGGGCCAGGCAGCATCTGTGGAGGGAAATGGACAGCGGGCCTTTCGGGTCAGGATCTTTCTTCCTACACTCCAATTCTTACTCTCTTACCGATTCCTCTCCTTCTTGCTCTCCCTTCAGTCAGATTCCCAGTTCAGTGAGGTATATGCAACGAGCTGCCAGGGGAGGTAGTTGAGGCAGGTACAGTATTAGCATTTAAAAGACATGTGGATAGGAAAGGTGTAGAGGGCAGTGAGACAAGGCAATGGGGTCAAGCTTGGACGGGGCATCTTGGTGGGCATGGAGCAGTTGGGCCGAAGGGTCTCTTTTTGTGCCGTCTGATTCTTTAACTCCAAATTCATCTCTTGATCGTCCAATACGCTCTATGTAAAAGTAGAGCATGATAGCGGCACAAATTCCAACAGCTAATGAATGAAACATCACTGGGTGCAGCGCCACAGAAGGAAAAGAGTCAAAGTTTTGCTGAACATTAGTGGCACTCAACTGTGGATTCCTTCACCTTCTCCCCTCCCATCACAAGTAGTCACTCAATCGGTGGACGTACAGAGTACGGGCAGTAATCTTCACTGAGGCACGAGAACAGGCATCTTTTGAAGGAGGGAGGGAGGACTACCGACTTTAGTAGGAAAGATAACGTTAACTTCATACACTGTACTGGGTTCAGTTTGAATAGCAGCACCAATTATTATAACTCCAGCCTATTTTTATTTGACTGTGATAATGAACAGTTCTGCAGTATGCTAATGTTTTTTGGTGTTTAATATTTTACAGCAAGTTTATTTCCCGCAATCAGCAAAGCTGCTCTCACTTGTATTAACACCCTGCCCCGGAGGCTGAACTACACTGCCAGCAGTCCTCCGCCAGCAGACACAAGCATTAGCACAGGTGAAGATTGCTCTTCTGATCATACTCCACTTCGTTAAGGCATCATTAAAGTCCCGTTCTGCAGCGACATGCACAGTAACAGCTCGTGAAACAGCAATGAGATTCTCCCAGTCAACGTCTCCATTGTGCACGTTGATGAGGCAGAGCGCAGACCCACAATTATTCCCCTGGGCTTTGCACTAACAGCAGACAACACCGAGGATGGTATGTCAGCCGCCTTTTTTAACAGAGTGGAATACACTCCTGCTCTCTGGTGTTCTCACACACTTCACTGTTATCGATTAAAATGTTGCTGTTTGCTTTAGCTGCATGTTCCTACAACATCACACACACACACAAACACTCACTGTCGTGTGGTATCAAAGCATACTTGATGCATTTGAATTCATGGTACATTCAGGTAAGCAGAATCAAAAAGATTTTTATTGTTTTAAAATTCTGGACTAAATGACATCAAATGAATAACATTAAAGAGGTGATTAAAAGTTTTCGACAGTAAAAGTGTGTGACCGTCACTGCTGTACTGGGTCAGCATGAAATGCCATCATAGAAACATACAACATAGAAAATAGGTGCAGGAGTAGGCCATTCGACCCTGCGAGCCGGCACCATGGCTGATCACCCAAAATCACAACCCCGTTCCGGCTTTTTCCCCCATATCCCTTGATTCCCTTAGCCTTAAGAGCTAAATCTAACTCTCTTGAATCGGCCACCAGTGCCTTCTGTGGCAGAGAATTCCACAGATTCACAACTCTCTGGGTGAAGAAACATAGAAACATAGAAAATAGGTGCAGGAGTAGGCCATTCGGCCCTTCGAGCCTGCACCGCCATTCAATATGATCATGGCTGATCATCCAACTCAGTATCCTGTACCTGCCTTCTCTCCATACCCCCTGATCCCTTTAGCCGCAAGGTCCACATCTAACTCCCTCTTAAATATAGCCAATTAACTGGCCTCAACTACCTTCTGTGGCAGAGAATTCCAGAGATTCACCTAATCTGAAGAAAGACATTCTTGCCATAGAGGGAGTACAGAAATCTGTGTGAAAAATTTTCACACACTCTGTGTGAAAAATGTTTTCCTCATCTCGGTCCTAAAAGATTTCCCCCTTATCCTTAAACTATGACCCCTTGTCCTGGACTTCCCCAACATTGGGAACAATCTTCCTGCATCTAGCCTGTCCAACCCCTTAAGAATTTTGTAAGTTTCTATAAGATCCCCCCTCAATCTTCTAAATTCTAGCGAGTACAAGCCGAGTCTATCCAGTCTTTCTTCATATGAAAGTCCTAACATCCCAGGAATCAGTCTGGTGAACCTTCTCTGTACTCCCTCTATGGCAAGAATGTCTTTCCTCAGATTAGGAGACCAAAACTGTATGCAATACTCCAGTTTTTCCTAATCTCAGTCCTAAGAGGAGGAGGACTGGACTTTTTAGTGCCTTCCCTCACAGTGGAAAGTGTTGATTCTGCTGTGGGGGGACGTTCATGTTAAATTCTATAGTGTGTTGTGTCTTTTTTATATTTTTATTTTATATGGATGTATGGTAATCTGATTTCTTCTCTGTAAAGCACTTTGGCTTCAACGTGATTTGATTTAAAAGTGCTTAATAATTAAAAATTACTTACTTACTAACTTACTAAATGGCTTACCCCTTATTCTTAAACTGTGACCCCTGGTTCAGGACTCCCCCAACATCGGGAACATTTTTCCTGCATCTAGCCTGTCTAATCCTCTAAGAATGTTATATGTTTCTCATCCTTCTAAATTCCAGTGAGTACAAGCCCAGTCGACCCATTCTTTCATCATATGACAGTCTCGCCATCCCGGGAATTAACCTGGTGAACCTACGCTGCACTCTCGCAATAGCAATAATGTCCTTCCACAAATTAGGAGACCAAAACTGCACACAATACTCCAGGTGCGGTCTCACCAGGGCCCTGTACAACTGCAGTAGGACATCCTTGCTCCATCAAATTAAATGACATTAGATTCATTATATTAAAATGTAACCCACTTCGCAACTGAATGCAACAATTCCACAACTCTTTATTAATTAGTGCTGGACATTTTACACCAACCCAGTACCTCCAGTGATGGTCACAAACTGAATAAAGCTATCCCAAAAGCCTATCATCTAAAAATATTGAAATTTAGAAAACACCCTGATCCATATAACAGTAATCCAAACACGAGGCACCGCATTGATCGATGCATGCTTTTCATTTTGTTTTCTCTGAATCATCCTGTTTTCAATAATTTTCTGCTACATACCCGAGTCTTGAATTTTAAAATGTTCATTTTCTTTGGTGAAATCCACAATTTCATTAAGGATCTTGCTTCCTTTATTAAGGCCCTATAACCCCAAGGGATTTGCTCCAATACTGTCAACTGTGTCTTCAGCAGATACGATGGGCGTGTTTGAGAGGCACTTGGATGTGCAGGGAATGGAGGGATATGGATCACGTGCAGGTAGGGGAGGGCAGATTAACTTGGTATCATGTTTGGCACAGACCACGTGGAACAAAGGGTCTGTTCCTGTCATGTACTGTGTTATGTTCACAGTTACAACATGGAGCAGAGAACAGTACAGCTCAGGAACGGGCCCTTCAGCCCACATTGTCCCTGCCCTACATGATGCCCAGTTAAACTGATCTCATTTGTCCACACGTGTCCTCCAGAGCCGCATCATGACTTCCTGACTCTTACACTCAGTGCTCCTGGCAATGAAAGAAAGCATACCATACACCTTCTTTACCACCTTATCTACTTGTGCTGCCACCTGCAGTGAGCTATGAACTTGGACCCCGAGATTCCTCTGCACATCAATGCTGTTAAGGGTCTTGCCATGAACTGTACATCTTCCCCTTACATTCAACCTCCCAAAGTGCAACACCTCACACATGCTCGGGTTAAACTCCATCTGCAATTTCACTGCCCGTTTCTGCAGCTGATCGACATCTTCTGACAACGTTCCTCACTGTCTGCAACTCCTCCAATGTTGGTGTTGTCAGCAAACTTACTCACCAACCCATCCACATTTACAACCATGTATACATATCACAAACAGCAGAGATCCCAGCACAGATGTGTGTGGAACTCCAGTGGTCACAGGCCTCTAGCTTGAAGATCTACCTTTGACCACAACCCTTCCATCTTCTGTGTACCTTCGCCCCTGCTCCCCGACAGACTCTCCCCTTCAATCCCCCTGGTCCACTTCCTCTGCCCTTTCTTTGTCGCGCCTGACCATCAAGGTTGAACAGGTGAGCAAGGAGCTGACAGACTCGGCCCAGGCAAAGCCACAGGTCCCGTGGTGTCAGCACTTGGTACTCAAGGCGTGTGTGTCAGCCAGTTGTGCGGAGTACTTCAGCATATCTTCAACCTGAGCTTGAGTCTGGAGATGGTTCCTGTGATGTGGAAGACATCCTGCCTGGTTCCTGTACCAAAGAGGACGCGTCCCAGCTCCTCCAATGACAACAGGCCGGTGGCGCTGACTTCAGACATCGTGAAGTCCCTGGAGAGGCTGATGATCACTCACCTGCGACCCCTGGTTCAACCCTGCCTGGACCCACTGCAGTTTGCTTACCAAGCAAAGATGGGGGTTGAGGACACCATCATCCACCTGCTCCATCGTTCCTATGCTCACCTGGATAAGCCGGGGAGCATTGTGAGAGTCATGTGTTTTGACTTCTCCAGAGCTTTTAACACCATCCGGCCTGCAAACTGACAAAGATGAGGGTGGATGCTCCATTGGTATCCTGGATCACCAACTACCTGACTGGACTGACACAATGTCAGGCTACAGAACTGCGTCTCGGACATGGTGGTGAGCAACACAGGGGCCCCACAGGGGACGGGCCTCTCGCACTCCCTGTTCACCATCTACACCTCGGACTTTAGATACAACTCCGTCTCCTGCCACCGGCAGAAGTTTTCAGATGACTCTGCAATTGTGGACTGCATCAGTGAGGGGAGGGAAGCTGAATACAGAGGTGTAGTCAACAACAACTTTGTTGAGTGGTGTGGGCTGAATCACCTGCAGTTCAACACCGACAAGACTAAGAGATTTGTGGTGAACTTTAGGAGGAGTGGAACACCCCTGTCCCCTGCCTCCATCAATGGTGTGAATGTGCAGTTTACCAGGGAATACAAATACCTCGGAGTGTACCTGGACAGTAAACTGGACTGGTCCAGGAACGCTGGGGCCCTGTACAAGAAGGGACAGAGCCGCCTGTACTTTTTGAGAAGGCTTCGCTCCTTCAACATCTGCAGTGAGATGCTGCAGATATTCTACCAATCAGTGGTGGCCAGCGCCAACTTCGTCGCTGCCGTGTGCTGGGGCAGCAGGGCGAAGGCTGCGGATGTCAATAGGATCAACAAGTTCATCAGGAAGGCTGGCTCCGTCCTGGGAGTGGAGTTGGATTCATGGGAGGTGGTCTTGGAGGGGAGGATGCTCCTCAAACTGTGGAACATCCTGGACAATACTAGCTCACCCCCTCCGTGACACACTGGTCAACCTGAGGAGCACCTTCAGCAACAGACTGGTCCCACCAAGATGCAGCACAGAAAGCCACAGGAGATCCTTCTTCCCTGTGGCTATCAAACTGTACAACTCCTCCCCCTTCTGTCGTTGGGGAAAACTGAGACTGACTCCCCTCCCCTCCCCACCCCACCCCACCCCACCCCACCCCACCCCTCCCCAATCTTTGCACATCCCCAATCCTGGACTTTCCTCTCATCACTTTAATTTCATGGTTCATGGATGAGTTAAATGGACTAACACAGTGGGTCAGGCAGCATCTCTGAAGAACTGGTGTAAACAACCTCTCCCTGTAGCTAATACAGGTGCACAACCTTTTATCCGAAAGCCTTGGGACCAGACACTTCTCGGATTTCGGAATTTTTCGGATTTCCGAATGGAAGATTTTTAGCGTAGATTAGGTAGGTAGCGCGGGCGGCTTGAAAAGTCTGGAGCGGCTGCCTCCACCCCGGAGACCGGGAAATCATTGTAAATCATTGCTTAAATGTTAGTCAGTTAGTTTGGAGGGATTTTATGTGGTGGGGGGGTGAAGGGGGAAACTTTAATTCTTAGTCCCCTACCTGGTCGGAGAGGCGGGGAGCGGGCAATGCCTTACCGGGTCGCCGTGCAGTAAGCTCCGGAGCGCTGTGGCCGCCGACTCCCAACATCGCGGAGCTGGGGGCTGCGGGCGTCCGGCCGCGTGCAGCGCCGGTTGGAGCCCCGACCCCGGCAACTCTACCCTTGGCTGCGCGGCGCTCCAAATCCAGCGCCGCCCGCGGCCGGACGCCCGCAGCCCCAGCTCCGCGATGTTGGGAGTCGGCGGCGTCGCAGCGCTGGGATGCCAGCGGGGAGCGGGCAATGCCGTAAAGCGCTTTCTCACGGGGCGACTTGACGCAAGATGTAACCAGAGTGAAGTGGTCGTGGTCTAGCACGATATCACACGATATGACGGGGGGTAGATAAAGAGTTCCCACGGGTACTCGGCATTTCTGTTATTTGTGCGAGTGACGTCCGTCTCCCGAGCTTTCCCGTTAAATCTTGAATGAACATTGTGAATCCCCATTCATAAAAGAGAAGGTAATTGCGCGGTAGGGTTAATAATTGACAATCTGCTGCTGCCTGCCCGCTGAGTTAAAAAGTTCCCACGGTCACGATATGCAGTGCATCGTGAGTCTTGCGTGGGAACTTTTTAACTCAGCGGGCAGGCAGCAGCAGATTGTCGCTCCCTTCAGTTTCACCCCACCTACACCCCTCTGCTTCCCGGCCATGTGTGTGTCCCCTTCCCTCCCCTCTTCAGCTCTCCGCCCATTGCACCGGCGCGGGGACTTTGCACTGTCTTCACGTCGGCGATGCCAGCAGGTCAGTGCCAGTCACCGGAGACGTCAGGACCAACGGGACACCGACCCCCAGGCCCACTGCAAGCACGGAGATCCCAGAGACCCACAGCCAGCAGCAGCGCAGCCCCGTTCCAACTCCAGAGGAACACGCTCCCCGTAGGGACAGAAGCTGATGGTGTGCAAGGTACGTCTTGTTCTTGGGGTTGCGGATGAGGGGGCGCAGCTCGGGCTGTGACGTCTCCGGCCACCCCCCTGTACAGGAGCTGAGACTGGGAACTGTGGGGTTGTTTGCAGTTGCAGAGGGAGGGGGCAAGGGTGGTACAGTTCACAGTCTCAGCTCCAGTCCAGGGGGGTGGCCGGAGACGTTAGGACCAACGGGACACCGACTGCAAGCACGGAGATCCCAGAGACTCACAGCCAGCAGCAACTCTAGCCCAGCCCCGCTCTAACTCCAGAGGAACCCGGGTTGCGGATGAGGGGGCGCGGATTCCTCTGGAGTTGGATGGACAGGGAGACACAGCGGCTTTTGAGAATGGTGGGCAATCACTTCCAAAGTTCTGCCCACACAGTCAGTACACCTCTCCTACACTTGTCTCCCGCACTAAGATCATCTCGCAGAGAATGATCCTAGCCTAACAGCATGTTCATTCCAGATTACTTACCTTCTGTCCCCTCTGTCCAGCTTCCGGGTTCACCGTTCGCAGGAGTTCCCACGGTACACGCAAGAGTTAATACGGATATCGCACTGGCCACTACGTGCATATAATGTTGCAAACTTCAACCACAAGTGTACAAGTCACTCTTGGAGAAATTCAAACTTGCTTGAATTTTCTCCCGAGTCACCAAGTTACACGAGTACCTGCCGTTAGCGCCACGGTGGTCCACGAATGCCGTACGGTTATCGCACGGGGTTCCCACGATGTTCAACTCTGGTTAACTCTTGCGTCAAGTCGCCCCGTGAGAAAGCGCTATTACCGGGTCGCCATGCGGTAAGCTCCGGAGCGCTGTGGCCGCCGACACACAACATCGCTGAGCTGGGGCTGCGGGCGTCCGCGCAGCCAGGGGAAGAGTTGCCGGGGTCGGAGCTACAACCGGCGCCACCCGCGGCCGGACGCCTGCAGCCCCAGCTCCGCGATGTTGGGAGTCGGCGGCCACAGCGCTCCGGAGCTTACTGCACGGCGACCCGGTAAGGCATTGCCCGCTCCCCGCCTCTCCGACCAGGTAGGGGACTAAGAATTAAAGTTTCCCCCTTCACCCCCCCCCCCACCCCCCTTCACATAAAAGCCCTCCAAACTAACTGACTAACATTTAAGCAATGATTTTCAGATGTTTAAGTGTCTCCCCGGTCTCCGGGGAGGAGGCAGCCGCTACAGTAGTACAGACCTGGGTTGACCGTGGGTCGTTTCGGGTCAAGTTTGGCGCCAAACGCAAGCTTTGGTGTGCAGACGACATCCTGGATAAAATGTCCGGTTTTCGGAGCTTTTCGGTTTCCGGAACTCCGGATAAAAGGTTGTGCACCTGTACCCCCTAATCCCGGCATAATTCTGGTAAACCTCCTCTGCACGCTCTCCAAAGCCCCCACATCCATCCTATAATGGAGCAACCAGAACTGCACGCAATGTGGCCTAAGCAAGGCCCTATATAGCTGCTCCATGACTTCCCCACTTATACTGCCCTTCCATCACAGCCCTTTACCTTCTATGAATAAACCGGTTCTGAATCCATGTGACCTGTGCATTTTACTATTTTGGATCAGCCTACAATGAGGGACTTTATCATATGCCTTACTCCAATCCATGTCAACAACATCCACCGCCCCACCCTCATCGATTTATCTTGAATGTTTTATGTTTGATTCTATACTGTTTATTGTATGTTGTGATGTTACTTGCGAGTGGAGCATCAAGGCAAATTCCTTGTATGTGTACAGACCTGGCCAATAAACGTATTCATTCATTCATCACCTCCTCCAAAAGCACAATCAGTAAGACACGACCTGCCATGTACAAAGCCATGCTGACTGTCCCGAATAAACCCATTCTCTTCCAAATGAGTTTCCAAATACTTATCCGAGGCTCACCCATGTAATATTCCCCCGAATCTCTCTACTTCCCTACTTAAATAATAGACCAATGTTAGCTACTGTCCTGTCCTCCTGACCTCACCTGTGGCTAGAGAAGACAGAAAGACCTTTGCCAAGGCGGTTGTAATCTCCTCTTGCCTCTCTCAATAACCTGGGCTGAATCACATCAGGTTTTTATCCACCTTAATGCTCTTCAAGAGCCCTGGTCCATGAATGCTGAGGCCCTGTACAAGAAGGGACAGCTCCTCCCTTTAACTTTAACACCTCCTCCGTTTTGATCTCAAGCTGCCCTTGCACATTGGTGTTCTTGGTTCTTGGTTCTTGGTTTCTTGGTTTCTTGGTCCTCCAAAATATTCCAAATGGAATTTAAACTGGAGTTCTCCGCACTGATCTCACTGCCTCACATGTCTTCCTCCTTGGGGAAAACTGATACACAGGGATCATTGCAGGTACATCATTCTTTGAAACCAGGTGGCAGGTGGCAAGAGTGGTCAAGAAGGCTTTCGATACATTGGCCTTGATGAGTCAGGGTATTGAGTATACAAGATGGGATGTTATGTTACAGTTTTATAATACATTGGTAAGGCTGCACTTGGAGTACAGTATTCAGTTTTGGTCACCGAGCTAAAGGAAAGTTGTCACAGAGTGATACAGCATGGAAACTGGTCCTTCGGCAGAACTTGCCCATGCTGACCAGGGTGACCCACCTGCACTGGTCCCATTGTCCACATTTGGCCCATATACCTTCCACCCACTGTGTGAAAATGTTGCCCCTCAGGTTCCTATTAAATCTTTTCTTTCTCACCTTAAACCTAAGTCCTTTGGTTCTCGATTCCCCTACTCTGGGTAAAAGACCCTATAAGATCACCACCCCTCAGCCTCTTGCACTCCAAGGACTAAAGTCCTAAGTTGCCCATTTGGTCTCCAAATCTGAGGAAAGACATTCTTGCCATAGAGGGAGTACAGAGAAGGTTCACCAGACTGATTCCTGTCAGGACTTTCATATGAAGAAAGACTGGATAGACTCGGCTTGTACTCGCTAGAATTTAGAAGATTGAGGCGGGATCTTATAGAAACTTACAACATTCTTAAGGGGTTGGACAGGCTAGATGCAGGAGATTTTTCCCGATGTTGGGGAAGTCCAGGACAAGGGGTCACAGTTTAAGGATAAAGGGGAAATCCTTTAAGACCGAGATGAGAAAAACATTTTTCCCACAGAGAGTGGTGAATCTCTGGAACTCTCTGCCACAGAAGGTCCTTCCATGAGCTAGGTGCTGTACGATTCACCTCTACCCCATTGCGGACATTGGACTTTGTCTCTGGAACTGATGCGCTACAATGTTGAGAACTGCACTCTGTATCTTCCCCTTTGCTCCACCTATTGAACTGATTGTTGAGTTTAGTTGACTTGAGAGATACAACGTGCAAACAGATATCGACCACTCTGACGCTAGTTCTATGTTATCCCACTTTTGCATCCCACACACTAGGGGGCAATTCACAGAGCAAATTAACCTAAAAACCTGCAAGTCTTTGGAATGTCGAACGAAGCCAGAGCACCTGGAGGAAACCACGCAGTTACAGGGAGAACATACAAACTCCACACAGACAGCACCTACAGTCAATCAGGCCCGCGTCTCTGGCGCTGTGAGGCAGCAGCTCGACTGTCCCACTGTTCTGATTGTATCTATGTATGGTGTCTCTGATCTGTTTGGATCGCATGAAAACAAAACGTTTCACTGTATCTCCGTACATGACAATAATAAACCTAAACCTTTATTAGCTAGGGCACAAAAAGTAAGAGCAGGGAAGTTATAGGACAACTTTTTCTCGTGTAGTTTTGGTCACTCACTGGTTGTCACCACAACATAGACCAACACAAGTCTTCACTATCTTGGTGCACATGATAATAATAATAACAATATAATCTGATAGTTTCTCAGTTACAACTCTGAAACATGTAGATGGATTAGGTTCTGTTGGGGTTGGCTGAGACACAGAAAAGGTCAGGCTTTCAAACAAGAGCCACAAGTTAAATAAGGTGCTGGAAGCCACGTAAATCTACACAGAGCAACAGCTGTGAGGTTCAGGATTAGAGGCGGCGAAGACTAAGTGGGGAAACAAGACGATAGAAGTCACCGTAAAAGCACTTCCATAAAGACTAAAATGTGAATTCCCAGTATTGCAGCAACGAAGCACAACTCAGCAAATGTCCCCATTTACAGTGAACTGTTGTTATGGTGTAAAGCTTTACACCTCACCCTGACAACAACGCCCCCTCCCTCAGTCCCTTAACCTCCACTCTCTTATCAAAGACAACCAGGCAACTTGATCCCATTTCATGACACTTCATTCACTATCTCCCTTCTTTTATCATTCACAACTGCTTTGAGGCCCACACTTCCATCATTTCAGCTTCTTTATAGTGGTTGAGGAGATCAACTGTAGGCCCAACCCAGTACTGCTGGCCGTCAGGACAATGGGCCCAGTACTGCCGGCCGTCAGGGCAATGGGCCCAGTACTGCTGGCCACATGGACAATGGGCCCAGTACTGCTGGCCGTCAGGACAATGGGCCCAGTACTGCTGGCCGTCAGGACAATGGGCCCAGTACTGCCGGCCGTCAGGACAATGGGCCCAGTACTGCCGGCCGTCAGGACAATGGGCCCAGTACTGCTGGCCATATGGACAATGGGCCCAGTACTGCTGGCCGTCAGGACAATGGGCCCAGTACTACTGGCCATATGGACAATGGGCCCAGTACTGCTGGCCGTCAGGACAATGGGCCCAGTACTGCTGGCCATATGGACAATGGGCCCAGTACTGCTGGCCGTCAGGACAATGGGCCCAGTACTGCTGGCCGTCAGGACAATGGGCCCAGTACTGCTGGCCATCAGGACAATGGGCCCAGTACTGCTGGCCGTCAGGACAATGGGCCCAGTACTGCTGCCCGTCAGGACAATGGGCCCAGTACTGCCGGCCGTCAGGACAGTGGGCCCAGTACTGCCGGCCGTCAGGACAATGGGCCCAGTGCTGCTGGCCACATGGACAATGGGCCCAGTACTGCCGACGTCAGGACAATGGGCCCAGTGCTGCTGGCCACATGGACAATGGGCCCAGTACTGCTGGCCGTCAGGACAATGGGCCCAGTACTGCTGCCCGTCAGGACAATGGGCCCAGTACTGCCGGCCGTCAGGACAGTGGGCCCAGTACTGCCGGCCGTCAGGACAATGGGCCCAGTGCTGCTGGCCACATGGACAATGGGCCCAGTACTGCCGGCCGTCAGGACAATGGGCCCAGTACTGCCGGCCACCAGGACAATGGGACCCAGTACTGCTGGCCGTCAGGACTATGGGGGTCCCATAGTACTGGGCCCAGTACTGCCGGCCGTCAGGACAATGAGCCATCATGGCCACGTTAACACTGTACATTGTTAACCACTTGCTGGAAATGTGGTGACTCTTGTGCACTGCCTCATTGTAATCTATTATACTTACACACTTGTATTTAGGTTTGATTGTGCTTATGTACATTAAGATTTTTACTGAACTGTACGCAAAAATGGGTACATGACAATAACGTACCATTGTTTCCTGACCCCACTTGCCATCGCCTCTCCGTTAGCCATGTGTATTTTTAATTTAGTTTAGTTTAGTTTACCAAGGTACAGTGAACTACTTTTGTTGCATGGTAACCATGGTAACGGAAAGATAATGCATGATGACAATCGAGCCGTTGACAATGTACAGATGCAGTATAAAGGGAACAAGGTGCAATACCACAAACACATTGAAATGAAGAAGTACAGAACAAACCACTGCAGGGAGTAGCGAGATCTGGACGCTTATCTCCCACTTCCCACAGCTCACAACCTTCAGTGATAAAGGAACTGCAGATGCTGGAAAATCGAAGGTAGATAAAAATGCTGGAGAAACTCAGCGGGTGAGGCAGCATCTACGGAGCGAAGGAAAAGGTGACGTTTAGGGTTGAGACCCTTGGTCACACACTGAGTTTTTCCAGCATTTTTATCTACCTTGCTCATTGTCTCCTTTGTTTCCCTGGTGATCTCCTGAGTTGACAGCCAGTAGCTGAACGACTGGCATTGCATTTGAAAAATACATTAGTGTTCAGAATCACCTGCTAAACCATGGATCATTCTACCAACCACAACAAAAGTGGAGTCGTGAAGTTGTTTTGTGGTGGAAAGTGCTGGAGAAACCGAGTGAGTCAGTAAGCATCTGTGGAGGGTATGGACAGGTGACGTTTTGGGTCAGGACCAAACCACATTTTTTAGAGTCATACAGTGTGGAAACAGGCCCTTTGGCCCAACTTGGCCACACCGGCCAACATGCCCCATCTACACTATCCCACCTGCCCGGGTTTGGCCCACATCCCTCCAAACCTATCCTACACCCACCATCTTTTGTGTGAAAAAGTTACCTCTAAGATACCTATAAAATCTTTTCCCCTTCACCTGAAACCTCTGATCCTCGATTCCCCTACTCTGGGCAAGAGACTCTGTGCATCAACCCGATCGTTTCCTCTCATGATTTTATACACCTCTATAAGATCACCCCTCATCCTCCAGCGCTCCAAGGAATAGAGACCCAGCCTGCTCAACCTCTCCCTGTAGCTCCAGACCCTTCAGAGTGAAATGGGGAAAAAGACTTGGTACTCACCAATATAACATGGAAAAGACTGGGCACAATCTGACTTTCTTCAATCAATCTGAAAACAAGAATGATTAACGTTGCATTAGTTACACGACAGAGTTACAATATTCTATTTGCTATTGATGCTGAAATGCATGGATGTGTTGCCAGGATTTATGCAGAACACCGACTGTTTACTGATGCAGTTCCTCATTAAGCTTGTACATACCCAATAAGTGTGAGCTATGTCAGAGTTTATTGGAAATGACTTAGTGCCTGCTTTATTGATCAAAACATACTGTGACACGAGGGAGGGAGTAAACACTATCAAGATTCAAATGTAAAAGGGTACAAATTGTAAATTTTGGTGAGAATGTGGACTTTGCAGTCAAGTTATTAAAAATGAGCAAGTTTAGTGGTGGTTTTTGATGGGCACATGGATGTTCAGTGTGTGGACAGATATGGACCACGTGCAGGCTGAGGAGATCAATTTGCAACAAACTATGAGCAACATTAAAAATGTCACACCAATCATTGCTTTATGTAAGATAATAGTCATGTACAGCAAAGAAACAAGCACATGGTCTCAAATGATCCATGTCGCTGAAGATGTCCCAACTAAGCTAGCCCCATTTGCAGGCGTTTGGCCCATGTCCTTTGATCGTAGATGGAACATTGAACAGTACAGCACAAGAACAGGCCCGTCAGCCCACAATGTCTGTGCTGAACATGTCCTTCCTAAACAATAATGCTGATACAATTGGCAAAAATAACATTAATTTTGGATACACCAGATATAATAAAAGAAGCTATATTACTGTCAAACTGTTCTAATTATCTAACATGGTGGGTCTAAACGGTCCTGGTTATTGATTCACCTATCCTGGGTAAAAGTCTCTGCCTATCTATTCCCCTCATGAATTTGTACAATTCTATAAGATCACCCCTAGTCTTCCTGCACTCTGGGGAATAAACTCCTACACTGCGCAATTTCTTCCTATAGCTCAGGACTCTTCCTGGCATTATTCTAGTAAATTTCTCTGCACTCTTTCCAGCTTAACAACATCCTTCCTAGAACAAAGTGACCAGAACTGGACACTCCTACAAATGTAGTCACACCAAAGTCCTGTACAACTAATTATAACATAACATGTTAACTTCTATACTTAATACCCAGATGAATGAAGATCAAACTATCAAAAGCCTTCTTTGCCGAATTGAACGGGTGCTGCACATGTCTGTATTTGCAAAGAGTGCCCACACATTCAGGGGTGTGTGGGCGGGAGGGGTGAGGTAATAGAGAGGGAATCTTGGTGAGGTTAGAAGTATTAGCTGCCTGGGATGAGCATAATAATTACACAGGTGACCAAGGCTTGAGGGTGATTCATCACATGTTCCATAGGGTCAGGAGAGGGGCAGGGTTGGGTGGGATCATCAGTCAAGAGATCAAGATGGGGAGTAGGTCAAATTAGGACTCCATTTTGAGGTGAGAATCTAATGTTGTGTTACTACAAAAAAAAGACACAAAGTGCAGGACAACATGGATAGGTGACGTTTCACAGAGTGCTGGAGTAACTCAGCGGGTCAGGCAGCATCTTTGGAGAACATGGATAGGTGACGTTTCAGAGCGGGCCCCTTCTTTAATTACTGAAGATCAGGGCTGCCAACTCTCACGCTTTGAGCGTGACACTCACGCATTCCAGCCAATTCTCACGCCCTCACGCTGAAGACTGAATTCTCACGCTGACAGGCTGTCTTCAGTCCCTGCACAGCAAAGATCCTATAGCGGAGCTAAAGGGTCTTTGCTACACAGTTTGTCTCTTTGCGCCACATGACAGCGATCTGCACGGATTGGGGAAGCGCGTCGGTCCCGGGCAGCGGGTGTCCGCGTTTTTGTGCGCCGTCTGCGAGCTCTGCGCTGCCGGGGCAACTTCGCTCCCTCCCTCCTGCCCTTCAACTCGAGTGGCAGCGCCAGCGCCGCCAATCCACGCTACACCGTGCCTGCCAGACTCCCCATTGGGCGGCCGGTGAAAGAGAGGGAGGGGAGAAAGAGAGAGGGAGAAAGAAAAAAAGGGAGGGATGGAGGCAAAGAGAGACAGGGGGAGGGAATGTAGAAAGGGGAGAAAGAGGAAGCGTGAGGAAAAGAGGGTGAGGAAAGAGAGGGAGGGGAGGAAAGAGAGAGAGGGGGAGGAAAGAGGGAGGGAGGGAGAGGATGGGGGGAAGGAAAGGTGTGTGTGTGTCTGTCTCCCTGTGTGTGTCTCCTTGTGTGTGTGTGTCTCCCTGTGTGTGTCTGTGTCTCCCTGTGTGTGTGTGGCTCACCGTGTGTGTGTGTCTCTCTGTGTCTCCCTGTGTGTGTGCGTGTGTATCCCTGTGTGTGTCTCCTCGTGTGTGTCTCTGTGTCTCCCTGTGTGTGTGTGGCTCCCCGTGTGTGTCTCCCTGTGTGTGTGTCTCTGTGTGTGTGTCTCCCTGTGTGTGTGTGTATCCCTGTGTGTGTGTGTCTCCCCGTGTGTGTCTCTGTCTCCCTGTGTGTGTGTGTGTGTCTCCCTGTGTGTGTGGCTCTCCGTGTGTGTGTCTCCCTGTGTGTGTGTGTGCGTGTCTCCCCGTGTGTGTGTGTGTGGCTCCCCGTGTGTGTGTGTGGCTCCCCGTGTGTGTGTGTGTGTGTGTGTGTGTGTGTGGCTCCCCGTGTGTGTGTGTGTGTGTGTGTGTGTGTGTGGCTCCCCGTGTGTGTGTGTGTGTGTGTGTGTGGCTCCCCGTGTGTGTGTGTGTGTGTGTGTGTGTGTGTGTGTGGCTCCTCGTGTGTGTGTGTGTATGTCTGTCTCCCTGTGTGTGTGTGTGTGTCTGTCTCCCTGTGATTGTGTGTGTCTGTCTCTCTCCCTGTGTGTGTGTGTCTGTCTGTCTCCCTGTGTGTGTCTGTCTCCGTGTGTGTGTGTGTGTGTGTGTGTGTATGTGTGTCTTCCTTTGTGTATGTGTCTCCCTGTGTGTCTGTTGTCACATCCTGGCCTTAGACAGGGCTGCCAACTCACGCTTTGAGCGTGAGTCACGCATTTCAGCCAATTCTCACGCTGATGACAGAATTCTCACGCTGACTTCAGTCCCTGCACAGTTTGTCTCTTTTGCGCCACATCAGAGCGATCTGTGCGGTCTGGGGAAGCGCGTCAGTTGGCGGCTGTGAATGACGTCGCATCTCTTCTCTTCTCTTCTTTCTTGGTTGGATGTGCAGCCGCCGACAACATGAAGCAGCCGGAGATAGAACTAACCAGTTGTAAAACATGGGGGGACCACAATGAGGCCAAACATCTAGGACAGGGTTCGGCAACCTACGGATAACGGGCCGAATCCGGCCCGTAACCCGAAAAAACATGTTTGTCTTCAATTAGTTTTCGCAGAGTCAGGGCAGGCGAGCCGACCTGAGAACTGCAGCCAGTCCTTGGGACGCGTGCTGATCTGGCACGCAGAATGTCCACTTGATCATTATGAACAAATTGGGCCAGCCATGTACATGTTGTATAACTCTGACTCTATGCAGATCTGAATGGGCTTAGAATGACCATTTAAGCAAAATTACCCTCACTTTCCCCATTTTGATTCTTGAGATTAATATCCCTTTGCTCTGTTAGCAGCGTTAAAGTACTTATGAGGGAGAGTCAGGAAAGGGAACATGTTATTTTTTTTTAGTTTGCTTTAATTTGTTAGTTGATTTTTTGTTGACTGCCATAATTTCTGAAATGGTCTTAAAATAACTTAACTGTTATAAAGCAGTAATAAGTGATTTTTGTCCAAACAATTGGAACTTGCTTAAAATGTTTGCATTATTAGCAGGGCTGCCAACTCTCACGTTTTGAGTGTGAGACTCACACATTTCACAAAATTCTCACACTCTCACGCTGATCACAAAATTATATAATGAGAATAGGACCTGTTTTGTTTAACAAATAGTGTAGGAAGGAATTGCAGATGCTGGTTTAAACTGAAGATAGACACTAAAAACTAGAAAAACTCAGCAGGCAGCATCTCTGGAGAGAAAGAATGGGTGATGTTTCGAGTCCAGACCTTCAGCCTGAAGAGGTTGAAAACCAGCCATAAAACACAATGACTGGACATGTGTGTTATCCAACTAAGGGCAGAAATCAGAATCATGTGTTCATCTTTATTCACGTGACACCATAATAAATATATTACAGAAAAAATCATTTAATGGTGTGGCACGGTGGCGCAGCAGTAGAGTTGCTGCCTTACTACCACATGGGTTTTCTCTGGATATTCCGGTTTCTCCCATATCCGAAAGAAGCGCAGGTTTGTAGGTTAATTGGCTTCTGTAAATTGTCCCTGGCGTGATGGATGGAATTGGTGTATGATAGATTGCTGGTCGGTGTGGACTTTGTGGGCGGAAGGGCCTGTTTCCATATATATTTTAACATATATATCTTAATTTCATTGAACCATATATGATTGAATATGTGGCATTATTTTCGTCTTGTTTCTATGTTCAAAGGGTAAGGTTGAAACCGTCTGAAGAAGGGTTTCGGCCCGAAACGTTGCCTATTTCCTTCTCTCCACAGACGCTGCTGCACCCGCTGAGTTACTCCAGCAATATTTTGTCTACCTCCCATTCTCCGGCATCTGCAGTTCCTTCTCGAACAAGGTTGATTGATTTATTTGTGCAGAACAGTGATGGAAGTCCAACTTTTGCTTTGTTTCTCTGAAATGTTCTCTATATATATGCATAACAGCATGAATATAATCTGATTTCCATACATGAATATAGTCATTCATGTGCTGCACCTGTTGATCAGCCTGGCTCTATTGTGGAATGTAATTAGGAATGTAATTTAGCCTAACCTTATTCATACCTAATCCAATTTAAAGCATAAATGTTGCATTCAAATGCAAGTTAAAAGACTTGTTACAGTATGCACCAGATTGCACAATTTCAAGCTGAAAAATGCAAAAGCTCCCTACCGTGGGAGGGGGAACGCCCCATTATCCCCCCCCCCCCCCCCCCCCCCCCCCCCCCCCGGACGCTACGCTCCCTCGCAATTTCTCACTCTCAACTCTCACCCAATGTTGGCAGCCCTGCTGAAGATTAATGAAGATTGGTGTCACTACCATGTATTGTCTCAGCAGAAAGCAACAAAGATTAATTAATATAACCACCCTCATAATCTCTGGGAAACAATGTCCCCATGGACAACTGGAGGAGTATGCTTCAAAGGTGCTGTTTCTAAGAGAACCTGTTGAATCTCCTGTAGGAAGGAACTGCAGATGCTGGTTTAAACCGAAGATAGACACAAAATACTGGAGTAACTCAGCGGGTCAGGCAGCATCTCTGGATAGAAGGAATGTGTGATGTTTTGGGTCACGATCTAAAACATCACCTATTCCTTCTATCCAGAGATGCTGCCTGTCTCGCTGAGGTACTCCAGCATTTAGTGTCTATCCTGTTGAATTTGCAAAGTAATAACAGTTGACCTGGCAAAATTGCACTGCTATGAGTTTGAAATTCAAGGCTGCATTCTCTCAAATAAGAATGATTTTAAACTATAAACATATTGACATCAGATTTTTAATTTGGGCGGCACGGTGGCGCAGCGGGTAGAGCTGCTGCCTCACAGCACCAGGGACCAGGGTTCCACCCTGACTACAGGTGCTGTCTGTACTGAGTTTGTACGTTCTCCCTGTGTCCTGTGTGGGTTTTCTCCGGGTGCTCTGGTTTCTGCCCCCACTCTAAATAGGTACAGGTTTGTAGGTTAATTGGCTTTGTAAAATTGTAAATTGTCAGTAAAGTGTGTGTAGGATAGTGTTAGCGTGTGGAGTCGCAGGTTGGCGCAGACTTGGAGGGCCGAATTCTGTTTCTACACTGAATCGTTAATAAAACTTTAACAAAATTAAGTCTATCTTGAGCTCCAAGGTTCCAGTACCGCAAGATCCAGTCTGGGAAACTTGCTGTTTGCTAGATACATGTTAATGTATAATTGTATGATTAGTAAGTTTGCATATGGCATAAGAATTGGTGGTCAGGATTAGAGGGCCTGTGTTATAGATACAGGTAAAATGACCAAGGCATGGAAACATAGAAACATAGAGAATAGGTCCTTCGAGCCTGCATCGCCATTCAATATGATCATGGCTGATCATCCAACTCAGTATCCTGTACCTGCCTTCTCTCCATACCCTCTGATACCTTTAGCCACAAGGGCCACATCTAACTCCCTCTTAAATATAGCCAATGAACTGGCCTCAACTACATCTCGGTCATAAAAGATTTCCCCCTTATCCTTAAACTGTGACCCCTTGTTCTGGACTTCCCCAACATCGGGAACAATCTTCCTACATCTAGCCTGTCCAACCCCTTAAGAATTTTGTATGTTTCTATAAGATCCCCCCTCAATCTTCTAAATTCTAGCGAGTACAAGCCGAGTCTATCCTGTCTTTCTTCATATGAAAGTCCTGACACCCCAGGAATCAGTCTGGTGAACCTTCTCTGTACTCCCTCTATGGCAAGAACCTCCTTCCTCAGATTAGGAAACCAAAACTGCATGCAATACTCCAGGTGTGGTCTCACCAAGACCCTGTACAACTGCAGTAGAACCTCCCTGCTCCTACACTCAAATCCTTTTGCTATGAATGCTAACATACCATTCGCTTTCTTCACTGCCTGCTGCACCTGCATGCCTACTTTCAATGACTGGTGTACCATGACACCCAGGTCTCGTTGCATCTCCCCTTTTCCTAATCGGCCACCATTCAGATTATAAGTCTACTTTCCTATTTTTGCCACCAAAGTGGATAACCTCACAAATCCACATTATACTGCATCTGCCATGCATTTGCCCACTCACCCAGCCTATCCACGTCACCTTGCAGCCTCCTAGCATCCTCCTCACAGCTAACACTGCCCCCCAGCTTCATGTCATCTGCAAACTTGGAGATGTTGCATTCAATTCCCTCGTCCAAATCATTAATATATATTGCAAATAGCTGGGGTCCCAGCACTGAGCCTTGCGGTACCCCATTAGTCACTGCTTGCCATTCTGAAAAGGACCCGTTTACTCCTACTCTTTGCTTCCTGTCTGCCAGCCAGTTCTCTATCCTCATCAATACTGAACCCACAATACCGTGTGCTTTAAGTTTGTATACTAATCTCTTATGTGGGACCTTGTCGAAAGCCTTCTGAAAGTCTAGATATAACACATCCACTGGTTCTCCCTTATCCACTCTACTAGTTACATCCTCAAAAGATTCTATAAGATTCGTCAGGCATAATTTACCTTTCGTAAATCCATGCTGACTTTGTCCAATGATTTCACCACTTTCCAAATGTGCTGCTATCCCATCTTTAATAACTGACTCTAGCAGTTTCCCCACTACCGATGTTAGACTAACTGGTCTGTAATTCCCCGTTTTCTCGCTCCCTCCCTTTTTAAAAAGTGGGGTTACATTAGCTACTCTCCAATCCTCAGGAAGTACTCCAGAATCTAAAGAGTTTTGAAAAATTATCACTAATGCATCCACTATTTCTGGGGCTACTTCCTTAAGTACTCTGGGATGCAGCCTATCTGGCCCTGGGGATTTATTGGCATTTAATACATTCAATTTACCTAACACCACTTCCCAGCTAACCTGGATTTCACTCAGTTCCTCCATCTCATTTGACCCCCGGTCCCCTGCTATTTCCGGCAAATTATTTATGTCTTCCTTAGTGAAGACAGAACCAAAGTAGTTATTCAATTCGTCTGCCATGGAAGGCTATGAAGTGCTGGCAAATGGTATTAATATGGATGTGTACCTGATGGTGGGATGGATATGGTGGCCAGAGGCTGTGTGATTGCTGAGTCTATGTGACTGATCCCATACCACTCCTGCTATACTAGTATACCCACCCACCAGATCACCCTCAACCTACTCCTGGATCCACCCTCCCTTCACCCTTCACCCTCTCCACATTTCTTCATTTCATAAGTTAAAGGAGCAGAATTAGGCCATTCAGCCCATCAATCATGGCCATTCTGTCATTCAATTCTATCTTTCCCTCTCAACCCCATTCTCCTGCCTGCTCCCTATAACCCGTACAAATCAATAATATATCAATTTCCGCCAAACATATCCATCGATTTGGCCTCCACAACCGTCTGTGGCAATGAATTCCAGAGACTCACAACCCTCTGACTAAAGACATTTCTCTTCATCTCCATTCATTAACACTGCTCACCAACATAAACGGTCTCTCAGGCTGCCCAAGCCCGCACTGAGTTCGCAGCCAGCTGCTTTGCTTGGTGTGAGCTGGGCTGGTTTTTGACAGAATGTCGTAGTGAGAAGATGTTTCCCTGGGACTGCACATTATCAACTGTGTCTTAGTATGTGCACCGCTCCAGCAGGGCTCATGAAACTAACTACATTGGCCAATCAATTCTGCTCCCCTGCTCCCTCCCGCAATTCCGTTACTGTATTTTGCATTGATCGCTTGTAAGACGAGACTGCTGCAAATTGATCTAACTTGACATGGCTGATTTATCAAAGTTATACCAGACCACTCATTTTGACTAGAATTTGCACTGCACAAAGCATTTGCATTTTTAAAATCTGCTTTTGCAAAGTAATGGAGCTTTGGTCAGGCATAACATATTTCATATCAAGACTCTGAATCAAAAGTTTCCAAATTCCCTTGTTATTAGTTCAGCCAGTTAAAGCACTTTAAAAAAACACAGCCTTTTTGTGGCAGCGACTGCGATAGATCCCCTCGATGGAAGGGAGGTCAGTGCCGATGATGGACTGGGCAGTGTTTATTACTTTTTGTAGTCTTTTCCGCTCCAGGGCGCTCAAGTTGCCGAACCAAGCCACGATGCAAACGGTCAGCATGCCCTCTACTGTGCACCTGTAGAAGTTAGAGAGCGTCCTCCTTGACATACCGACTCTCCGTAATCTTCTCAGGAAGTAGAGGCGCTGATGTGCTCTCTTTACAATTGCATCAGTGTTCTCGGACCAAGAGAGATCTTCAGAGATGTGCACGCCCAGGAATTTGAAGCTCTTGACCCTTTCCACCATCGACCCATTGATATAAACTGGTCAGTGGGTCCCCATCCTACCCCTTCTGAAGTCCACAATCATTTCCTTGGTTTTGCTGGTGTTGAGGGCCAGGTTATTGTGCTGGCACCATTTGGTCAGTCGGTCGATCTCTCTTCAATACTCTGACTCGTCCCCATCAGTGATACATCCCACAACAGTGGTGTTGTCAGTGAACTTGATGATGGAGTTCGCACTATGACCGGCTACGCAGTCATGAGTATAGAGTGAGTATAGCAGGGGGCTGAGCACGCAGCCTTGAGGTGCTCCCGTGATGATTGTTATCGAGGCTGGCCCATTTCCACCAATTCGAACAGACTGTGGTCTGTGAATGAGGAAGTCGAGGATCCAATTGCAGAATGATGCGCAGAGACCCAGATCTGAGAGCTTGGTAATCAGCTTGCAGGGGATGATTGTATTAAATGCCGAGCTGTAATCAATGAATAACAGCCTGACATATGAGTTTTTGTTGTCCAAGTGGTCCAGAGCGGAGTGGAGAGCCAGGGAGATCGCATTCATCGTTGATCTGTTGTGGTGGTAGGCAAACTGCAGGATGTCCAGGTTTTTGTCGAGGTAGGAGTTGATTTGCACCATGATCAACATCTCAAAGCACTTCATCACCACTGGCGTTAGTGCCACTGGTCGATAGTGATTGAGGCACGTCACCTTGCTCTTCTTGGGCACCGGTATAATTGATGCCCTTTTAAAGCAGGTGTTCTATTCTCCCTATCAAAGTGTGCGTAAAATGCATTGAGCTCGTCAGGGAGTGATGTTTCGCCGACATTCGAGCTACATCCTGATTTCGCCTTGTAGGAGGTGATTGCATTCAGGCCCCGCCACAGCTGCCGAACATCTGTCTCATCCTCCAGCTTGGAGCAGAAGTCCCTTTTGGCCATTTTGATGTCCTTACCAAGGTTGTATCTGGACTTCTTGTAGACCACTGTATCATCAGACATGAATGCCTGGTGTCTGGTCTTCAGAAGAGTGCGGATCTCAAAGTTCATCCAAGGCTTCTGATTGGGAAACACTCGGAAGGTTCTGTAGGGATGCAGTCCTCCACACATTTCTTTATGAAGTCTGTAACGACTGTGGCGTATTCATCGAGGTCCGTTGCCGAGTCCCTGAACATTGCCCAGTCTACAGACTCCAAACAGTCCTGGACTTTTTCTCTGTAACTGATGCGCTACAATGCTGAGAACTATATTCTGCATTCTGTATCTTCCTCTTTGCTCCTCCTAATGTACTGGAGTTTGGCTTAATTGTATTTATTTACGGTTTATCTGATCTGTTTGGATAGCTAACCAGGTTTTTCACTGAACATCGATACACATGACAATAATAAACTTAAATCCTCACTCTCCACAACCCCATTAATATTTTTGCTGTCTGCAAACTTTCTCATGAGAACACTTTCATTTTCATTTATACATTTGATGAACAGCAGAGGTCCCAGCATCGATCCGTGCCACAGAATACAGTGAGAAATCTAGCCCTCCACCATTACCCTCTGTCTGTCTTCTATGAAGCTAATGATAAAGAAACAAACTTTCCAGCATTTTGTGTCTATCTTTGAAATAGTTTACAGCTCAGGAGACAAATGAAAAGACAACGAGCTTTGTTGTGGACAGAAGACAGTGATTACCCTCTCACTGCAAGTCCACCTCAGTTATGCATAATTGGCTTTCAGCTCTTGTAATAAACTAGTTTGTCTTTTTCACAAGATGCAACAAGATAGCAGCAATTGAATAGTACCAGGAGCTGTGGAATGTGCAGCATATGTTACAAATGACTCACTCGCTCATTCCATCCTTAGCACAAAGCATTTCACTCATCTGCTGAATATACCAGTCTGCTGCTGCAGAGAGGGAGTTGGGCTGGACAGCTGGAAACGCATTCTTTCAGGGAACTCCAGGAACTTGGGAGGGAGAAGAAAAATTACAATCCCAAATGTTTGGTTGATTTTCTTACCAATGCTTCCAGAGTTGTGGAGGGTGAGAAACCCTGATCATTCAGGAAGCTCAGGGAGCAGTTCAGATGAGAATGTTATCCTGCCATCAGCCAAATGTTTGTCTGGAGTCGACTGCTCACTGGAGAGTATTCATAGGGTTTGAAAGGGCATCTCCGTGGAAACAGCATCTCTGATAGCTGGATGTTTAAGCCGAGGGATTGTTTGAGGACTGAGCACTGTTTGCATTCCACAGACGATCTGCTGTGTCTTATCGTGCGTGCGTGTGCTTTAACATTGCTGTCACCAAAGCTGTTACTGTGAACACTTGCAAATTATTTGCACAGCATTCTCTACAGGAAACTTCATGTTATTAATGACTGGACACTCTTTTTACACCAACTAAGATTGCTTGGTAAGAAAATGCTTTTTATATTAACCAACATTTTCATAGGTTAATAAGGCATAGGAGCAGAATGAGGCCATTCGGCCTAGCGAGTATACTCTGCCAATCAATCACGGCTGATCTATCTTTCCCTCTCAACCTCATTCTCCTGCCTTCCCATAACCTTTGATACTTTTCCTCATGTTCATGTTATAAGCCATTCGGCCCCTCAAGTTTACTCCACCATTCAATCATGGCCTATCTATGTTTCCTTCTCAAACCCATTCTCCTGCCTTCTCCCCATAATCCCTGACACCCGTACTAATCAATAATCTATCAATCGCCACATTAACAAAAAAACATAGAAGGCCTCCACAGCCTTCTGTAGCAGAGAATTCCACAGATTCACCACCCTTTGACTAAAGAAATTCATCCTCATCTCCTTCCTAAAAGAACATCCTTTAATTTTGAGGCAATGACTCTCTGGTCCTAGACTCTCCCACGAGTGGAAACATCCTCTCCATATCCACTCTATCCAAGCCTTTCACTATTCTGTATGTTTCAATGAGGTTCCCCCTCATTCTTCTAAACTCCAGCGAGTACAGGCCCAGTGCCGTCAACTGCTCATCATATGTTAACCCACTCATTCCTGGGATCATTCTTGTAAACCTCCTCTGGACCCTCTCCAGAGCGAGCACATCCTTCCTTAGATATGCTGCCCAAAACTAATCAAGAACCTATCAATCTCCTCTTTAAATATACCCAAAGACCTGGCCTCCAACCAATATTTTTCTTCTAACCGGTATTAACATGGTTACAACCATGTCTTCAATTACAGGTTCTTTATATGCTGGAAGACACATTGGGACAGTGTTAAGCTGTGATAGGCTCCAGATCTTCCTCAAGTAGAGAATATTTCAGTGGACACAATTATGGATATTACTATATTAACATTTAAAAGACATTTGGACAGGTGCAGGGATAGGAAAGGTCTAGAGGGATAAGGGCTAAAGGCAGTATTAGCGTAGATGGGGCATCGGGGTTAGAGTAGGCATGTTGGGGCATATGACCAGTTTCCATGCTGTATGACTTTATGACTATTTCTTGACGACCAACGTAATCAACGCAAAATGCTAGAGTAACTCATCGGGTCAGGCAGCATCTCTGGAGAGGAATGGGTGACGTCTTGGATCAAGATCCGTCTTCAGATTGAGAGTCAGGGGAGAGGGAAACTAGAGATATGGAAGGGTACAAAGAGCATGCAAGGTGTGCAAAGTACCGATGATCGAGGAATGATTGTCCACTCTGCGCTTGGACTCACCGATATATAGGAATCCACACCTGGAACAGCGGATACAGTAGATGAGGTTGGAGGAGGTGCAAGTGAACCTCTGCCTCACCTGAAAGGACTGTCAGGGTCCTGAGACGGTGTTGGGGGAGGAGGTATAATCAGTCTGAAGAAGGGTCTCAACCTGAAAGGTCATCTGTCCATTCCCTCGACAGATTCTGCCTGACCTGCTGAGTTCCACCAGCACTTTGTGTTTTGCTCAAGATTTCAACATCAACAGTTCCTTGTATCTCCAATCACAAGATCCATGTCATGTTTAAGTCTGGAAGTCATCTCCTTTATAGTGCAGTGGTATTCATGGCATAACCTTGATTCATAAGGGTGGCTGTCTGGGCTTCTGTGCAGAAGGCAGGAGATTGGGGTTAAGATAATGAGCTCAATGGCCTAATTCTGCTCCTATCACTTCTCAACGTATGAAAATCAAGGTTTCAAGGTCAGATTATTGTCACATGCACCAATTAAGTTAACATAAACATCCACCACAGTGGATTCCACATTCCTCACTGTGATGGAAGGCAATAAAGTTCAATCTTCTTCCTCTTGTTCTCCCGCGGTCGGGGCAGTCGAACCATCCAATAATCCAAAATCAAACAATAGTTCCTGCAATGCCTTGGAATCAAGGGCTCATGTAGTTTATCGTCTTGTTTTAGGAAAATGTTAGCCTTAAACAGGAACATTTGCCAACAGGCTCAAGCTTATTTTATTTTGTAACCCCCATGAGCATCCTATGGTCGCCAATCTCATAGAACATGGAACATCAGTACAGCACATGGCCAGGCCCTTCGGCCCATAATGTTTGTGCCGAACAGAATGCCAAGCCCAACTCTTACCTACCTGCACATAACCCATATCCCTCCATTCCATGCTCCTATCCAAAAGTCTTTTCAATGTCACTCATATATCTGCCTACACCACCACCCCAGGCAATACGTCCCAGGTACTCACCACTCTCTGTATAAACAAAACTTGCCTCAGACATCTCCTTTAAACGTTGCCTCCTCTTGCCTTAAAGCTAGACCCTCTAGTATTTGATTTTCCCATCCTGGGAAATAGATGCTGACTGTCAACACTATCTCTCTCACCAAGACACATTGCAGCCAAAGGCAATGTCAATGGCCCAATCTTTCATCATTGCAGCTATGAATCAGCTCTAAGAGATAAAGTTAGTGGTCCAATAAATTTACCCTGGTGAACAAAACCCATCGCAGAGTAGCCCTGCAGAAAGGGTGAGTGAAACTAGACACAAAGCCATCTCCCACCACTTGATGTCACTGTGTTAGTGTTCCTTCATCCTGTTCACATGCTCCAGTCTATTTATCACTTTAAACAGTTACATGGTAATGTGACCTGGTGTTGGCTGAAGTGTTACTATTTGTGTTTAGTTCTCCTTTGCTCAAATCAGAAAATGGATTGAAACTACACACTATCCACAATGTAACGGATTGATGAGATACAAACCAAAGATTATAGAGGATTATAGAAGATACTAGACCAAGTGCAGACCCGTTGGGTCTGTTCCCCCAACGTGCGGTTGTGGGGGGGGAGGCGGCATGCAGCATCACACACTAACTACCCCCCCCCTCCCGTACTCACGCTAATGGAGGGGAGGAGGGGGGAGAGAGAGAGAGAGGGAGAGAGGGGGGGAGGAGAGAGGGGGGAGGAGAGGGGGGGGAGAGAGAGGGGAGAGAGGGGGGGGAGGAGAGGGGGGGAGAGGAGGGGGGGGAGAGGAGAGGGGAGAGGAGAGGGGGGGGAGAGGAGGGGGGGGAGAGGAGAGGGGAGGAGAGGGGGGGGAGAGGAGGGGGGGGAGAGGAGAGGGGGGGAGAGGAGAGGGGGGGAGAGGAGAGGGGGGGAGAGGAGAGGGGGGGAGAGGAGAGGGGGGGAGAGGAGAGGGGGAAGAGGAGGGGGGGAGAGGAGGGGGGGGGGGAAGGAGAGGAGGGGGGGAGAGGAGAGGAGGGGGGGGAGGAGAGGACAGGGGGGGAGAGGAGAGGAGGAGAGGAGAGGGAGGGGGGAGAGGAGAGGGAGGGGAGGAGAGGGAGGGGGGGAGAGGGAGGGGGGGAGAGGGAGGGGAAGGGGGGGAGAGGAGAGGGGGGGGGGGGGGGAGAGAGAGTGCCTTTTTACTTCAACCCAAACCCAAACAACCATTTGCAGGCAGTGCGTTTTTACCTCTAACCATATTTTCATTTTCAAACCAAATTAAGGGTACTCACCGTGCTGTAGACATTTGTCAGTGTCATTCAAAGCTCTGATTGAGGCACACCACTTGCAGAGACTGATTGAGGCACACCACTTCCTGGTTTTATAGTCCCTCCCCCTCCCTCCAGCAGGGGCAGCAGAGAGAATGGGGAATGTTGTAAAAACATTAATATCTCTGTCAATTTTCATCGACGGGAAAAATCCTCGGCACACATGCGGCGGAGGGGGGCTCTGAGCGAGGTGGCCAAAAATGACGGCCGTAGGTGGCGGCGTACTCTCGTAAACCGCAGCACAGAAAGCCAAAACCGGTCAAGAACAGAGTTTTAGTAATATAGATATAGAAATTCCTCTATAATCTTTGATACAAACACTGACTCTGACAACAAATGGAAGATAAATCACAGAGTTGTTTTGTGGAATATTGCAAGATTTGACAGAAATCTGTTACGGTGTTGATTGTATTGAATGTGAATATTTTTGGCAGAACTAACTGGAACCAAGGAAGAACAAAAGGGGTGGCACAGTGGTGCAGCGGGTAGTGTCACTACTTCACAACACCAGAGACCTGGCTACGAACCTGACTTCAGATGCTGTCTGTGTGGAGTTTGTACGTTCCCCCTGTGACAGCATGGGTTGCCTCCAGATGCTCCAGTTTCCTCCCACATTCAAAAGACGTGCAGTTTATAAATTAATTTGCCCTCTGTAGATTGCCCCTAGTGTGTAGGGAGTGGATAAGAAAGTGGAATAACATAGAACTAGTGTGAATGGGTGATCAATGGTCGGCATGGACTCGGTGGGCTGAAGGGCCTGTTTCCATGCTGCCTTTCAATTAACAAAACAATCTCCTGGAGGAACTCATCGGGTCGATCAGCACCTGTGGGCAGAACAGAATGGTTCGGGCAGAGACCCTGCATCACGACTGAGAGTGGAGGGGAGATAGCTGGTACAAACCTCTCTAGCTGAGAGTGGGGGGGAGATAGCTGGTACAAACCTCTCTTGCTGAGGGTGGAGGGGAGATAGCTGGTACAAACCTCTCTAGCTGAGGGTGGGGGGGAGATAGCTGGAACAAACCTCTCTAGCTGAGGGTGGGGGGGGGGGAGATAGCTGGAACAAACCTCTCTAGCTGAGAGTGGGGGGGAGATAGCTGGTACAAACCTCTCTAGCTGAGGGTGGGGGGGAGATAGCTGGAACAAACCTCTCTAGCTGAGGGTGGGGGGGAGATAGCTGGTACAAAGAGAAAGGAGGGGTAAGAAGAGGTCACGGTGATTGGTGGAGCGAGGAGGGTGAAGGACAATGGGCAAGCCGACAGAGGAGGGGGCAAGGTGGGATTGGGAGAGGGGCCGGTGGAGGTCCAGTGTGGCACTCTTTCTGTTAGGACCCTCTATATATTGGTCAAGGAAGCTTTCTTGGACACATTTAATATATTGGGCACAGACATTGTGGGCTGAAGGGCCGGTTCGTGTGCTGTACTGTTCTATGTTCTGATTTTACTTTGTCCAAACCCTGTACATGATGGGGAATGTCTTGGAGAAGATGCTCCTTTCAGGGTGCGAGGCAAGGCTGCCAAGTTTCCGGATCTCATTGATAGGGGACAATCAGCCATGATCACAATGAATGGCGGTGCTGGCTCGAAGGGCCGAATGGCCTCCTCCTGCACCTATTTTCTATGTTTCTATGTAACACTGATTGAAGAGGGATGTTGAGACTCTGGTCAGAAAAAAAGAGGCATGTGTCTAACTGAAATAGTTGGGATGAAGTGAATCCTGCCACGAGTATAGGAGTTCTCTTGAGGAGGTCATCAGGGGGGCAAATAGAGGATTATGAACCGGAGCTGGCAGACAAGGTCAAAGAAAATCTACAGGTATATTTAAAGTAAAAAGATGGCAAGGGAAAGAATAGTACTTAAAATATTACCATAGCTGTCATTGTGTAGAGCCACAAGAGATGGGGGAGTTATGGAATGAATATTTACCATCTGTTTTTAGTGGGAATGCGACAGATTTGAGGCATGGGAGTTGTGAGGTCTTACACCATATACTGATTACCATCCTCTAAAGCCCATGAAGATGGCTAAATGCCCAGCAATGACCAAGTGCATCACGGAGCCCATGGGAAGTCAGGGAGGAAGGTGTGGAGATACTTGCATGGTTGTTAGCCACGTGTGAAGTTGCAGAGGCTGGAGGGGGGGCTAACGTTGTACCGTTATTATATATGAAGGGCAGCGAGGACAAGCCAGACAAATATGGGCCGGTGAGCCTGGCATCAGTCCTTGGAGGGGATTCACATGATCTGCGGGCATTTGCTGGGCTTGTACACGCTGGAGTTTAGAAGGATGAGAGGGTATCTCATTGAAACATATCAGATTGTTCAGGGCTTGGACACGCTAGAGGCAGGAAACATGTTCCCGATGTTGGGGGAGTCCAGAACCAGGGCCTACAGTTTAAGAATAAGGAGTAAGCCATTTAGAACGGAAACGAGGAAACACTTTTTCTCACAGAGTCTGTGGAATTCTCTGCGTCAGAGGGCAGTGGAGGCGGGTTCTCTGGATACTTTCAAGAGAGAGCTAGAGAGGGCTCTTAAAAATAACGGAGTCAGGGGATATGGGAAGAAGGCAGGAACGGGGTACTGATTGTGGATGATCAGCCATGATCACATTGAAGGGCCGAATGACCTACTCCTGCACCTATTGTCTATTTGGATCGGCACAGACTGATTAGGGATATTCGGGTTGGGTTTGTGAATGAGAAATTGTGTCTCACAAATCCGATTCTCCACACTTGGAGTACGGTTGCAGTTCTGGTCACACAGCTGCAAGAAGAATGTTATTAAGTTGGAAAGAATAGTGCAGAATAGATTCACCAGGATGTTACCTGAACTTGTGGACTTGTTTTAGGGAGAGTTGGATAGACTGGGACATTTTTTCATTGGAGTGTAGGGGGCTTATTGAGGTGTACAAGATTATGAGCAGTTTAGTTTATTGTCACTTTTAAAATACATTTGGACAGATATATGGATAGGAAGGGTTTAGAGGAATATGAGACAAATGCTGCCGTTTGAGACTAGTCGCTTACATGGACAAGGCTGTTTCCATGCTGTACAGCTCTGTGACTATCACTCTAGTCATTATATTATGGGGTGGAAGGGGCAAAGTGCAGCTGGAACACACGGCCAGTACTTGCCTCCAGTAATGTCCACCTGCACGTGCCATTTAAAACAGTGCACAGCTGCTGAGAACGTGGGCAAGTTGAAGCCTGTTACTACATTGTACGACTCTACAACTCTATAACTTTATTCAGCACTCTGTATCTCATTTAGTTTACTTTAGTTTATTGTCGCGCGTACTGAGGTACAGTGAAAAGCTTTTGTTGTGAGCTAACCAGTCCGTGGAAAGACAATACATGATTATAATTGAGCCACCCACAGTAGAGACAGGATAAGGGGAATAACGTTTTGTGCAAGATAAAGTCCAGTAAAGTCCAATGATAGATAGTCCAAGGGTCTCCAATGAGGTAGATAGCAGCTCAGCGCGGCTCTCTAGTTGTTGAGAGGACGGTTCAGTTGCCTGATGGTGGCCCCATAATCTGGAGGTGTGTGTTATTGCTCTATCTATCGTACGTGAGTTTGGCTCAAATGTATCTGTGTATTATCTGATTGGATACATTAGTGCACATGACAATATTAAACTTGGACCTGGTCTGAAAGTTGATTCCTATTGAGACTATAAATCAGGCAAGCAGGTGCAAAGGACAAGTAACAAAATAAACCCCAAACTGAACTTTGAGGTGTCAGCCTGCTGTAATTATTTAACACAACTGTGATCTACTTTCTATACTTCAATAAAGGTTGTTTTGTCTTTTATGTCTCACACACAGGTGTACAACCTCAATCCGTGGACAATACATCTAGAAAAAATAAGGCTTGTCTTGACTGACAAACCAGATCAATTTTCCAAAATATGGTCTCCTTTCATTGAATTTCTTCAACAACATAATGGTTGAACACAAACTCAAAACCGACGCTAGGGTCGGGTGAGCGGGCGTATGGAAGGGCAGTGGGATATATCTCCGCTACTTTCATTTCTGCGTTAGTTCTGGGGTTTTTCTTTTTTCTTTTTCGTGACTTTCTCAAAATTCTTTCTTTTCTTTTTCTTTTCTTCTTTCTTTCCCTTTTTTCCTTTTTCCCTTTTTCCGATTTAGTTATTAGTTTATAAAATGTTAAAATTGAAGCAGTATGAAAATTGTATAACTGTCATGTCGATTACTTTCTCTTTGTACAATTGTTTCCAACAAAATAAATATTTTTAAAAACTTCAATCCGTGGATGAATACTGAGACGTCTTTGACAGTAACTGTTCAGCCAAAGTAATGTCCAGGATCAGGGCAGCAGTAGAGACCTGGGTATGATCATGACTATGGGTGCTGTCTGTAAGGAGTTTGTACGTTCTCCTTGTGACCGCATGGGTTTTCTCCAGGTGCTTTGGTTTCCTCCCGCACTCCAAAGACGTACATTTTGTAGGTTAATTGGTTTCGGCAAAATTATAAATGATCCCTAGTGTGTAGGATAGTACTAGTGTATGGGGATCGCTGGTCAGCGCGGAGTCGGTGGGCCGAAGGGCCTGTTTCCGCACTGTATCTCTAAACTAAACTAGTGTACGGGGATCTGTGGTTGGTGTGAACTCAGTGGGGTGAAGGGACTGTTTCCGCGCTGTATCTCTAAACTAAACTAGTGTACGGGGATCTCTGGTTGGTGTGAACTCAGTGGGGTGAAGGGACTGTTTCCGCGCTGTATCTCTGAACTAAAATCAGAGAGTATTCCTTTGATGCGCACCCATTGTTCCAACGATCCTCCCCGACTTGCCCCGTCCCCTTCTTCCTGTGTCAATCCCTCCAGCTTTTCATTTCACTCTTCTTCTCTCTATATCTGACACCCTTTTGTCTCCTTTTCATCTTGTCACATACTCCACCCATCTACCAATCACTCCCCCCTCACCTGTATTCACCCATCACTTGCCAGGCTTTGTCCCACCCCCACCTCTCTATCTCCCCCCTACTCCATCAGATCCCCGTCCGTGATCTCCAGAGTTACTCCAGCACTTTGTGTTTATTGTGCACAAACGTGGGTTGTTTTCCCTGGAGCATCAGAAGCGGAGAAGTGACCTGAAAAATCACTCCTTCCTCTTTCATGACATCTCACATTTCTGGGTGAAACAGATGAAAAGATTCATCACTCGTGGGGCCGTTGGTTTTCCTTACTTTAATATGTCAGCGTGACACAACTCACACACATCACTGGGTGACCCCAGGAGGCTCATCACATCAACTTACATTCAAAAGTTTTCAGTACTCTCTCTTTACTCTCATGAATATAACAGAGGCCCTAGGGTCTATTCCATTTTAAAAAGTAATCACTAACTGTGTCTTCAAAGACATGTGGGCCACTGATCACAAACTGAGCCACAAAGAGGCAATGGGGAAGATATATTTTAAGGAGTACCTTTTAACAAACTGAAAGTTCAGGGAGGGAATTAGAACATAGAAGGAAGTTTATGGAGCAGTACAACATGAACAGCCCCTTCAGCCCACAATTTCTGTGCTGACCATGATGCCAAGTGATATCCCTGTTCACTTACCTGTCAAAATTAAATACTGTTGTATCTGCCTCTACCACCTCCCCTGGCAGCACCTCCCAGGATTCTCCATTCTCTGTATAAAAACTTGCCCCACACATCTCCTTTCAACTTTGCCCCTCTCACCTTACACCTCTGCCCACTAGTTTTTGATATTTCCATATCTGAGGATGGATGTGTGGGCTGGAGAGGGTCCAGAGGAGGTTTACAAGAATGATCCCAGGAATGAATAACCTACGATGAGCGTTTGATGGCACTGGGCCTGTACTCGCTGGAGTTTAGAAGAATGAGGGGGGACCTCATTGAAACATACAGAATAGTGAAAGGCTTGGATAGAGTGGATGTGGAGAGGATGTTTCCACTTGTGGGAGAGTCTAGGACTAGAGGTCATAACCTCAGAATTAAAGGACGTTCTTTTAAGAAAGAGATGAGGAGAAATGTCTTCAGTCAGAGGGTGGTGAATCTGTGGAATTCTTTGCCACAGACGGCTGTGAATTCCAAATCAGTGGATATTTTTAACGCAGAGATAGATAGATACTTGATTAGTGCGGGTATCAGAGATTATGTGGAGAAGGCAGGAGAATGGGGTGAAGAGGGGAAGATAGATCAGCCACGATTGAATGGTGGAGTAGACTTGATGGGCCAAATGGCCTAATTCTACTCCTATCACTTATGACCTTATCACTTATGACCTTCCACACTGGGAAAAAGTTTCTGACTGTCTACCCTATCTTTGTTTCTCATAAACAGCACAGAAACAGGCTCTTCGGCCCAACTTGTCCATGCCAACCAACATGCCCCATCTTTGCTAGCCCAATTGTTTAGTTTAGTGTATTGTCACGTGTACTGAGCTATTGGACCACTCTCTAGTTGGTGATAGGATGGTTCAGTTGCCTGATACCCAACTGGGATGAAACTGTCCCTGAATCTGGAGGTGTGCGTTTTCACACTTCTGTACCTTTCGCCTTGATGGGAGAGGGGAGAAGAGGGAGTGCCCAGGGTGCGACTGGTCCTTGATTATGCTGCTGGCCTTGTCAAGGCCACTGTAACACCCGGAGGAAACCCATGCAAGTCACGGGGAGATCGCGCAGTCAGGATTGAACCCCCGTCTCTGGACCAACTGCTGCGCCACTGTGCTGCCCTGCAGATCGCAGGCAGAACAAGCATCTGAAGGTATGTCTGTACACGTGACAATAAGGAAGCCATTGAACCATTGAAGGGATAAGGGTTGAAGTGGCTCAACGATGATTAGATGAGTTGGTTGAAGAGACTCCAAGGGTGGAGTTGTCCCATATTCCCAGTGACACAGCAGACAGGCGGCATTCGCAATGCAGTCCTGGTACTTACAAGTAACCAGCAGCAAACTTGCTCCAACTTCCTTATAAAGATAATATATAACAATAACCTACTTTATAAAGAGTAATCTATAATAACGTACCTTATGAAGAGAGGGCTGTAGTCAGTGAGGGTGACGAGCAGCTTCAGGGCATAGAGTGGCACCGGATCAGGTTCCATCAAGATCTGCTCATAACTGAAATAAAAAGAAAATCTTCAGTAGTTTGGGACAAGAGTATCTTCACAGATTGTCAGAGTCAGACAGCACGGCCCAACTCGTCCATTCCGATCCAGATGCCCCATGGAAGATTGTCCAATTTGCCCACATTTAGCCCATTTCCCACTAAACCTTTCATACCCAGCCTGCCCAGCCTGTCCCTATAGCAGGACCCTTGACAACATCCATGTACATCTTATCTGCATTGTCTCCACTCTAATGGTACCTTCCCTACAGCAGAGATGTTTGACCATTTTGGCCAGTGTTTACCAGGAAGATGCTCAGTGTAATCTCTTGGCTGCCAGCGATAAATCACCGGTGTACAAAATCGCAGAGTAGGGGAATCAAGGTTCAGGGTGAGAGGGAGGAGATTTAATACAAATGTGAGGGGCACCCTCACTCAGTGGGTGGTGCGTGTATGGAACGAGCTGCCAGAGGAGGTAGTTGAGGCGGGTACTGTAACAACATTTAAGACATTTGCACAGGTACATGCATAGGAAATGTTTCGAGAGATATGGGCCAAAAGTGGGCATGTGACTTCGGCCCAACTTTCCCACACCAACCAACATGTCCCAGCTACACTAGTCCCATATGGCTGCGTTTAGCCCATTTCCCGCTAAACCTGTCCCATCCATGTTCCTGTATAACTGTTTCCTAAACGTTGGGATAGTCCCAGCCTCAACTACCTCCTCTGGCAGTTACTCCTCAGATTCTTATTCAATATTTTCCCCTTCATCTTAAACCTATGTCCTCTGGTTCTCTGCCTGTCCCGCTGAGTCACTCCAGTTTATTTCAATACGTACCACTGACATACCCACGTAATTTAGGGTTATTACTCTCACATGTACTGAGGTACCATAAAATGCTTTGTCTTTTGCTATCCAATCAGATCAGATAATCTGATCAATCATAAATATAATCGTCAGACTCAAGTACAATATTGGAATCATGTATTGTCTTTCTGCTGACTGTAACAAATGCGTTTCACGCACGTACGTGTCACGCACGTAACAAATGCGTTTCACTGTACCTCGGTACACGTGACAATAAACTCAATTGAGCTGAACAGAACTCAGATTTTAAATGAATGTATGACTTGGCATCGCTTGAAGTTGTGCAAGAGAGTTACAATATTTGATAAGAAGTGTTATTTGCTTACTTTACTCTTGTAACATCTGGCTTTAATTGTAAACCGTAGGTCAGGTGGGACTACTGTAGATGGGGCATGTTGGCCAGTGTGGGCAGGTTGAGCTGTAGGGCCTGTTTCCACATTGTGTGACTCTATGACTTCATGTGGGACGAATGGAGGCAAATGGAATTAGCACAGAATGGGGCATCTTGGTTGGCATGGACGAGTTGGGCCGAAGGGCCTGTTTGCATGCTGTTTGCATGCATCTCTATGAATCTCTTTGAATCTATGAATAGATTGAAGATACAGAGTGCAGAATATAGTTCTCAGCATTGTGGCACATCAGTTCCAGAGACAAAGTCCAATGTCCGCAGTGGGGTAGAGGTTTTTCACACAGAGTTGTGAGTCTGTGGAATTCTCTGCCAGAGGGTGGTGGAGGCCGGTTCTCTGGATACTTTCAAGATAGAGCTAGATAGGGCTCTTAAAGATAGCGGTCAGGAGATATGGAGAGAAGGCAGGAACGGGGTACTGATTGTGGATGATCAGCTATGATCACATTGAATGGTGGTGCTGGCTCGAAGGGCCGAATGGCCTACTCCTGCACCTATTGTCTATTGTTCAGAAGCCTGATAACAGATACAGATGTGCTGTCAGATACAGATCCCTCTGTTTTCTGTGGAGTTTGTGGGGCTGAGCAGGCCTAAAGTAAGAATTACATTTGAAATGTAATTTTAAATAGCAAGGTCAGGTCTGTCGACGTTCGGTGTGTGCTGACAACCAGACCTTGCTGCTGCTAACAATGGCCCACTTCATAACTGGCAGCCCCACCAGTTTGCCGGGAGGGTCATTCAGTTGGTCCGCTGCCCTGCCTTGTGTCATTTACACCGCTGCAATCAAATGGCCTGGACCTTCTTCTGAGCTGACTGGACCCAGTGTGCTCCTGGATCAACATGTGTAGGAAGGAACTGTAGATGCTAGTTTAAAACGAAGGTAGACACAAAATGCTGGAGTAACTCTGCGGGACAGGCAGCATCTCTGGAGAGAAGGAATGTGTGACATTTCGGGTCGAGACGTCTGAAGAAGGGTCTCGAACCAAAACGTGACCCATTCCTTCTCTCCAGAGATGCTGCCTGTCCCGCTGAGTTGCTCCAGCATTTAGTGTCTACTGTGCTCCTGAATCTTCTGCAGCTAATCCCTGCACTCGCTCCTTCACCTACCGCTCCTCTGCCGACCTCCTCTGTAGTTACCCAGGAGAAAGACTGTGGGACGGAGGAGATTGGAGCAGTCACTGGAAGTATCTTGAGAACAGTCAGGGTTACTGTCGAAGAAGCACTGAAGGTACTGTCGTGTTTGAAGGTAGACAAATCTCCAGGGCCTGATCAGATATATCCAAGGACATTACGGGAAACTAGAGGAAATTGCGGGAGCCCTGGTTGAAATTTACGAGTCGTCCTTAAATACAGGAGAGGTGCCGCAGGACTGGAGGGTGGCAAATGTTGTGCTCCTTTTCAAGAAGGGCTGCAGGGAAAATGCTGCGAACTATAGGCCGGTGAGCTTAACATCTGGTAAGTTACTGGAGGGTATTCTAAGGGATAGGATATACAGGCATTTGGATGGGCAAGGGCTGATTAGGGATAGTCAGCATGGATTTGTACGTAGGAGGTCGTGTCTCACAAATCTGATTCTTTTTTTTGAAGATGTGACAAAAAAGGTTGATGAGGGCAGAGCTGTAGATGTTGTGTACATGGACTTCAGTAAGGCGTTCGGCAAGGTTCCACATGGTAGGCTGCTCTGGAAGGTTAGATCGCATGGGATCCAAGGAGATATAGCTGAATGGATAGCAAATTGGCTCCATGGAAGGAAGCAGAGGGTGATGATGAAGGTTGCTTCTCAGACTGGAGGCCTCTGACTAGTGATGTGCCTCAGGGTTCTGTGCTGGGCCCGTTACTGTTTGTCATCTACATCAATGATTTGGATGAGAACATACAGGGCACGATTAGCAAGTTTGCTGATGATACAAAAGTTAGTGGTTTTGCAGATAGTGAAGATGGTTGTGAACAATTGCAGCAGGATCTGGATCGATTGGCCAGGTGGGCAGAGGAATGGTTGATGGAATTTAATACAGAGAAGTGCGAGATGTTGCATTTTGGGATGTCGAACCAGGGCAGGACCTACACAGTGAATCTCTGGGGAGTGTTGTCGAGCAGAGGGATCTCGGAGTGCAGGTGCATGGTTCCTTGAAGGTGGAGTCGCAGGTAGATAAGGTGGTCAAAAAGGCTTTGGGCATTTTGGCCTAGATCAGTCAGAGTATTGAGTATAGCAGTTGGGAGGTCATGTTGCACTTGTATAAGACGTTGGTGAGATCGCATTTAGAATATTATGTTCTTTTTTTTACTTCTTTACTTTCTCTCTCTTTCTATATTTCTTCTTTTCTCTCTCCTTCTTTTCTCCATTCTTCTGTACCTTTTTGTGTACTTCTCTCTTCTTTCGTGCTACCTTACTGTCTCACGCACCAATCTCTATGATAATTTCTCTTTTTCTACTCTTTTCTTCCTTACTCCTGTTTTATTATTAAATTAAAAATAAGAAGACTGGTGGGCGGCAGCTTCGACCACCCCGGGGCGCGGTGATTGAGCCGCGGGACAGTTTTTAACATCGCCCGGTGGGGGATCGCCTCAGCGCAGAGGGAGAAGAGGAGGGAAGAGACTGCAGACCTAAAGACTTTTGCCTCCATCACAGTGAGGAGATGGGTGGACTCACTGTGGTGGATGTTAATATGCGTTTATTGTTGTTTTTTATTGTATTGTATGTATGACTGCTGCAAATTCGTTCAGACTTCGGTCTGAATGACAATAAAGGCTAATCTAATCTAAAATTAGGTACTTTGGTACCACATTATTGTACTTACTTCTAACAAACAAAAAAAAAAAAAAAAAAAGAATATTATGTTCAGTTCTGGGCACCATGTTATAGGAAAGATATTGTCCAGTTTGAAAGGGTTCAGAAAAGATTTACAAGGATTTTGCCGGGACTAGAGGGTGTGAGCTACAGGGAAAGGTTGAGCAGGCTGGGTCTCTATTCCATGGAGCGCAGGAGGATGAGGGGAGATTTTATACAGGTGTACAAAATAATGGGAGGAATAGATCAGGTAGATGCACAGAGTCTCTAGGGGAATCGAGGACCAGAGGACATAGGTTCAAGGTGAAGGGGAAAAGATTTAATAGGAATCCGAGGGATAACTTTGTCACACAAAGGGTGGTGGGTGTATGGAACAAGCTGCCAGAGGAGTTAGTCGAGGCTGGGACTATCCCATCGTTTAAGAAACAGTTAGACAGGCACATGGATAGGACAGGTTTGGAGGGATATGGACTAAGCGCAGGCAAGTAGGATTGGTGTAGCTGGGACATTGTTGGCCGGTATGGGTGAGTTGGGCCGAAGGGCCTGTTTCCACACTGTATTACTCTATGACTCTATATATGACTCTATGAGAGGTCTCCACCCATTCCATTTTAGCAAGCAGAATGAACAGTCTGTAACAAGGAGACAAGGCAACTATGGGGACTAATTGTTTAAGAGGGAACTGCAGATGCTGGAAAATCGAAGGTACACAAAAATGGTGGAGAAACTCAGCGGGTGCAGCAGCATCTATGGAGTGAAGGAAATAGGCAACGCTTCAGAAGGGTTTCGGAGTTTCTCCACCATTTTTGTGTACCTATGGGGACTAATTAATCTGTAACATTAAATGACACTAAACAAAATAATGTTGTTAATCACATCAATACGCAGGGAATGGATGCATATGGATTATGTGCAGGCAGATAAGAGTTGGTCTTGGCATTATGTTCAGACATAGTGGCCGAAGGGTCTGTTCCTGTGCTGTATTATTCTATATTGTATCATGCAACTTTGGAGAGCATTAAACCATGATGTTTAGTTTAGTTTAGAGGTATAGCATGGAAACAGACCCTTCATCGCACTGTCTGCGCCGACCCCCAATCACCCACACACTAGTTTTATCCAACAGACTAGGGACAATTTACAGAAGCCAATTAACATACAAACCCACACATCTTTAGAATATGGGAAAGAAACAGAGAAATCCCACACGGTCACGGGGAGAACGTGCAAACTCCACACAGCTGTATTGATGATTGATGCCAGGTGTCTGGCTCTGTAAGGTAGCAACTCTACTGCTGTGCCACTGTGAGAACGTGCAAACTCCACACAGACAGAACCTGTGAAGCCGGGAGCCTGGCGCTGTCAGGCAGCAACTCTACTGATGTGCCACTGTGCTGTCCCCACGTTATCTCATTTGCATTGTGTTGCTGGGCAGACCAAGTGTAGCTCTGCTCACTGCTGACTCTCAGTACCATTGTGTAAGACAGGAATGGAAACGCTGACATGGTCTTACAATTACCCAGAATTACTTTCCTCTTTTCATTAGAGTTATCAGATCACTGGGTTTTCTAGCAATTAAAAATCTACAAATCAATTTGCAAAATAGCTAATGAAATAAACATGACAACACGATGTGTCCATCGTCAGATCCTTCAACCCCAGGATTCATAGTCACACAGCATGAAAACAGGCCCTTCGGCCCAACTCCACAAGATGCCCCATCTATGCTCGTCCCATTTGCATGCGTTTAGCCCACATCCCCCGAAACCTTTCCTATCTATTCAGAGAGACTTAATACACATATCATAGAGGTTGGCAGAACAACTGGGAATACTGACTTATTGAAAATCTTAATCCCATCTTTTTTTAACTTCCTTAAAATATAAAATGTCAGAAGTCGCCAATGTCAGCTCCTCTTCCTCAGAAGTATTAACAGTAGTTTGGCGGCTCTCTGGGCATCTGATCACCAGCTCTGTGTGTTAAATATTGGCATGCTACTCTTTCAGGTGGACTGCACAATTAAACTTTGCCCTGTCTACAAATCACTGAGATACTCTTCGCAGCAGTGGTCCAAACTGCCGTCAAAGTTGATGTGACTGCACTATACAAGAGTACAACACAGGAATAGGCCCTTCAGCCCACAATGTCTGTGCTGAACATGATGCTAAGACCATCACTTATCTACCTACACACAACCCTCCTTTCTCTCAATGGTTCCCTGCATATCCATGGGCCCATCCTAAAGTCTTTCCAATGCCACTAACATATCTGTCTCAACCACCACCCCCGGCAACATGTTCCATTTAGCTTAGAGATACAGAGCGGAAACAGGCCCTTCGGTCCACTGAATCCATACTGACCAGCAACCACAACACTTCAACACTATCCTGCACACACTAGGGACTATAATTTACATTTATACCAAGCCAATTAACCTACAAACCTGTATGAATTTGGAGCGTGGGAGGAAACCAAAGATCTCGGAGAAAACCTAACCGAGCACGGGGAGAAGGTACAAACTCCGTGCAGACAGCACCTGTAGTCGGGATCGAACACGGGTCTCTGGTGGTGTAAGGCAGCATCTCTACTGCTGCGCCACCTTGCCGCACTCACCAATGTCAGTGTAAAAACCTGCCCTGCATATCCCCTTTAAACTGTGCCCCTCTTATCAGAGACCTATGCCCTCTGACATTTGATATTTCCATCCTGGGAAAAAGATTCAGAACTCCAGTATTGTCTGTCCAACTCTCCCTGTAGCTAATATAACCCCTAATACAGGCATCGTTCTGGTAATCGCGCTTTACATCCTCTCCAAAACTTCCACCTCTCTCCAGCAAAGGGGCGACCAGAGCTGGCACCTTGAGCCCAAGTGAGTGGAGTTGGAGGAGGGAGCGTTGACTTACTGAGGTAGCAGTGACTCCCGGATGAGGGTCAGCCACTTGTTGTTCGTAGCGAGGTGCTCCTCTTCCTCTCCTGACGTGGCCTCGTGGTTCGCCACGAGAGACGTGGTCTCCGACAGCAAGCGCAGGCTAAAGACCCGCCACTCCACTTCAAAGGCACGGCCACATGTAAAGGAGGCAAGGAAATGTGAGTGAGATAGCAAGGCTGAGGTGATGGACTATGTAATCACTGCTGCACTCTTCCACAGTCCTTACCATTCTGACCCAGCACCAGAGACACCAGGGGAGGGAGCACCCAGTCCACAATCTGCAAGACAGAGATGAAAGGAAAATGAGTGGCTCATTTTACTATCATTAGCTCAAGAGCTGTATTTACTACAATATAGTGCATTATAGATCCGCCTTGACTTTGATGTTTGCCTTGGTCAATTTCATCTGTTCTTCGTTTCCTGTAAGGTGCTGCCTCGTGCTGGGATATGATTCACACAGCTGTCTCTGCGCACTCAGAGATGACACAATGGGTGCCACAGCAACTGTGTGGTGGGAGATTACATCCGAAACCATTCTAGACCTTTGATCACAAACACCATAACACTCACTCTGTGACAGACACACAGTCATAGTCACACAGCACAGAAACATCTTGGAGGATGTACGAGGTTATTGAATGAATGAATTAATAAGTTTATTGGCCAAGTATTCACATACAAGGAATTTGCCTTGGTGCTCCGCCTGCAAGTGACAACATGACATACAGTGACAGTTAGGAATGACACATAAAATATTAAACATTAATAATAAAACATTATTGATTAAACATGTGAATGAAACAAAATACCAGAGCAAAAGGAGGCTACAGATTTTTGGTTATCGAGTAGAGCTACTACTCGTGGAAAAAAAGCTGTTTTTATGTCTGGCTGTGGCAGCTTTGACAGTCCGGAGTCGCCTTCCAGAGGGAAGTGATTCAAAGAGTTTGTGGCCAGGGTGAGAGGAGTCAGAGATGATCTTACCCGCTCGCTTCCTGGCCCTTGCAGTGTACAGTTCGTCAATGGAGCGAAGGTTGCAGCCAATAACCAATAAATTATTCACACTAATTCAATATTTCAAGAGGGGGCATGATGGCGTAGCGGTAGAGTTGCTGCCTTACAGCGCCAGAGGTCTGGGTTTGATTCTGACTATGGGTGCTTGTCTGTATGGAGTTTGTACGATCTCCTTGTGACTGCGTGGGTTTTCTCTGAGAACTTTGGTTTCCTCCCATACTCCAGAGGTATAGGTTTGTAGGTTAATTGGCTTGGTATAAAAATGTAAAAATTGTCCCTAATGTGTGTAGAATAGTGTTAATGTGAGGGGATTGCTGATCGGTGTGGACTCGGTGGGCAGAAGGGCCTGTTTCCGCGCTGTATCTCTAAACTAAACTAAACTAAAGAAATCTAAAAGACAATAACTGGATTTGCATGTAAGATGCAATAAGTAAAATAAAACACAACTTAAGGAATGAGATGACACAGGGAACTGCAGATATTGGAATCATGAGCAAGACACAAAGTGCTGGAGGAACTCAGTGGGACAGGCAGCATTTGTAGATGTAATGGACAATGACAATTTGGGTCTTCAGACTGAAGCAGGGTCACAACCCGAGACTTAACCATATAACCAAATAACCATATAACAATTACAGCACGGAAACAGGCCATCTCGGCCCTACAAGTCCGTGCCGAACAATTATTTTCCCTTAGTTCCACCTTCCTGCACTCATACCATAACCCTCCATTCCCTTCTCATCCATATGCCTATCCAATTTATTTTTAAATGATACCATCGAACCTGCCTCCACCACTTCCACTGGAAGCTCATTCCACACCGCTACCACTCTCTGAGTAAAGAAGTTCCCCCTCATGTTACCCCTAAACTTCTGTCCCTTAATTCTGAAGTCATGTCCTCTTGTTTGAATCTTCCCTATTCTCAAAGGGAAAAGCTTGTCCACATCAACTCTGTCTATCCCTCTCATCATTTTAAAGACCTCTATCAAGTCCCCCCTTAACCTTCTGCGTTCCAGAGAATAAAGACCTAACTTATTCAACCTTTCTCTGTAACTTAGTTGTTGAAACCCAGGCAACATTCTAGTAAATCTCCTCTGTACTCTCTCTATTTTGTTGACATCCTTCCTATAATTGGGCGACCAAAATTGTACACCATACTCCAGATTTGGTCTCACCAATGCCTTGTACAATTTTAACATTACATCCCAGCTTCTATACTCAATACTCTGATTTATAAAGGCTAGCATACCAAAAGCTTTCTTTACCACCCTATCTATATGAGATTCCACCTTCAAGGAACTATGCACGGTTATTCCCAGATCCCTCTGAACTTCATCTGCCAAGTTCCTCCAGCACTTTATTTTTAAGCGATGAGGAGCAAGATTGATGAATGAATTTTAAAAAGAAAATGATAAAATAAAAAGTAAACAAACAGAAAACAGAAAAATCATGAGTGCTGCAGCATTGCAATGATGAGCAGAGTATTGACTATCCCCTCATGCAACTAAAGATAGACACAAAATGCTGGAGTAACTCAGCGGGACAGGCAGCATCTCTGGAGAGAAGGAATGGGTGACGTTTCGGGACAAGACCCTTCTTAAGACGTGCCACTGGGTCCTTTGGAAACTCCACCACAGCTAAGAACAAAACATTCTATGGCTTGGGAAAGTATACTAGTTGAGTTTAGAGGTACAGTGTAAAGCTTTTGTTGCCTGCTATCCAGTCAGAGGAAAGACAATACATGATTACAATCGAGCCATTTACAATATATATGTACATGATAAAAGAATAACGTTTAGTGCAAGTTAAAGCCAGCAAAGTCTGATCAAGGATAGTCCGATGGTCACCAATGAGATAGATAGTAGTTCAGGACTGCTCTCTGGTAGGATGCCTGATAACAGCTGGGAAGAAACTGTCCCTGAATCTGGAGGTGTGCGTTTTCACACTTCTGTAGCTTTTGCCTGATGGGAGAGGGGAGAAGATTATGCTGCTGGCCTTGCCGAGGCAGCGTGAGGTATAAATGGAGTCAATGGAAGGGAGGTTGGTTTGTGTGATGGTCTGGGCTGCATGAGAGCACGTACTTCATTATCGAGTGAATTACTGTCAATAATTTTATTTGTCTCCGGATTCTTATGAAAAACAGAAATTGTGCGTTTACTCTGACAGTGAATGAGAGAACTCTCACGAGGTCAAAGTGCCACTTTGATAAATGATTATTTTGGCAGAGGGCCAAAAGCTGTTCATCAGGAAAGCCAGCGGGAGATGACCTTAATGAACACCCGCAGGCAGGATGTTTCAAATGAGCATATATTGTGTTTAAATTTTAATTTACTGGAGTGGAATATCTGAAACTGTTTTAATTCCATGCTTAAAATGCACTTGATGACATTACATTTAAATTAACACATTGGGCACAGTTTTGTTCACATTAATAAACCTGGAATCCAATTTCCAAACTATTTAAGCAAATGTATAAAGCTGGGTATCTTTAACTGTACGCACGGAGCACCAAGATCGTTTCAAATCTTCCATCAGTGCTCATGTGTAATCACTTCTGTTTAGTTCATGTTCAAGGAGCAAAATCAGGTAATTCAGCCCAATAAGTCATTCTTATGCCAATAAGAATACTCCGCCATTCAATCATGCTGATCTATCTATCCCATTCAACCTCATTCTCCTGCCTTCTCCCCATAACCCCGGACACCCTGACTAATGCCACCCTTGCTAGTTGCTTTAATGCCACAACTTGTCCTTGCCTTCACCAATCTACCTGTCTGAAATACGTTCATCCACGACAGTACTGCCACAATGACCATTGTGCGGAACAAATGCTGTCTTCCACTGTGTTGTGTGGCATTACAACCACGCATGTGGTTCCGGGAGGCTTTGTAGGCTGTCAACAGTAGCAATATATTTACCCTAACCCATAACTTATCAATGGCATAGATAGGTTAGAGAGGCTTAGCTAGGGTAGATGGTCAGAAGCTTTTGCCCATAGAGTATAGAACAGTGCAGCACAGGAACAGGGCCTTCAGCCCACAATGGCCATGCCAAACGTGATGCCAAGGTAAACTAATCTCATCTGCTTGCATGTGATCTATATCCTTCCCTACACTGCCTACCCATGTACAAAAGGACACAAAATCCAGACTGAAGAGGCGTCCCGTCCCAAAACGTCACTGGTTGATGACGTATCTTGTGTGTCCCTCCGCAAACGTAGCCCATGGAGTAAGTAGCAAATATCAAAGCAGATTACTGATGACTGAACAAAAGGGACGGGTTGCACCTTAACAGGCGGGGGACCAGCATTCTGCCAGGCAGGTTTGCCACTGCTACACCGGTGGGTTTAAACTAAATAGTGGGGGGGCGGAGGAGACAAACGTGAAATATAAGGATGGAGTTAAAGGGAAAGATAGAATAAGGGAAGTTAAGAAAGACACCAGAATTAAAGGGGCAGAAAGCTCACGAAGGGATAGGAGAGTATGGCCACGTGAAATAGGAATCGATGTGAAAGGGGAGGGGAGTAATGGATTAAAAGTATTATAAATGAAAGCACAAAGTATAAGGAATAAAGTGGATGAGCTTGAGGCTCAGTTAGAAATTGGCAAGTATGATGTTGTGGGAATTACAGAGACATGGCTGCAAGAGGGCCAGGGCTGGGAACTGAATATTTAAGGGTATACGTCCTATCGAAAAGACAGACAGGTGGGCAGAGGGGGTGGAGTAGTTCTTTGGTGAGGCATGAAATTCAGTCCCTTGCTAGGGGTGACATAGAATCAAGAGATGTGGAGTCAGTGTGGATAGAACTGAGGAATTGTAAGGGTAAAAAGACCCTAATGGGAATTATCTCCAGGCCCCCAAACAGTAGCCTGGATATAGGGTGCAAGTTGAATCAGGAGTTAAAATTGGCATGTAACAAAGGTAATGCCACTGTGGCTATGTGAGATTTCAATATGCAGGTAGACTGGGAAAATCAGGTTGGTTCTGGACCCCAAGAAAGGGAGCTTGTCGAGTGGCCTCTGAGATGGATTCTTAGAGCAGCTTGTATTGGAGCCTACCAGGGAGAAGGCAATTCTGGATTTAGTGTTGTGTAATGAACCAGGTTTGATAAGGGAACTCGAGGTAAAGGAGCCATTGGGAGGTAGTGACCATAATATGATAAGTTTTAATCTACAAGGGAAAATCGGAAGTGTCAGTATTACAGTTGAACAAAGGGGACTATGGAGCCATGAGGGAGGAGCTGGCAAAAGTTGACTGGAAATATACCCTAACAGGAATGATAGTGGAACAACAATGGCAGGTATTTCTGGGAACAATACAGAAGGTGCAGGATCAGTTCATTCCAAAGAGGAAGAAAGATTCCAAGGGGAGTAAGGGGCGACCGTGGCTGACAAGGGACGTCAGGTACAGTATAACAATAAAAGAGAAGTACAACGTAGCAAAGATGAGCGGGAAGCAAGAGGATTGGGTAATGTTTAAAGGGCAACAGAAATTAACTAAAAAGGTGTGAAAAGATGAGGTACGAAGGTAAGCTAGCCAAGAATATAAAGGAGGATAGTAAAAGCTTCTTTAGGTATGTGAAGAGGGAAAATTAGTTCAGACCAAAGTTGGACATTTGCAGACAGAAACAGGTGAATGTATTACGGGGAACAAGGAATTGGAAAACGAGTTGGACAGGTACTTTGGATCCGTCTTCACTAAGGAAGACGCAAACAATCTCCCAGATGTATTAGTGGCCAGAGGATCTGGGGTGACGGAGGAACTGAAGGAAATTCACATTAGTCAGGAAATGGTGTTGGGTAGACTGATGGGACTGAAGGCTGATAAATCCCCAGGGCCTGATGGCCTGCATCCCAGGGTACTTAAGGAAGTGGCTCTAGAAATTGTGGACGCATTGGTGATCATTTTCCAATATTCTATAGATTCAGGATCAGTTCCCGTGGCTTGGAGGGTAGCTAATGTTATCCCACTTTTTAAGAAAGGCGGGAGAGAGAAAACAGGGAATTATAGATCAGTTAGACTGACATCGGTGGTGGAGAAGATGCTGGAGTCAATTATAAAAGATTAAATAGGAGCACATTTGGATAGCAATAACAGGATCGGTCCGAGTCAGTATGGATTTACGAAGGGGAAATAATGCTAGCCTAATCTTCTGGAATTTTCTGAGGATGTAACTAGGAAAATGGACAAGGGAGAGCCAGTGGATGTAGTGTACCTGGACTTTCAGAAAGCCTTTGATAATGTCTCACATTGGAGATTAGTGGGCAAAATTAGAGCACATGGTATTGGGGTGAGGGTACTGCCATGAATAAAAAATTGGTTGGCAGACAGGAAACAAAGAGTACGGATTAACGGGTCCCATTCAGAATGTCAGGCTAGTGGGGTACCGCAAGGCTTGGTGCTAGGACTGCAGCTAATTACAATATACATTAATGATTTAGATGAAGGGATGACACAAAGCTGGGTGGCAGTGTGAACTGCGAGGAGGATGCTATGAGGATGCAGGGTGACTTGAACAGGTTGGGTGAGTGGGCAGATGCATGGTAGATGCAGCTTAATGTGGATAAATGTGAGGTTATCCACTTTAGTGGCAAAAGCAGGAAGGCAGATTATTATCTGAATGGTGTCAAGTTAGGAAAAGGGGAAGAACAACGAGATCTGGGTGTCCTTGTTCATCAGTCACTGAAAGTGAGCATGTAGGTACAGCAGGTGGTGAAGAAAGCTAATGGCATCTTAGCTTTCATGAAAAGAGAAGTTGAGAATAGGAGCAAAGAGGTCCTTCTGCAGTTGTACAGGGCCCTGGTGAGATCACACCTGGAGTATTGTGTGCAGTTTTGGTCTCCAAATTTGAGGAAGGGCATTCTTGCTTTTGAGGGAGTGCAGCGTAGGTTCACAAGGTTAATTCCCGGGATGGCTGGACTGTCATATGTTGATAGAATGGACTTGTATACTCTGGAATTTAGAAGTATGAGAGGGGATCTTATTAAAACATATAAAACTATTAAGGGATTGGGCACATTAGAGGCAGGAAACATGTTCCCAATGTTGGGGGAGTCCAGAACCAGGGGCCACAGTTTAAGGGGTAGGCCATTTAGAACGGAGATGAGGAAAATCTTTTTCACCCAGGGAGTTGTGAATCTGTGGAATTCTCTGCCTCAGAAGTCAGTGGAGGCAGATTCCCTGGAGGCTTTCGAGAGTTAGATACGGCTCTTAAAGATAGCAGAGTCAAGGGATATGGGGAGAAGGCAGGAACGGGGTACTGATTGTGGATGATCAGCCATGATCACAGTGAATAGCGGTGCTGGCTCGAAGGGCCGAATGGCCTACTCCTGCACCTATTGTCCATTGAAACCGGAGCTCCCAGAGAAAACGCACGTGGTCACAAGGAGAATCTACAAACTCCACACAGACAGCACCTGTGACCCGGATCTCTGTTGCTGTGAGGCAGCAACTCGACCAGTTATTTGAGGTAGCTTTAATGTGCTCAGATAATTACTACAATGCAAAATAAAATGGAATTCCTTGCATACCAGGATGTACAGTAGTTTAAAATCACAGATCTCATTGTTGCAGACAGTATAACAATAATCCTGTCAGCGTGGATTCTTTGCCTGGATCAGCGCTTTCTTTACATGGCGGCAAGCAGTAACACAGGAGTAAACCTGGATTAGGAGCTTACATAACAATAGCAGCAGCCCAGGAGGATCAGTGCATGTACACTTCAGCAACATCGAGTGAAAGAGTCACCGCCCTGTCCACTGACACTCTGCCAATGTCACACCAAACGCTCCCAGGGGCTCTGCCATCAATAAGCTGCAAATTCAGCAAACCACAATGCTTTAACTAGATGTTGTGAAGTTTCAGACACAAAGCCCGTGAGCCTGCGTTAGAGCAGATCACACAGAAAGTTGGGAATAAGATCCAGGCTGCCTCTGACAGAAGAACAATTGTAGGATGACCGAGGATGATTGATCACCAGTTTAACAGCCAAAGGCTAAAACACCAGCTCAAATCTATCTTGAAATTTACCCTAAATCACAAAATTGCAGTCTTCATTTGGAGGGCTTACAATGGAGAAATGGGTTGGGGACACAGGTTTTTGTCACTCAGTCTGGGCACCGCTCATGGCAGGCAACTAATGCCAGAAGTCTTGTAAATGGTAAATAGGCTCAGAACAATTGGGGCAATGACTCACATATTCACAAGTTCCACTCCCAGTGAGGTACGACCCTGAGTGAACCCTGTATCAACAGGCACTGTTGCTACTGTAGCAACAGGCATTCTTGCCACTGTAACAACAGGCAGGAGGTCCAACAACAAGACACTGTTGCCACTGTAACAACAGGCAGGACCTACAACAGACACAGTTGCCACAATAACAACAGGCCGGGGGTCCTACAACAGACACAGTTGCCACAATAACAACAGGCCGGGGGTCCTACAACAGACACAGTTGCCACAATAACATCAGGCAGGGGGTCCTACAACAGACACTATTGCCACAGTAACAACAGGCAAGGAGGTCCTACAACAGACACTCTTGCCACTGTAGCAACAGGTATGACACCAAGAGACAATACTGGGACAGACTTGAGTCCCAGTATAATCACTCGCCAACACGGTCTGAAGAAGATAACCGGCTGCAGAGCAAGTTCAAGCAACATCATTGGTGATAGTGCGACCCTAGCTGATGAACTGAATGCTTTCTATGCCCGCTTCGAGCAGAAGGCCAGCAGGGTGGTGACACCTGGCCCTTCACTCAAGTGTGCCTCTCCCCAGGGTAACTGTAGCAGAGGTTAGATCGGCCTTGCTGAGGGTAAACCCACGAAAAGCAAGTGGCCCAGACGGAGTTGCTGGCCACGTTCTTTGTAGCTGTGCGGACCAAATAGCGGGAGTATTTGCGGACATCTTTAATCTCTCCCTAGTCCGTTCTGGGGCACCCACGTGCTTCAAGAAGACCATCATCTTCCCAGTGCCGAAGAAAAGCAAGGCCTCGTGTCTAAACGACTACCGTCCAGTGGCCTTGACATCCACCATCATGAAATGTTTTGAGAGGCTAGTGATGGAACATATTAACTCCAGTCTACCCAGCAGTCGTGACCCACTGCAGTTCACCTTCCGCCACAACAGGTTCACAGACGATGTCATCACCCTGGCCCTACACTCATCCCTGGAACACCAGGATAAGAGAGACACATACGCCAGACTCCTATTCATAGACCACAGCTCTGCCTATAACACCAATATACCATCCAAGCTCATCACCAAACACGGGGGACTTGGTGTCGGCACTCATCTCTGCAACTGGATGCTCGACTAAGAAACATAGAAAATAGGTGCTGGAGTAGACCATTCGGCCCTTCGAGCCAGTACCGACATTCTATATGATCATGGCTGATCATCCAAAATCAGTACCCCGTTCCTGCTTTTTCCCCATATCCCTTGATTCCTTTAGCCCTAAGAGCTAAATCTAACTCTTGAAAACATCCAGTGAATTGACCTCCACTGCCTTCTGTGGCAGAGAATTCCACAGATTCACAACTCTCTGGGTGAAAGTTTTTTTCCTCATCTCAGTCCTAAATGTCCGACCCCTTATTCTTAAATTATGATCCCTGGTTCTGGACTCCCCCAACGTCGGGAACATGTTTCCTGCATCAACCCTGTCCAACCCTCTAAGAATTTTATATGTTTCTATAAGATCTCCTCTCATCCTTCTCAATTTCAGTGAATACAAGCCCAGTCGATCCATTCTTTCATTATATGTCAGTCCCGCCATCCCGGGAATTAACCTGGTGAACCTACTCTCGCAATAGCAATAATGTCCTTCCTCAAATTAGGCAACCAAAATTGCACACAATACTCCAGGTGCGGTCTCACCAGGGCTCTGTACAACTGCAGTTGGACCTCCTTGCTCCTAAACTCAAATCCTCTCACAATCACGGCCAACGTGCCATTTGCTTTCTTCACTGCCTGCTGTACCTGCATGTTTACTTTCAGTGACTGATGTACAAGGACACCCAGGTCTCGTTGCACCTCCCCTTTTCCTAATCTGACACCATTCAGATAATAATCTGCCTTCCTGTTCTTGCCACCAAAGTGGATAATCTCACATTTATTCACATTATACTGCATCTGCCATGCATCTGCCCACTCACCTAACCTATCCAAGTCACCCTGCAGCCTCATAGCATCCTCATCCCAGCTTTGTGTCATCCGCAAACTTAAGAGATGTTAAATTTAATTACCTCGTCTAACTACCTCTTTGATGACCCTCAGACTATCCTTGATAAGATTTTGCTGGCTCTACCTTGCAGTAAACGTAATTCTCTTCTCATGTATCTATACACCGTAAATGGACTGCCGGTCCATCACGGGTACTGACCTCCCCACCATCGAAGGGATCTATCGGAGACGCACACCACCCTGGCCACGCTCTCATTTCACTCCTGCCATCAGGAAGAAAGTACAGGAGCCTGAAAATAGTGATCTCCAGGTTCAGGAACAGCTTCTTCCCAACAACCATCAGGCTCTTGAAGACGACAAACACCAACTATACTGTACTATGAAGTGTATTGGTTGTACTAGGGACTTTGGGCTTTTGCATCAATTTAGTTTGATGTTAATTTGTTGTGTATTATCTGTGTCTCCAGAGCTGTGATGCTGGTGCGAGTAAGAATGTGATTGTTCTGGATTCGGTGCATATCACAGTCAAACACTCAACGCTTGACAGAGCACATGTTTGAAGTGTTCCACAAGCTGCACAGTGCTCTGGTTGGGCTGCCCTTTCATAGCTTCACACAGCTCGAATCTCCCAGATGTAAAAGAACAATCCGTTCACTGGAAATGCTGTGGTGACAACCAAGAAACCGCTCCCCACTGTTGCGGAACTGTGCTGTGAGAAAACATCAGAGAAATTAAGTTCCTAAGACTTGAAAAAGGAACACGAGAGAGGAACAAATTGAGTTGTACAAGATGATGGGGTCAGTGCTAGCTGTGTACAGATGAAGACATTTACATCCATTTTGATCTCCTTAAACAGGAAGCAGCAGAAACAAATGTGTTTACTGTCACATTCACTTTGTTGCCCCCACCCACATATTTTACACACTATCCTGGTGTTTTTATATATCAAATTAATTCATACAGCAGATATCACACCGGTAACATTATCAGTATGAATGAGCCATGATAATTGAGTTCCACCTGTTTGATGGAGATAAAATAATGGCCCGAATGAATGATACTTCATTGTCTCATGTGACGAGTCACAGTATGCAAAGAGTGGCCACATAAAGGGCACTGACAGTTACAAAGTATCCCACGCCAGATCATCCTTTGTCCCCCCGCCGCCACCCCACCCCCCCCCCCCCCACCCCCACACAAGGTCCTCCTTTGTATTTTTTTTTGTTTAGTTTATTGTCAAGCTTTTCACTGTACCTCAGTACAGGTGACAATAAACTAGACTAAACTATTACATTTTTCCACCCTCATCTTAAACCCATGTCCTGTGGTTCTCGATTCCCCCACTTAGGGCAAGTGACTTCAGTATATAGGGCCAGCGATGGAAATATTAACCAGAGTTCCTGCTTTTATTTACAATCCAGCGTCTTTATGTCAAGAGTCCAGAGTGTTTTATTGTCAAGTGTCCCAGAAAACAATGACATTCTTACTTGCTGCAGCACAACAGAATATGTAAACATAGTACACTGTAAACAATATAATAAACAAGGGGAAAAAAAAGTTCAGTGTGTATATATACACAAGTCTTCCATGGTGCGGTTGTGTTGAGTGAGCTTCCACAACTGTGACTCAGCAACGAGCCGTGCCTGCAGTGAAACCGTTCTATGTTGCCCCGCCATGGTCTTTGTGCCACTGTTAATCCTGGCTAAATTGGAGCAGCTAGGACTTCAAAATGGGGTAACGTTTCAGGGTTGCTGGGAGATTTGGTCAATTTGGAGTTGCTCTCTGCAGAGCTGGGACAAGCTGCAAAGAGGTGCCAATGTGTCTGGAGCTTAGATACAATTTGCAAGCAAAGAATGAGAACATCTGCAAACCCTGTCAATTAGGTGCAAAATGCATAGAATGGATTGGATGGCTGCAAACCAGACATACACCTTGCAAATAATTGTAAATAATGTTGCAAAGTTCGACTTTGATGTGTGTTGATTGGATGAGGTACTGAGCCTTGTCTGGATTTTCTGTAAATCAGGGTAAATGTTTCTAAGTTGACTTCCTTACGAAGTCTGTTTTGAATACAATGTATTGAGCTGTTGTATCATTGGATGAGGGAAATGCCTGTTATGTAAGGGGTTAATCGATATCTGTAATTGGGTTATTAAGAGACCACCCCCATGTGGTTCGGCCCCTCGAGGTCCCGGGATATATATAATTCCGCTATCACAAAGATCAGCATCGATCTTCTAGGAGAGCGCTTTGGACTGCGTGAACTTCTGGAGTGTCTCGGTCTGAGCAAGGCCTAGAGGGCTTGAACAGGCAGACACGAGGATTGAACCCGCGGTGGGATAGGTACAGTAATGGAGCTGTAACCCGCATTTGGTAAAATAAAATGTAGTTGTTTCAAGTGCTTGATTCAGTGTTTTCACTGAAACTAGACTGGGGGGAAGCTTAGAAACGAGCAATTGGCACCACCTGGTTGCTTTTTAAAACATTGATCTGTCCTGTCAGGTTGCAAACGATACACGTGTGTGCATGATCATGCTGCTTACTTACTGTGGGCAGATGTGAAGACAGCAGCAGTGGGTGTTGTGTCACTGCCTCCCACGATGAAAAGACTATCCTGATCAATTCTTCCGAACCAGTCTGACCTAAAGTTTAACAAACCAAAATATTACCCTAGTTGAGAAGTGAACTAGTCTGGTGTTAGTTTTATAACTGTCACGTTTACTGATGTACAATGAGAAGCTGACTGGTGCTAAATATCACTTGCACTTTAGATTGAGATGTACTCTTTCAAATTCTACCCCATGTACTACATCTCCATTCAGCAGTTGTTAAAATCCGCTTTATTTTAAAGAATCGTAGTGTCATACCACACGGCAACAGGCCCTTCAGCCCAACTTGTATATTGCAACCAAGATGCTCATCTAAGCTGGTCCCATTTGCCCTGGTTTGGCCCATTTCACTCCAAACCTTTCCTATCCATGTAACTGTCCAAGTGCCTTTAAACATTGCGATAGTACCTGCCTCAACTACCTCCACTGGCAGTTCGTTCCATACACCCAATACCCTGTGTGCCTCAGGTTAAATCTTAATGGGCCTGTCCCACCGGCGATTTTTTAGACAACAGGCGACTAGTTTGTTGGCACATGTTTGCCGGTGATCACCGGGAGTCGTCTCCTCAGTCGCGCTGGTTGACACTAAATTTTTAACATGTTGAACATTTTTGGACGACAGTGGTTTTGACGCCAATGACCGTAGCTTGACTTCTCCTGACGTAGGTGCTGTCGTAGGTTGTCGCCAGGATGACATAGGGTGACTATGACAGTCGCCGGTAGAGGCCTAAAAAATCGCCAAGTGGGACAGGCCCATTACATTTTTCTACTCTCACCTTAAAGCTATGTCCTCTGGTTCTTGTTTTCCCTACTCTGGGTAAAAGACTCTGTGCATTCACTGTATCAATTCTCCTCATGATTTTATACAACTCAATAAAATCACCCCTTAGTTGGTGCTCCAAGCCCTTAAGGGCCTGTCCTACTTTCACAACCTAATTCACGACCTTTTTTACTCGTCGATATTTTTCATCAGGCTAGAAAAACGCCCCGACCTACTTGATGCCACGAGTACCTACGACTAGCATCACGACCTGCCTACGACCTCCTATGACCATGCTGCGAGTATGAGTCAAGGGCAAACTTGGCAGAGGTCGTGAATTAGGTTGTGAAAGTGGGACAGGCCCTTTAGGAATGAAGACCTAGCCTGCCCAACCTCTCACTACAGCTCAGGCCCTCAAGTCCTAGCAACACCTTGGCAAATGCACTATTTACACCTTAATTACATTCTTCCCATAGCAAGGTGACCAAATACAATACTCCAAATACAGCCTCATCAACATCTTGCATAGCTGTAACATAATGCCATGAACGAACTAGTTTTAGTTTAGTTTATTGTCACGTGTACCGAGGTACAGTGAAAAGCTTTTTGTTGGGTGCTATCCAGTCAGCAGGAAGACAATACATAATTACAATCAAGTCATCCACAGTGCACAGATACAGGGTAAATGGAATATGTTTAGTGCAAGGTAAAGTCCAATAAAGTACGATTAAAGATAGTTCGAGGTAGATAGGAGGTCAGAACTGCTCTCTAATTGGTGGTAGGATGGTTCAGCTGCCTGATAACAGCCGAGAAGAAGCTGTCCCTGAATCTGGAGGTGTGCGTTTTCACACTTCTGTGTCTCGCCTGATGAGAGAGGTGAGAAGAGAGAGTGGCCGGGGGTGAGACTGGTCCTTGATGATGCTGCTGGCCTTGCCGAGGCAGCGTGAAGTGTAGATGGAGTCAATGGAAGGGAGGTTAGTTTGTGTGATGGTCTGGGCTGCGTCCGCAACGCTCTGCAATTTCTTGCAGTCTTGGATGGAGCTGTGATATCTGGCCCACTACAGTCGTCTGCCAATTGGATTTGTATTTAGCTGCAAAGTTGTGGGTGTATAAGGAGTAAAGAAGGGGGATGAGAAGGCATCCTTGCGGGGCACAGGTGTTTAGGGTTAATGTAGAGGATGATCTGTCACCTATCCTTGTTTGGGGCGTACTGTGGCCCTATCCCCGAACGCTACCTCCGCTACATTGACGACTGCATTGGTGCTAACTCCTACATTCACTGACTTCATCCATTTCACCACTAACTTCCATCCGGCACTCAAATACACCTGGACCATTTCCGGCATCTCCCTATCGTTTCTAGACTTCACTATCTCCATCGCAGGTAACAGACTACTGACCGACATCTACTGCAAACCCACTGACTCCAATGGTTATCTGGACTACACTTCTTCTCACCCTGCTTCCTGTAAGGACTCTATCCCCTACTCCCAATTCCTCCATCTGTGCCGCATCTGCACCCAGGATGAAGTGTTTCAAACCAGGGCATAGGAGATGTCCTCATTCTTTAGGGAACGGGGGCTCCCCTCTTAGACAATAGATGAGGCTCTCACCAGGGTCTCCTTTATATCCCGCAGCTCTACTCTCACTCCCCATCCCCCCACTCGTAACAAGGGCAGAGTCCCCCTTGTCCTCACTTTCCACCCTATCAGCCGTCACATACAATATATAATCCTCTGACATTTTCGCCATTTCCAACGGGATCCCACCACTGGCCACATCTTCCCATCTCCTCCCCTTTCGGCTTTGCACAGAGACCGCTCCCTCCATAACTCCCGGGTCAATTTGTCCCTTCCCACCCAAATCATCCCCTCCTCTGGTACTTTCCCTTGCAACCGCAGGAAATGCTACACTTGTCGCATTACCTCCCCCCTCGACTCCATCCAAGGAGCCAAGCAGTCTTTCCAGGTGAGGCAGAGGTTCACCTGCACCTCCTCCAACCTCATCTATTTCATCCGCTGGTCTAGGTGTCAGCTGCTCTACATCGGTGAGACCAAGCGCAGGCTCGGCGATCGCTTCGCCCAACACCTCCGCTCAGTTCGCATTAACCAACCTGATCTCCCGGTGGCTCAGCACTTCAACTCCCCCTCCCATTCCCAATCCTACCTTTCTGTCCTGGGCATCCTCTATGGCCAGAGTGAGGCTCACCATAAATTGGAGGAGCAGCACCTCATATTCCGCTTGGGTAGTTTACACCCCAGCGATATGAACATTGACTTCTCCAATTTCAGGTGGTCCTTGCTTTCTCCCTCCTTCCCCTCCCCTTCCCAGCTCTTCCACAGCCGGCTGTCTCCGCCTCTTCCTTTCTTCCTGTCCCCCCCACCCCCACATCAGTCTGAAGAAGGGTCTCGACCCGAAATGTCACCTATTCCTTCGCTTCATAGATGCTGCCTCACCTGCTGAGTTTCTTCAGCAATTTTGTCTACCTTCGATATTTCCAGCATCTGCAGTTCTTTCTTAAACATCTGTCACCTTTACTCACTGATATTCTATGCTACATACCCTGACTGATGAAAGCCTTCTTCACCACCCTATCTACCTGTAACACTACTTTCAGGAAACTATGTACCTGCAATCCTAGATCCCTCTTCTCCACAACACTCCCCAGGGCCCTGCCATTCACTGTGAAGGACCTGCCCAGGTCTGACTTGCTAAAATGCACAACCTCACACTTATCTGCATTAAACTCCATTAGCTATTCCTCAGCCCACTTGCCCAGCTATCAGGATCTTGCTGGTACAGGATCTTGCTGTAATTTTTGATAATCAAACGCAATGAACTATTCAAGTTCTACAAACTACATACTGTCCCCTAGTTCGTCAGTTGTTAAGTAGTCAGTTTCATTTAAAAAATACTTTGTAACTGAGCTGCAAACCCTTGGTGACCAAAACAGTGACTGTATATGTAAGAAGGAACTGCAGATGTTGGCTTAAACTTTATCTTTCTTATCTGCTTTGGGTCAATGGTCTCTGCCTCATAGCTTGGCCACACAGGAACAATCCCAAAAAGCCAGCAGTGGGCTTGCTTTCACCCTCAATGGAGATAAGACTAAAACCCAACAGCAAGTCAACGGGAATTAATAACTTGTTGCAATTTGCTTTCTCGTCCACAAGATCTGCAAAATAATTGATGAGATGAATCCCAGTCTAGTATGATCTGCCACGGTTTATTTTGGTAGGCTGCCTAATCTGGTGAGCATAAATTGGCCAGTGATGGACAGTGTGGTTCCTATTCATGAATCCCACTTGCTGTTTGACTGCAACAGGGACTTTATTTACAGCCCAACAGACTGGAAAGACTTACATTTCCACAGCTCCTATCAGGGCCTGAGGCTATCCCAAAGCATTTTAAAACCAGTCAACCATTTTTAAGAATAGTCTCCATAGTGGCAGCTGGTTTGCATGCAGCAAGATCATGTGCACAACAAGTTAATGATGGGTGACAGCCACACTCTTCAAATAACATCGCACATCCTTCATGTCTATTCGAGAAAGCAGATACAACTCCAATTTAAAACCATCTATTTGTTTGTCAATTGGGTGGCACTGTGGCCCAGCTGGTAGAGCTGATGCCTCACAGCACCAGAGATTGCGGTTCAATCCTGACCTCACGTGCTGTCTGTGTGGAGTTTGCACGTTCTCCCTGTGCTCCGGTTTCTTCCCACATCCAAAACGTGCAGGTTTACCGGTTAATGGTCCTCTGTAAAATTGCAGAAGTGGGATAACATAGAACTAGTGTGAATGGGTAATCGATGGTCAGTGTGGGTCGAAGGATATGTTTCCATGCTCAATCACCAGCTTCTTCGGAAATGTGGCAAAGTGCAACAGCTGGAACCCTATCACAAAGCTCTCACATCATCAGGTTCATGAGTTACTGGAAAGGGGTCGGGTACTTTTCGGCGCCGCCGTTTCGGCACCGCTGTTTTTGATTGTACCCCGTTTTATATCAATGTAGGTTTCTGTTGTCCCCTATAAATGATGTCATGAATTTTCCTATACCCAAAATAAAAATAGCCAGCCGGTAACTAATCTTAATTCATCTCAACTTTCATCTTAATTAATCTAAATATATAACAATAAGTATATAACAATAATAAACCTGAAGCTAAACCAGTAGAATGCATTTCGAGACTTTGTAATAATTTACTGTCTACTTTGTTAATGATTGCACTTTAAAAATGATTTGTTTTTACCCTCAATCTTCTGCTCTCTACCTGGTTGTAGTGGTTTTGGGTGTGTTCAAACGGAGGCGCCGAAACGGCGGGCCGAATGGTACCATTCCGACTGGAAAGGCTATTTCAAATATCTTAATTGAATCTGCTTCAAACTTTTCTTCCCATCCACCATTGCTGGGTATCATCTTGAAAGGATGAGGGAAATAAAATCACTGCAAACGATGAACGCGTTAACATTTAAAATGATGCACTTACCCACTGCATTCTCTAAATTTGTTTCTCCAGAATCAATAGATTTGATGTGACTCTGTAAACAAAGATGAACACAAATTTGACACATACATCCCTCCATTCTCTGCATCTCCATGTGCCTATCCAAAATATTCTTAAACATATCTGCCTCCAACACCACCCCCGACCGTGTTCCGGGCACTCACCACCCTCTGTGTAAAACAATTTGCCCGACACATCTTTAAACTTTTCCCCTCTTATTATGAAATTATACCTCTAGTAATTTGAATTTCCCCCCTGGGAAAACGGTTCTGACTGTCTACCCTATCTATGCCTCTCACCATTTTATACTTCGATCAGGTCTCCCCTCAACTTCCGGCGTTCCAGAAAAATCAATCTAAGTTTGTCCAACCTCTCCCTGTAGCTGAAGCCCTCTAATCCAGGCATCATTCTGGTGAACCTCGTCTGCACCCTCTCCAAAGCCCCCACATCCTTCCTGTAATGGGGGCGACCAGAACTACACGCAATACTCCAGATGTGGCCTGACCAAAGTCCTATAGAGCTGCATCATGACCTCCTGACTCTTGCGGCCTAATTCTGCTCCCCAATCAATTATGACATTAAGAACATACCATAAGTTTTTTTTACCATTCTATCTATCATTGTGTTTCCACTTTCAGGGAGTTTTGGACGTGTCCCAAGATTCCTCTGTACATCAATACTATGAAGAGTCTCATCTTCTTCCAAATGGGAGTAAATCTAATCCTGAAGAATCTTCTCCAATAGCTTCCCAGTCATGTGAAGTTCACCAGCCTATAATTCCCTGGATTCTTCCTACTTTCCTTCTTAAACAAAGAATCAACATTAGCTACTCTCCAATCCTCTGGGACCTCGCCTGTGACCAGAGAAAACGCAAAGATCTTTGTCAAACCTTCTGCAATCTCTTGCCTCCCAATAACCTGTGATAAATCCTATCAGGCCCCGGGGATTAATCCATTTTAATGTTCTTCAAGACCCCCAACACCTCCTTCTCATTCATCTCAACTCGTCCTTGCATATTAGTGTTCTCCACACTAATATTACTGACCTCCACGTCTTTCTCCTTGGTGAAAACAAATGCAAAGTACTCACTTAGTACTCCCTTAGTACTTAAAATGGCCTACTCCTGCACCTATTGTCCATTGTCTATTGTCCACTGACTCTAAGCACAAGTTCTAAGCATACGCTGGGTTCTCCCGACGCCGGATCACCATCACCCAGCGAGAAGGACCTGAAACATCGGCGACAGCGGAGGCCTCAATAGGCCCGACTATGGGTGGACAAGGGGATGCAGACTGGACTTTGTGTCTTGCCTCACAGTGGGAACCATTGTGCGGGGATGTTTTTATGTTTAATGTTATAAATTCCTTTATAATGTTATGTTGTATTCTTATTAATGTTCTGCAATGGCAACTGGAATTTCACTGCACCAATTGGTGTATGTGACAATAAATGAACCTTTGAAGTTCCCTCCATGATCCCTGAGCGCTTGTACATTCACCCTGGTTACTCTCTTGTTTTCTGTCGATGTATAAAAAGCCGAGGACTTTCTTTAATCTGACTCACCAAACCCAATTAGTGGTTTCTTAAAGAAAGGACTCTTTAAGTGTGGAGGAGATTCTCCAGGATGGAGGCACTGAAGCTTTCCTTGGAGCAGGAGAGGCTGAGGGAGGACGTGATGGAGGTGTACAAGCTGAGAGGTGCAGATGATTGTTTGTGACGGGTGGGAAATAGCATGTTTACACAAATGCAACGTCATTCCCCTTGTCTTATGTCAGCTACAATGGTAAGGCATTACTTACAAGCAGTGCTCCGCAGTTGATGAGAAATTCCTCATTAATAATGTGTGGTCTAAACACCTGAAAAATAGATCATTCATCATTCACAACCTTTGTAAATAAAGTCAGTGCCAAATATGAAACATTTCTGAATATATCGATAATACTAAGATGTATAGCGCACACACATTTGTCTGTGTAAAGGTGTCTGTACCTACAATTAATACCTTCCATTGTATCTGAGAAAGATGACATAGTCTGCCATCAAACCTGCTCTATGTCAACTATACAATGGATATTTTCAGCTTGCAGAAAGAAGCTGGTGTGTACATTGTACTTTACAGACACAAACAATGGTTAACATATGATGAGCGTTTGACGGCACTGGGCCTGTACTTGCTGTTTAGAAGAATGAGGGGGGACCTCATTGAAACATCAAATAGTGAAAGGCCTGGATAGAGTGGATGTGGAGAGCATGTTTCCACGAGTGGGAAAGTCTAGGACCAGAGGGCACAGCCTCAGAATAGAAGGACGGTCCTTTCTGATCCATCTATCTCTGCCCTTTGATACCATGGGCTCTCATCTTCCTTAGCAGCCTCACATGTGGCACCTTATCAAAGGCCTTTTGAAAATCTAGGTAAACAACATCCACTTGACTTTCCTTTGTCTGTCCTCCTATTTTCTTCTTCAAAGAATTCCAGCCGATTCGTCAGGTAAGATCTCCCCTTCACAAAACCGTGCTGACTTTGGCCTATATTCTGCTCCCATCACATGACCCTATGACCTTCTCTCCTTATCTCACAGCATTTTGTATTTTCATCTCTAGCCTTTGTCTACTCATCTGCCAGGCTTTGTGCCACCCCCACCTTGCTTCCAGCCTTCTCCCCACCACTACAAAAAGACTGAAGAAGGGCCCCGACCCGAAACGTTTCTATAAAGCAGCATCTGCACTTTCTTGTGTCTACCTGAGAACTTGCCCAGGGCCACGCACAGGCCCCAATACACTGTGTAGGTGGAAAAGCCCCTTCCTGTGTAATGTCCCAGCACACTGAAGCTCGCAGAGGAAGTGGCCACACATAAATTGGAGGACAGCACCTTATATTTTGCTTGGGCAGCTTACAGCCCAGTGGTATGAATATTGATTTCTCCAATTTCAGTAACCCTTACATCCCTTCTCCCTCTGCCCCTCCCCCACTCTAGTCATCCTGCTAGTTTCACTGTTCATATCTCTTTGTTATCACCTCCTCCTCAGCCAACAATGGACCATTGTAGGCTCTTCGGTCATCCGTGCCGGCTCTGATTTGTTCATATCAGTTTCACTCTCCCCTGACTCTCAGTCTGAAGAAGGGTCTCAACCCAAAACGTCACCTATTAATTTTCGCCAGAGATGTTGCCAGACCCGCTGAGTTACTCCAGCATTTTGTGTCTATCTTCAGTGTAAACCAGCATCTGCAGTTCCTTCCTACACTATTAATGGTCAGGTTACATCAATAGAAGGAAAGTAGACAAAATTGCTGGAGAAACTCAGCGGGTGAGGCAGCATCTATGGAGTCTACCTTCGATTTTTTCAGCATCTGCAGTTCTTTCTTAAACATCAATAGGAGAAGGAGGTTGGCAGCAATTAGCAGTGATGATGTTAAAGGTCCATCCAGTCCTCTGTGCACTGGCCCAGGGAGGGCAGAGAAATCTAACTAACTAATGTGTCAATTCTTTGGCTGAGGTAGATTCATTGATCTAGAACCTGCCGCAAATGAAGTCAGCAAGTACAATCGACTTTCTTTATAACAACCACAGGGTCAGGTAATTCTTCCATTGAAACAAGGTGCCATCTATCTTTAATCATTGAACATGTGCAGGTACAAGCCATGCACCGTCGTGAAGCATCTCCCTCACCCCACGCACCCCTCCATTCATACACACAGTCGCCAAGTGAGTGTCAAGAGGCTGAATTACCTGCGCGGTCACGAGATGGAGCATCACAGACAACATTGGAAGACATGTCCTCAACTGTTTGGCTTGAACGGTTGATGGATGTTTGCGCCCAGAAACATTACGCAAAGCAGAAAGCACACTACCTAATGGGTAAAGAACAGTACTTGTAAGTCAGTTGTTAACCCAGTCTACAAACAAAGTTATGGCCACTGCAGATGCTCAGCTAGTTGAGCTGACATCTAACAACAGCAGCGAAACGTGGTTCAATCCCAACCTCGCTGTGGAGATTATACCCGCTCCTGTTTATCGTCTGGGTTTCTCTCGGGTGCTCTCCCATATCCCAAAGATGTGCGGATTGGTGGCTCAATGGGCCTCTGTAAATTGCCCCTGGTGTGTAGGTGTCAGGGGATTTGATGGGAATGTGGGTGAATTACAGTAAAGCCCTGAGTATTCAACATCCACAGGCTGGTACCTGACTTTGAAGAAGGGTCCTGACCCGAAATGTCACCTATCCATGTTCTCCAGAGACGCTGCCTGACCCGCTGAGTTACTCCAGCACTCTGTGAAACGTCACCTATCCATGTTCACCACAGATGCTGCCTGACCTGCTGAGCTACTCCAGCACTCTGTGAAACGTCACCTATCCATGTTCTCCACAGATGCTGCCTGACCCACTGAGTTACTCCAACACTAGGGAAGCTGGAGAGGAAATTGCAGATGCCCTTGCTGAGATTTATGGGTTGTCCTTAAATACAGGTGAGGTGCCAGAAGACTGGAGGGAGGCTAATGTTGTGCCTCAAATCGAGAAGGGTTGCAGGGAAAAGGTTTGGAACTACAGGCTAGTGAGCTTAACATCTGTGTTCTGAAGAATACGAGAGAGTATTCTGAGAGATAGGATATAGATGGACAAGGGCTGATCCGGGATAATCAACATGGTTTTGTACATGGGAGATCGTGTCTTGCGAATCTGAAGTTCTGATGTGACCAAAAAGGTTGATGAAGGCAAAGCTGTAGACATTGTATACATGGATTTTAGTGTGCCATTTGACAAGGTTCTGCATGGTAGGCTGCTCTGAAAGGTTAGATCCCATGATATTCAAAGAGAGATAGCTGAATGGATAGAAAATTGGCTTAATATAAGGAAGCAGGGTGATGGTGGAAGGTTGCTTTTCGGACTGGAGGCCTGTGACTAGTGGTTCTGTGCTGGACCCATTACTGTTTGTCATCTATATCAAAGATTTGGAGCGGAACATTAGCAAGATTGCAGAGGACACAAGAGTGGGTGGTATTGCAGAAAGTGAGGATGATCGGTTGGGCAGGTGGGCTGAGGAATGGCTGAGGAATTTCATACAGAGAAATGTGAGGTATTGCATTTTGTGAGCATTAACATGGGCAGAACCCACACAGTGAACGATAGGGCTCTAGGCGGGGTTGTACAGCAGAGGGATCTAGGAATACAGGTACATAGTGACATCACAGGTAGATAGGGTGGTCAAAAAGATTTATGGCACATTCATAAGTTATAGGAGTAGAATTACGTCATTCGGCCAATCGAGTCCACTCCGTCATTCAATCATGGCTGATCTCTGCCTCCTAATCGCATTTTCCTGCCTTCTCCCCGTAACCCTTGACAACCGTTCTAATCAAGAATTTGTCTATCTCTGCCTTAAAAATATCCACTGATGGCCTCCATAGCCCTCTGTGGCAATGAGTAGCACAAATTACCCTCTGACTAAAGAAGTTCCTCCTCACCTCCTTTCTAAAAGTGCCTTTAATTCTGAGGCTGTGACCTCTGGTCCTAGACTCTCCCACCAGTGGAAACATCTTTTCCACATCTACTCTATCTATGCCTTCCATTGTTCCATAAGTTTCCATGAGGTCCCCCCTCAACCTTCTAAACACCAGCGAGTACAGGCGCAGTGCTGATAAACGCTCATCATATGCTAACCCACTCATTCCTGGAATCATTCTTGTAAACCTCTTCTGGACCCTCTCCAGAGCCAGCACATCCTTCCTCAGACTTTGGCCTAGATCAGTCTTCTTCAACTTCTATATTGAGTATAGAAGTTGGGAGATCATGTTGTATAAGATGTTGGTGAGGCTGCATTTGGAATATTGTGTTCAGTTTGGGCACCATGTTATAGGAAAGATATTGCCAAGCTAGAAAGGGTGGAGAGAAGATTTACGAGGATGTTGCCAGGACTCGAGGGCCTGCGCTATTGGGAGAGGTTGAGCAAGCTAAGGGGGAACCTGACAATAATAAGAACCTGACAGGTAACATCTTCACGCAAAATGTGGTAGGTGTATGGGACTAGTGTAAATGGGAAGTTGGCCAGTGTGGGCAAGTTGGGCCGAAGGGCCTGTTTCCAAACCGTAAAACCTCTATGAAATGGAGTTGGTGCAGGTGGAAGGCTGGTTGGCCTCCTGCCTTGGACTAAACAACTGGGCCACAAGTTTGCCAGAACTGTCAGTGTACATAATATAATTTTAACATCTACAGAAGCACTGTAGAAAGCATACTGTTATGGTCATAGAGTGATGCAATGTGGAAACAGGTCCTTCGACCCAACTTGCCCATACTGGCCAACATGTCCCATCTAGTCCCACCTTCAAACCTGTCCTATCCATGTACCTGTCTGTTTCTTAAATGTTGGGATAGTCCCTGCCTCAACTATCTCCCCATGCAGCTTGTTCCATACACCCACCACCATTTGTGTGAAAAAGTTACCCCTCAGATTCCTTTTAAATCTTTTCCCCTTCACCTTAAACCTATGTCATCTGGTCCTCGATTCACTTACTCTGAGCAAGAGACTCTGTGCATCTAGATGCATCACAGCTTGGTTTGGGAACAGTTCTGCCCAAGGCCACAAGAAATAACAGAATTGTAGATGTAGCCCAGTCCATCACACAGACCACACTCTCCACCATTGTAGATGTAGCCCAGTCCATCACACAGACCACACTCCCCACCATTGTAGATGTAGCCCAGTCCATCACACAGACCACACTCCCCACCGTTGACTCTATCTACACTTCACGCTGCTTCGGAAAAGCAGCCAACATAATCAAAGACTTGTCCCTGTCCCACCCCGGTCATTCCTTCTTCTCCCCGCTCCTGTCTGGCAGAAGGTACAGAAGCTTGAAAGCACGCACCACTGGACTCAGGAACAAATTCTTCCCCTCTGTTATCAGGCTTCTGAACGGTCCTTCCATAAGCTAGTGTACTGTCCGATTCACCTCTACCCCATTGCGGACATTGGACTTTGTCTCTGGAACTGATGTGCTACAATGCTGAGAACTGCATTCTGCACTCTGTATCTTCCCCTTTGCTCTACCTGTTGTACTGGAGTTTGACTTGATTGTATTTATGTAAAGTATTATCTGATCTAATTGGACATCAACAAAACAAAGCTTTTCACTGTACCTCGGTAAACGTGACAATAATAAACTGAACCTAGGGTGTTCTGGAGAAAGGCTTCAGTGAAACTGCAGCCAATGTCTCCTTGCCACCGATACCTCGGTACTCCTTGCTGGATGCATCCCTGGTCAGAGGGCCAGCTCCATTAGGCCCTCGCAGCTGGTCCGGGTAATTGCAGCAGGCAAGTTCAAGAGCAGCGGATGTTGGATGAAGTACGTTTGGGTCGATGGGCACTGGCCCAGAATGTGGTCAGGTGCTGTGGCCGGCAGCTGAGTGGGAAGAAGCTTCATCATGTAGTATCATGTTGATGGGCCAGCCTGTCTGGACTCCAGGACAGAGAATCACAACTACTTCTTCTGGAAACTGGGCAATTGTGCAAAAAAATAGAGCCTCAGTCAAAGAAACAGCCCTCCAGCCCACTGAATCCATTCTGTCCAGCCAGCATTTACTATTCCTATTTTATACACCTCATATTCTCATCAATCCCCACTCAGTGGCGGACTGGGTCTAAAAATATTGGTTGCCAGGAGACAAAGGGGGCCGACTTCATCAGGGGCCCACTTGCCATTGGGCAAGCTGACACCCTGGCTAGTCCGCAATTGTCCCCACTAGTTTGTAACAGCCACCCACCGTTTACAGCGATGATTTAACCAAGGGGGAAACTGGGAGCGGCCAGAGATAGGGTAGACAGTCAGAACTTTTTCCCCAGGATGGAAATGTCCAACACCAGAGGGCTTGAAGGTGAGAGGGATGTGCGGGGCGCCATGCGGGGCGCCATGCCGCCAGGGATAGTGCCGGAGGTAGATGGTGTTTGTAATGCTTTTGGATAGGCGCGTTGATTTGCAGAGATTGGAGGGATATGGATCACATGCAGACAGGGGAGATTATCTTGGATCATATTTGTCCCTCTGATCTACCTTTCCACTTTTTTTGTTCTTCAGTCAAAGAGTCTGTGAGCAAACAGGGAGATTCTGTGAAAGAATCATTGTGCAACTTATGAAGAGTTATGAAGCCAGAGCACGAGTCCAGAGTCAGAAGGTCTATGAGGCTAAATTGAAGGAAACACCAAGGGAAGTGGCCAACTCAGAAAGAGACAGGATTTGAGTATAGGAGCAGGGAGGTTCTACTGCAGTTGTACAGGGTCTTGGTGAGACCACACCTGGAGTATTGCATACAGTTTTGGTCTCCAAATCTGAGGAAGGACATTATAGCCATAGAGGGAGTGCAGAGAAGGTTCACCAGACTGATTCCTGGGATGTCAGGACTTTCATATGAAGAAAGACTGGATAGACTTGGCTTATACTCGCTAGAATTTAGGAGATTGAGAGGGGATCTTATAGAAACGTACAAAATTCTTATGGGGTTGGACAGGCTAGATGCAGGAAGATTGTTCCCGATGTTGGGAAGTCCAGGACAAGGGGTCACAGCTTAAGGATAAGGGGGTGTTAGGCGCTTCCCCCTCCTGGTGAATGCTATGTACTTACCTTTCTCTGTTTCTCTCCCGAGTACAGGCCTCGTGGCTGTGAGTCTGGAATCAAGGGGTTAAAGGCTCCTGTACCCAATTGGCCAAGCTGCGTCAGGTGACGGGTGACTCATCTGAAGCATAAATACCAGAGCTTCCCAGGATTCTCTTTCTTCTTCGTAGACCCTGACTGATGAGCAGACTGCTGGTGTGAGGTGAGGAAAGCCTGGCCACATGGCATAGAACTTTGTGTACTTTCACCATTCCTTGTTAACAGATATTGAATTGGGACGGATAAGGGCTGACCTTAGAGTTTTCGTGTATTTTGTTTCAGGGTTATATCTCTTTAGGCAGGTTTTAGAGTCTCCGGTTCGACGGCCCATTACGTGGCTGGCTGGAGCATTGTTAAATTGTTTGTCAGTTCATCCATATCCCTGACTGGGTTGTTTAAAATCAGGTTTGGGTTTTGTGTTCCAATGAATAATTAAAACTGTTTTTGAACTTGAACCTGGTTTTTGACTTGTGTTACGCGGCTCTGAAGTACTTGCATTCGGGAGTCGTAACAAAATGGGGGCTCGTCCTAAGTTTTGAGGACCCTAGACGTTTTTAGGGGGGTTTTTTTTGGTGGGCTTCTGGACTGAGGAAGTCTGTGTGTTGTGAGGGAATTTTTTCTTCCCTGTTTGTGGTAGCATTAGTGCCCAAGTTTTAGCTGGTGGTTTGGGGCTACATTAGAAATGGAATTTAAGGTGAAAGAATTTGTTGAGGCTCCTAGTCGGGAGTTGTTTGATAGATGTACGAAGGAGCATTTGATTTTGCTGGCTGAGAACTATGCCGTGACTATTGACAAGCATTCAAAGAAACACTCCATTAAATCGGAGTTGTGGGCTGCGTTGGTGGAGGGTGGGGTTTTGCCTGGTGGTGCAGACAGTCCCCCACCTTCTGTTCAGCCAGTTCAGAACATGGAGGCCGTCATTAAACTGAAGGAGATGGAGCTTGAGTCACAGAGAATTGCCTCTTTGTTAAAAGAGAAAGAGCTCATGCATGTTCTTGAAATGAAACGGCTTGAGCTTGAGGAGGAAACCAAAAGGGCTGAATTTCAGCTGCGGGAAAAAGAAATAGATAATTCCCGGGTTTCTTCTAGGGAACGGGAGTTTGATATGAGCAAGAACATCCGCCTGGTTCCCCCGTTTCGTGAGAAGGATGTGGACAAGTATTTCACAGTGTTTTAACGGGTGGCTTTGTCCTTGAAGTGGCCTAGGGATGTGTGGACCTTGCTATTACAGTGTGTCCTTGTGGGTAAAGCACGGGAGGTGTACTCGTCTTTATCTGTTGAAAGCAGTCTGGACTATGAGTGTGTGAAGTCTACAGTATTAAGGGCTTATGAATTAGCTCCAGAGGCGTACCGCCAGAAATTCCGGCGCTTTAGGAAGTTTGATAGTCAGACTTATGTGGAGTTTGCTAGGGTGAAGGAGGCACTTTTTGACAGGTGGTGCGCTTCTCAAGGAGTGAAGGATTTTGAGCTACTGCGGGCCTTGATGATTATGGAAGACTTTAAGAACTGTCTCCCTGAGAGGGTTACTACTTACCTTAATGAGCAGAAGGTGAATGAGGTGTCTAAGGCTGCGGTGTTGGCAGATGAGTATGTATTGACTCATAAATCTGATTTTGTTGGGCGATCCTATAGTTTTGGTGCACGGCCGGTTGATCGTGGTGGTGTCGCCGGTGGCAGTGTCAAAGCTGTTTCTGTGCCTGCAAGTGGCAGCACGTTGATACAGGGGGAGGTCCGAGCTGATAAGGTTGACGGAAATGTGAGGACTAATGAAGGTCCTGTGTGCTACTATTGTAGAGGGAGAGGGCACATGTTAAAGTCGTGTCCCGTTCTGAAGCAGAAAAATGCAAAGCCTGTGGCTTTGGTGGGTACACAGAAGGCACCTGTCGTACCTGAGGTGCCTGAGTCTGATGAGTGTAGGAATTATTCTGCGTTCATCATGAATGGTTTTGTTTCTCTAGAGGATGGGGGTGATAGAGTTCCAGTATCCATCTTGCGTGATACTGGTGCTACTCAGTCCTTTATATTGGATGGTGTACTGCCGTTTTCTGGGGAATCATCGGTTGGGTCAAGTGTCCCAGTGGTAGGAATCGGGATGGATGACATGGTAGTGCCTTTGCATACCGTGCGTCTCGAGTCCGAGTTGGTTTCAGGCCGGGTAACTGTTGGGTTACGGCCGTGTTTTCCCGTTGGGGGAGTTTCTGTGATTTTGGGGAATTACTTGGCAGGAGGTAGAGTTTTAGTCACTCCTGAGGTGACGGCTGTTCCGATGGTGCAGAGTCCTGATAGATTGGCTATGCAGCATCCGAGGGTCTTCGCAGCTTGTGCTGTCACGAGGGCTATGGCTAAGAGCCAGGCGAAGTTTGAGGATGTGGTGGACCTGAGTGAGAGCATTTTTGGGGATCAGGATGATAGATCCTGTGTTGTGAAGGGTGTTTCTCCATCTCAAGAAGGGATAGTGTCTGGAAATGTGCCGGTGTCACTGTCACGTGACCGGCTGGTTGAGGAGCAAAAGAGTGATCCAGGTTTATCTGATCTGTTCGACTGCGCAGTGCCTGAGGGGGATATGGATTCCACAGCAAAGGGGTATTTTCTAAGGGATGGCTTACTGATGCGAAAGTGGTCTCCCTTGGATATATCTGGGCATGAAGATTGGAGCGTGGTTGATCAGATTGTGATGCCTCGTCGGTATAGGGACGAGATACTCTGTTTGGCTCATGATGGTCCTCTGGGTGGACATTTGGGGGTCAATAAGACGTATGACCGCATCTTACGGAATTTTTTTTGGCCAGGGTTGAAAAAGGTCGTGAAACAGCACTGCAGGTGTTGTCACATTTGCCAGGTGGTAGGAAAGCCGAACCAATCGATTGTTCCTGCGCCTTTATATCCAATCCCTGTGGTCGGTGAGCCGTTTGAGCGGATTCTAGTTGATTGTGTGGGCCCTCTACCTCGGACAAGGGTGGGCAACAAGTTTTTATTAACAATTATGTGTGCGACTACCCGCTTTCCGGAGGTGGTCCCTTTGCGTAGAATTACTGCCCCTGCAATTGTTAAGTCTCTCACTAAGTTTTTTTCGTTGTTCGGTTTGCCCAAGGTTGTGCAGAGTGACCAAGGTACCAACTTCATGTCGAAGGTTTTTGGTCAGGTAATGAAGTTGTTAGATATTAAGCATTGTTACTCCAGTGCGTATCATCCTGAGAGCCAGGGAGCTCTCGAGAGGTTTCACCAGACTTTGAAATATATGTTGAGGACTTACTGCCTGGAGTTTGAAAAAGACTGGGATGAGGGGGTTCATCTAGTTATGTTTGCGGTGCGTGAGGTCGTGCAGGAGTCTTTAGGGTTCAGTCCTGCTGACCTGGTGTTCGCGCATACTGTACGTGGTCCGTTGAGGGTCCTGAAGGAGAAATGGTTGCAGGAGGATACAAAACGTAGTATTTTAGACCACGTCTGTACTTTTCGCTCTAGACTGAGGAGGGCATGCGAACTGGCAATGGGTAATCTTGCCTCTGCTCAGTCTAGGATGAAGGACTGGTTCGACAGGAAGGCTTCTAGTAGGAATTTTTCTCCAGGTGACAAGGTCCTGGTGTTGTTGCCTATTCCTGGTTCCAGTCTGCAGGCTCGGTAGAGCGGTCCCTATCAGGTGGTTAAGAAGGTTGGTGAGAGGGATTACGTTATTGGTACCCCTGATCGGAGGCGTAAGACTCAGCTCTGTCATGTCAACATGATGAAACAGTACCATGAGCAGGAGCCTGTGGAGGTTGATGGGTCGGAGCTATGTCCTTCGGTTTCGTCTAAGCCTGTTTTGGCTGCAGTGGTGCTGCCCCCTGACACGGGTGGTGATGTGGGGGAGGCACGGTTGTCTGTGGCAGTGACGCAGGGAAAGCTGAGTAACTCTGAGGCTTTGGAGACGCTTCCCTTGCGGTTGTCTCATTTGACTGGAAGTCAGCGGGGTGACCTGCTTGCTTTGGTGAAGTCAAATGGGTCACTGTTCTCGGATGTGCCTTCTCAGACGTCTGTGCTACTGAATAGTTGCTGAAATTTGGTGGTGTTTTTTAGTTCATTTTCAGAAACTTATTCAGTATCTTTGGGTGGGGGTGTTAGGCGCTTCCCCCTCCTGGTGAATGCTATGTACTTACCTTTCTCTGTTTCTCTCCCGAGTACAGGCCTCGTGGCTGTGAGTCTGGAATCAAGGGGTTAAAGGCTCCTGTACCCGATTGGCCAAGCTGCGTCAGGTGACGGGTGACTCATCTGAAGCATAAATACCAGAGCTTCCCAGGATTCTCTTTCTTCTTCGTAGACCCTGACTGATGAGCAGACTGCTGGTGTGAGGTGAGGAAAGCCTGGCCACATGGCATAGAACTTTGTGTACTTTCACCATTCCTTGTTAACAGATATTGAATTGGGACGGATAAGGGCTGACCTTAGAGTTTTCGTGTATTTTGTTTCAGGGTTATATCTCTTTAGGCAGGTTTTAGAGTCTCCGGTTCGACGGCCCATTACGTGGCTGGCTGGAGCATTGTTAAATTGTTTGTCAGTTCATCCATATCCCTGACTGGGTTGTTTAAAATCAGGTTTGGGTTTTGTGTTCCAATGAATAATTAAAACTGTTTTTGAACTTGAACCTGGTTTTTGACTTGTGTTACGCGGCTCTGAAGTACTTGCATTCGGGAGTCGTAACAGGGGGAAATCCTTTAGGACCGAGGTGAGAAGAAACTTTTTCACACAGAGAGTGGTGAATCTCTGGAACTCTCTGCCACAGAGGGTAGTTCATTGGCTATATTTAAGAGGGAGTTAGATGTGGCCCTTGTGGCTAAAGGGATCAGGGGGTATGGAGAGAAGGCAGGTACGGGATACTGAATTGGATGATCAGCCATGATCATATTGAATGGCGGTGCCGGCTCGAAGGGCCGAATGGCCTACTCCTGCACCTATTTTCTATGTATCTATGTATCTATAATGGAACTGAGCTGCAGGAAATACCCTGCAGAGAGCAGAACGAGACAAGTAATGTCAAACATGTTATGCTTGAGAGAATCCAGACCATGCAACATTTGTTTCCTCACTTTCAGCAGCCTTCTGTGACATACTTAGTACTTCATCTACTTTGTTCCTTCCATTGTCTCTCGCTGCATCCCCGCTGCGATGCCTCTTGCTCTCCATTTCTCTGTGTCTCCCTCTTCCCTGACTCTCAGTCTGACAAAAGGTCTCGACCCATTCCTTCTCTCGCTGCCTCTCCCGCTGAGTTACTCCAGCATGTTATGTCTATCTTTGGTGTAAAGCAGCATCTGCAGTTCCTTCCCACACCTACTTCATTCGGTGTTGGTTCCTAGATTTACTTTTGCTTTGCTAGCTCTCATGCTGACTGATGAGGAGGGAGATATGAGCTAGTGAAGTACTGAGCGTATGAGACGGGTGCTCTGCTGGCTCCACATTACAGCTGTGGGCACACAGTGCTACAAAGGAGATAAAGGCAATGGGAAAGATGCAGACAAATCACCAGACTGGGTCTGGTAATGATCGGTTATCGTTGAGACAAATGCTCTGGAGCTAAAGAAATTGAGAAAAGACGAATATAAATCTTCAGGCGTGCGAAAAATAATGTAAATGGTGACGGCTGCTTTTGTTGGTCAATGAGCCGAATGTACAGCATCTGAAGTCATAGATTCATCACTCACAGGGCTCTTAGTAACTGGTAAACGTTTACTTGCACCAAAACCTCCTCACTAATATAATGCCGTCACTACTGCATTAAACCACAGAGTCACGGAGCATGGAAACACGCCCTTCAGCCCAACTTGCCCACATTGACCAGACTCAACCACCTCCTCTGACAGCTTTTTTGTGTAAAAAACCTTTGTGTAAAAAAGTTATCCCTCAAGTTCCTTAAACCTATGTCCTCTGGTTCTTGATTGCCCTACTCTGGGTAGACCAAGTTACATAGAACAGCACATGTACCTTTGCCTCCTGTCCCCCTTGCCTCAGACTCCTCACTGAAGCCTCACACCGCAGTAAAGCTGTAAAGCTGCTTGCTGATGTCCAGCTTGTTATACTCCTCGACCAATGGAGGCAAGCATACCATACACCTTCATTGCCACATCTCCACAGAGTTTCAAACAATGTGCAAAATGTTCGAGGGGTAAATACATTACAGCTAGGTTGATATATGCCACATAAACCAACCTCTTGACAACAGCAGCCATGCACAAACAGTCAGAATAACTCCTGATCAATTTCTCAGCTAGTAATCCATCAGTTTACCTATGATCCCGGGTAATTGGTGGATGATGTGACAGACTAGCAGATCCAGACACTTGGACAGGTATTCATTGCTGTTTTGCTGTTCCTTCCCCTTCCTGCTGTCTCGTTCAATATACATCACTAACCTGCAATTAAAGCAGAATTGATTAGTATTAACAATGAGCCTTGATCATTTTCTTTGAAAGATTTCTCACGATTCCAATTTCCCATTCCACAGTATGTTCCCAAAAAATCACCAAAACCACGTTGACAATATTTGTCATTAGTTTATTGTCATGTGTACCGAGGTGACTACATCTACACTTCACGCTGCCTCAGCAAGGCCAGCAGCATAATCAAGGACCAGTCTCACCCCCGGCCACTCCCTCTTCTCCCCTCTCCCATCAGGCAAAATGTATAGAAGTGTGAAAACGCACACCTCCAGATTCAGAGACAGTTTCTTCCCAGCTGTTATTATGCAATTGAACTACCACAACTAGAGAGCAGTGCTGAACTACTTTCTACCTCATTGGTGAGCCTTGGACTATTCTTGTGCAGACTTTACTGGCTTCACCTTGCACTAAACGCTATTCCATTATGTATCTGTACACTGTCAATGGCCTGATTGTAACCATGTATTGTCTCTCCGTTGACTTAATTATGCTGCTGGCCTTGCCGAGGTAGCATGAGGTATAAATGGAGTCAATGGTTTGTGTTTGTGTGATGGCCTGGACTGCGTCCACAATTCTCAGCAATTTCTTGCGCTTGGATGGAGCTGTTTCCAAACCGTTGGTTTAATGCATGCATGCATGCAATACATTACCTAAAATGGATTGATTGAGTGAAAGATACTTTGAAACAGGCACTACGGCCCACCAAGTCTACGCTGACCTTCCATCACCCATTCACACTAGTTCTATGTTATTCCACATTTCCATCCACTCCCAACACAATAGGGGCAATTTACAGAGGCCAATTGACCTTCAATCCCACACACCTTTGGGATGTGGGAGGAAACCGGAACACTTAGAAAATATCTCAGTGGAAGGCAACAAAAGCTTTTCACTGTACCTCGGTACACGTGATAATAAACTAAACTGAACATTTGCCTTTTATCCCCCGCCTCACTGTCCCCTTCCAAGCCTACCCTTCCCTCCGGCAGAACCCTTTTAATCTTCGCTCCTTATCTGACACCCTTTTGTCCCGTTTACCTCCAGCCTTTGTCACTTACTCCACCCATCTGCCAATCACCCCCCTTGCCTGTATCCACCCATCACTTGCCAGGCTTTGTCCAGCCCCCACCTCTCTTTTTGTTTTCTCTCACCCTACTCCATCAATCTTCCCGACCCAAAACATCGCCTGCCATTTCCTCCACAGATGCTGCCTGACCCGCTGAGTTTGTACAGCAACACCCGGTGTTTTGCTCAAGATTCCAGCATCTGCAGTTCTGGTGTCTCCTCTAAACTACTTGTGTCTGTTGTAACCCATTCTACCCTTCATGTACTATCACGTGCAAATAGTCATGCAGGAACTTTAAACTTGTTTTAAGTTGCTCTATTATAATTTTGCAATCAATTGTAATAAAATCATACAGCGCAGAAACTGGGGTAAAAGACATTAGCAATGCAATCATTCAACTAGATTTCAGACAAAATAACAACAGCAGGCAGATATAATCAGAAAATGAGGAGTCAGGGAATGTTATAAGATTGGATCCATTCACAATTAAGATCAGTTTATTTTGGAATCAAGGGGAACATGAGACATGGGGATCAAGTAAGTAGATGACCAACTGCGATGTTGTTGATCATATAGCAGGGATCGGGGCTATCAAACATATTGCCGCTCCTGATTCTTATCTACCTCAAGATCACAGGCATCAATTACAACACAACTTTGTAATGCAGATACATTTAAAAAATCCACCCATGTATTCTTTCTAGCCACTGTACCTCGCTCAGTAATAGTTGGGAATAGTTGAGATCAGTACTAAGGGCAGCATGGATGTTGTGGGCAGAAGGGTGTGATAGAATTGGAGGGGCAAGAGGTGGAGGTGTTGCATTGCTTGTCAGGGAAGATATTACAGCAGTGCTTTGGCAGGATAGATTAGAAGGGAGGCTATTTGGGTGGAACTGATAAATGGGAAAGGTGTAGCAACACTTATAGGGGTGTATTATAGACCGCCTAATGGGGAGCGAAAATTGGAAGAGCAAATATGTAAGGAGAGAGCAGATATTAGTAGTAAGCACAAGGTAGTGATTGTGGGAGATTTCAATTTTCCACACATAGACTGGGAAACACATTCTGTAAAAGGGCTGGATGGTTTGGAGTGTGTAAGATGTGTGCAGGATAGTTTTTTGCAGCAATACATAGAGGTACCTACTAGAGAAGGGGCAGTGCTGGACCTCCTGTTAGGAAATGAGACAGGTCAGGTGGCGGAGGTATGTGTTGGGGAGCACTTTGGGTCTAGTGATCACAATACCATTAGTTTCAATATAATTATGGAGAGGGTCAGAACTGGACCAAGGGTTGAGATTTTTGATTGGAGAAAGGCTAACTTTGAGGAGATGCGAAAGGATTTAAAAGGAATGAATTGGGACATTTTGTTTGATGGGAAGGATGTAGTAGAGACATAGTAGTGAAATTTTAAGAGTACAGAATCTTTATGTCCCTGTTCGGTTGAAAGGAAAGAGTAATAATTGGAAAGAGCCATGGTTTTCAAGGGAAAATGGACACTTGGTTCGTAAAAAGAGAGAGATCTACAATAATTATAGGCAGCATGGAGTAAATGAGGTGCTTGAGGAGTATAAAGAATGTAAAAAGAATCTTAAGAAATAAATTAGAAAAGCTAAAAGAAGATATGAAGTTGCTTTGGCAAGTAAGTTAAAATTCAATCCAAAGGGTTTCTACAGCTATATTAATAGCAAAAGGATAACGAGGGATAAAACGGGTCCATTAGAGTCAGAGTGGACAGTTATCTGCAGATGCAAAAGAGATGGGGGAGATATTGAACAATTTTATTTCAGAGTCACGTGTGACTACGTGAAGAGCCCACTCAGCACGCATGCGCGGCATTGCGTTCAGCAGTGCAACAGCGGCCGCATCGGGAGTCAGGCGCTCCCGCTACAGATTGAAAGACGGACCGTCAGGTAGGACTCTGAGGTCGGGTTTCTTTCACAGGAGAGCCTTCTGCTTTGTTTTACAGGCAGAAAACAAAAAGGCTCTTGAACAAACCTGTCCCCCGCTCGACTCCAATGGAGGAGCGTTCCATCTGGGGGGGGGGGGGGGGCAGCAACAGGCGGTAGGACCGCTTACCGGGTGCTCCGCCATCCCCGACACCGTGCCGAGCCCAGTCCCGCTAGCACCTGAGCAGCGCGCAGGATGTAAAGCCACCCGAAAAAGCGTCTGGCCAGTGGCTTACGACTTGTCGGACGGGGACGTCTCACCACCCGTTCGGGGGAGAGACAGCCGCCTGAGCCGCATGGAGCGGCTCCTGGAGCAGGTGCTCCAGCGAGACGCGCTGCGTGAAGGGCGCTCTCGCAGGGGGAGTTCAGGCACTCCCTCCACAGTGCCTTGTGCACTGCCCATCGAAAATACCCGGCGCTCCGCCATCCCCGACACCGGGCCGAGCCCAGTCCCGCTAGCGCCTGAGCAGCGGACTGGTTGTGTAGCCAACAGGAAGAGCATCCGGCCGGTGGTTTCCGACTCGTCGGACGGGGACGTCTCATCACCCGTTCGGGGGAGAGACAGCCGCCTGAGCCGCATGGAGCGGCTCCTGGAGCAGGTGCTCCAGCGAGACTCGCTGCGTGAGGGGCAGTCTCGCAGGGGGAGTTCAGGCACTCCCTCCACAGTGCCTTGTGCACTGGCCATCGCTTCCTCCTCACCCGAGGGTAGCTTTGGCGACCAGGAGTGGGCTGGTCAGGAAGAGGGGATGCTGGCTGAAGAAGTCGGGAGTATGCAAGGGGTGCAGGACCAGGAAGAGCTGCTGGGTGTGGTGGACCGCTACGTGGCAGCCCCACGTGCAGGAAGGCCATTAGAGCCTAAACTAGCGGCCAGCATTAACCACCTCTCCAACAGGCCCTACAGGAGCAGGTGGTTAATGAGGCCTTAGTATTGTACACAGCTCCAAAAAATTGTGAGTCTCTCAAAGTGCCGGCTGTCAACAGCCAAATCTGGGGGCACGTCGGGACAAATATTCGGAACCAGGAGCCAAAACTGCAGCGGATCCTCAGGCTCCTGACGTCAACCATCACATCATTTGCTCGTTCTGTGGACAATACGGAGATGACCACAAACCAACTCTCGCGCTGTTGTGCAACACGCAGTTCGAGATAAATAACCTCCGTAAAGAAATTATAAGACCTGCCCTAAATCCAAAATTCGCGGGGTTGTGCAAAACCCCAGCCACTGAGCCAGACACACTGCTCTTTGGCAAAGACCTCACGAAAAAAGTAAAGGATATGGAAGAGGCCTCTAAAAAACTTTCGGTCTCATGAGGGCAGGCCCCGGGACGAGCAAACCCAAAACAACAATACCCAAGCGGCAGCACCCCATCGCGTCCACCAGTCGACGTCTACCCTATGGGACTGGTGAAAGCTCGGGGTCCGCATATCACCACCTGAAGTCAGAGCGGACCCCATGGAAAATGCGCCACCCCCAAACATCACCGCCACGTCAGACAACGCGCAAGACTCGCTGGTCTGGGAAGAGACAGAAGAAACACCCATAACCATGGAGGTAGGTTGGTCTGGTTCCTACCAGCATATAGAAAGTGGGGGCGCAATACTAACAGGGGGGAGATTACACCTGTTTAAGGAAGCATGGGAGTCTATCACGAGTGACAAGTATATACTCAATAGCATTAGTGGATACAAAATACAATTTATACTAGAAAAATATTCACTAAAACTAAAAAAGATGGTGGATGTCGCATCATCATTGACTTAACTTCACTAAATATGTTTGTTAAGTATGTACATTTCAAAATGGAAACGTTTGTTACTGCCAAACAACTGATTTCCAAAGGATACTTCATGGCAAGCATTGACCTCAAAGATGCTTACTATTCAGTACTCATTCACAAGGACCATCGCAGATACCTGAAATTTACCTGGATGGGGCAGCGATGGCAGTTTAACATCAGCCCCAAGATTATTCACCAAGATACTAAAACCAGCCCTGGCAATATTAAGAAGACAAAAACATATGGTCATGGCATATCTTGATGATATCTTAATAGTAGGCAAGACCATGGAATTGGCATATCAGCTGTGTCAGCTACCAAACAGTTGTTCGAAACCTTGGGATTTGTCTTACATCCAGATAAATCTAAGTTGAAGCCATCCACAACCATGGACTACTTGGGCTTCACAATTAACTCAGCCCACATGTCTGTAACTTTGCCAAAAGACAAAACAACTGAATTGGCACAATCATGCAACAATTTAATGGTCAACGAGCGACCAACTATTCGACAAGTAGCAAGAGTAATTGGGGAAATGGTAGCAGCATTTTCGGCTACACAATTTGGACCTTTGCACTATCAAAACTTACAAAGAGCAAAGGTACAGGCACTAAAACGACATGCAGGTCATTATGATTATATCATGAAATTACCCACTGAAGCAATATCAGAACTACAGTGGTGGGCAGAAAATGTTTGGCATAGTTTCAGCCCTATCATCATCATTAACCCTACTGTAGTTATCCAAACAGATGCCAGTCCTCAAGGCTGGGGAGCGACTAACTCCATATCCAGCACAGGTGGTAGATGGACTAACCTAGAGTCATCATTATTACTTACACTGGGCATTAACTATCTAGAGATGTTGGGTGCCTTTTATGGTTTAAAAGCATATGCATCCAATATGCATCACTTGCATGTTTGGTTACAAATAGACAATACTACGGTGGTGGCCTACTTTAACCATATGGGCGGCATAAAATCGATATCATGCAACAAATTGGTCAACACAATTTGGCAATGGTGTGTCGAAAGACATATTTGGCTATCAGCAACTGCTATCTGCCAGGTAAGCTAAATACAGTGGCAGACACCAGGTCACGCAAATTTAATGACAACACCGAATGGATGTTAAACCCCAAAGTGTTTGCAAAGATTATTAAGCAATGTGGCATGCCAGATATCGACTTATTTGCATCAAGGCTAAATCACCAGGTACCTATGTATGTCGCTTGGGAACCAGACCCTGAGGCAGCAGCGGTAGATGCGATCGCGCTGGATTGGGGAAATTTCTTCTTCTATGCATTTCCTCCCTTCTGCCTCATCAGCCGTGTACTACGCACAATACAAATGGACTCTGCTTCAGGTATTTTGATAGTACCTGACTGGCCTACACAGCCATGGTTCCCATTACTCCACGACATCCCTCCGAACATCCACAAGAAAACAGTACTTGTCCAGCATCAAAAAGTGGGAGAAGTACTGCTTGGATACAGGGACCACCTACTCAACCGCTACAGTTACCAACGTACTTGAATTCCTGGCGAACCTTCACCACGATGAAGGACTCAGCTACAGTGCCATCAACACAGCTAGAAGTGCCCTGTCTGTCTATTTAAAACAAGCTCCAGGACAACAGGCCATGGGGTCCCACCCGCTGGTGGTCAAACTAATGAAGGGTATTTACAACTCTAACCCCCCTAGACCAAGGTACACCCATATATGGGATGTCAGTGTGGTCCTGACATACCTCAGGGGATGGCCACCAGCCAGATCCCTCAACCTGGAACAATCTACGCTCAAAACACTCATGTTGATGGCACTTGTATCTGCACAGAGGGTCCAGTCACTACACCTATTGCGACTGGACAACATGATCACAGCTCCAGACCAGATCTCTTTCATTATCCAGGGACTGATCAAACAGAGCAGACCAGGAACACCTAATCCAGTCTGGTTTACCCGCCAGAACCACGGTTATGTGCCATGACCCACCTACTGTCCTACATAGACACAACCAAAAATATTCGAGGGAGAGAAAAAGCCTTATGGGTCAGTCATAAAAAACCTTATGGTCGGGTGACGAGCCAAACCATTTCGAGATGGCTCAAGCAGGTGCTAAAAGCTGCTGGGATAAACACTAACATGTACAAATCTCACTCCACCAGGGCAGCATCCACGTCGACGGCCAAAAGAATGGACGTGCCTATAGACCACATCCTGGCTACAGCAGGATGGTCGGGGGAAAGAACGTTCAGAACTTTTTATAATAAGCCGTTGGCAAAACCTGCTTTATTTGCAGAAAAAAATTTACAGACTGCAAATATTTAATTTAAGGCCAGGGGAGCAATTTAATTTCTTTGTTGTTATTGTTAAAAAATACCGTTGTGTTTTTCTACAAACAGATTCATTGGTTGATTACGATAACACACTTCCTCCCTCAAGGACTTCGGCAGTGAGTGAAGTAATAACTGTTACACGGTTTGAAATCACAGAGCTTTAAAATCTTCACGTAGTCACTCACGTGACTCCGAAGTAAAATAGTAAGATTAAACGAGAACTTACCAGTTTGAAGTTTGATCTGTATTTTATGAGGAGTTACGATGAGGGATTACGTGCCCTCCGCTCCCACCCTCAATAATATGGGTCAAACTGATAACTGATGTCTCCTTTTCTTTACTATGTTTATTTAAATAACTGTGTCTATCTGTGATTCCACACTGCTGCTTTGAAGTATGCCGCGCATGCGTGCTGAGCGGGCTCTTCACGTAATCCCTCATCGTAACTCCTCATAAAATACAGATCAAACTTCAAACTGGTAAGTTCTCGTTTAATCTTACTATTTATTTTCTTCGGTATTCACCGAGAAGGATATTGAATTATGTGAGGTAAGGGAAACAAGTAAGGTAGCTATGAAATGGGGTGGGGTGGTGGGTGGAGGGTGAGGGGTGGGTGGTGGATGGGGGGTGGTGGAGGGTGGTTGGTGGGTGGGGGATGGTGGGTGGAGGGTGATGGGGGATGGTGGGGGGTATATAGAATGAGCTGTGACAGGAGGTAGTTGAGGCAGGTACAATAACAACATTTAAATGGCATTTTGACAGGTACCTGGACAGGATAGGTTTCGAGGGATATGGGCCAAACATGGGCAGGTGGGACCAGTGTAGTAGGGCCAGAGAGTGCAGCAGGGCACTTTGGTTGGCATGGAAGGGCATATCCTCATGCTGTATGACACTCTATGAATTCAGTGATAATATTACATGCAAATATAATGCATCAGTAATTCCAGTAAACAGGCATACAAAGAGTCACACCATCCTTTCATTTCTAAGATGACAAATGAGAAAATGTATAATTTTCATCACTCAAATGTAAGCAGCAAAATAAGATTGATGCTTTTGTTAGCAAGATTGCAGTTACACTATCATCAGCCAATTTTCTGAGCAGAGCTCTCATCTTCACAAGCTGAAGAAATATATCACCACTGCATCACCCCAGAATGTGATTATTAAGTAGCTAGGTCCTGAACTCTGGGATCAACACCTGCAGCAAACACTGCAACAAAACAATTAGGCTTTGCTATTTGAATCTTTTCATTTCTTTATCACCCTTTCCCAAAAGCAATACAAAGATAAATAATATATTAGATTTTGTATTGTTCAGATTCAGATTCAAACTTTATTGTCATTGTGCAGTGTACAGTACAGAGACAACGAAATGCAGTATTCATATCAAAAGGAAATCAATGGCCAATGACCAAATTTCTATATTCTGAAATTTTTAAAAACGCACCTCAAAATTTCCCACAGTATCTCAAAACTAATCTAAAAAGATCTGTTTTGCATAAAAAAAATTATTTAAAAGTGATTCATCAGATTGTTAACAGAAGGTAGACAAAAATGCTGGAGAAACTCAGCGGGTAAGGCAGCATCTATGGAGTCTGAAGAAGGGTCGAGACCCAAAATGTCACCTATTCCATCGCTCCACAGATGCTGCCTCACCCGCTGAGTTTCTCCAGCATTTTTGTCTACCTTCGATTTTTCCAGCATCTGCAGTTCTTTCTTAAACAGGTTGTTAACAGAAGTAACTGCAGATGGTGGTTTACAAAAAAAGACAAAGTGCTGGAGCAACTCAGACTTTGTGGGCTTGAGTTGTACAGAGAGGTTGGATAGCCTGAGACTTTTGGAGTGTAGGAGGCTTTTGGAGTGTAGGAGGCTGAGGGGTGAACTTATAGAGGTGTACAAGATCAGGAGGAGCATGGTTAAAGTGAATGCCCACAGCCTTTTGTCCAGCGTAAAGGATTCAAAAACTAGATGGCAGAGGCTTAAAGTGAGCAGGGAATGATTTAAGTGATTTAGGGGCAACATTTTCACTCAGAGGGTAGTCTGTATCAGGAATGAGCAGCCAGAGGAAGCTATACAAGTGGGTACAATTCGGACTTTAAAAGACATTTGGACAGAGATGAGTTCAGAGGGATATGAACCAAATGCAGGTAAATGGAATATGCCAACTTGGTGGGCATGTACAAGTTGGTCCAAAGGACTTGTTTCCGTGTTGTATAACTCTATGACTGTTGTTATTTATGTTATCTGATTATACCTTAGAATTTGATGAGAATGTTTGTGCACCTCAGATATGGAGTGTGACAGAGTTCATGGTGAAGAAGTATATGCTCCCAGATTACAGGCCATAGAAGGACCTGTACACTGGCACGCCTGGTAGAGCTGCACCACAGATGCTGACCTTGGCTGCTGTCTTTGTGGAGTTTGCTTGTTCTCCCTTGGGATCCTAGGAGAGATTGCTGACTGGATAGAACATTGGCTTCATGGAAGGAAGCAAAGGGTAATGGTGGCAGGTTGCTTTTTGGGCTGGAGGTCTGACTAGTGGTGTGCCTCAGGGGTCAGTGCTGGGTCCGTTACTGTTTGACATCTATGATCAATGATTTGGATAAAATCGTAGAAGGCAAGATTAGCAAGTTTGCAGATGATACTAAAGTGGGTGGTATTGTAGATAGTGAAGATGGTTGTCAAAAATTGCAGAAGGATCTTGATCGGTTGGCCAAGTGGGATGAGGAATGGTTGATGGTATTTAACACAGACCAATGTGAGGTGCTGTATTTTGAGCAGTCTAACAGAAGCAGGACCTAGGTTATCAGGGTCATGCAGCATCTCTGGAGAACATGGATAGGTGACGTTTCACAGAGTGCTGGAGTAACTCAGCGGATCATGCAGCATCTCTGGAGAACATGGATAGGTGACGTTTCACAGAGTGCTGGAGTAACTCAGCGGGTCAGGCAGCATCTCTGGAGAACATGGATAGGTGACGTTTCACAGAGTGCTGGAGTAACTCAGCGGGTCTCACTCTATACTCATGACTGCGTAGCCGGACAGTGCGAACTCCATCATCAAGTTCGCTGACAACACCACTGTTGTCGGACGAATCACAGATGGGAACGAGTCAAGAGTATAGAAGTGAGATCGACCGACTGACCAAATGGTGCCAGCACAACAACCTGGCTCTCAACATCAGTAAGACCAAGGAACTGATTGTGAACTTTGTTTGGGGAAGGATGGGGACCCACAATCCTGTTTACATCAATGGTGGTGGAGAGGATCAAAAACTTCAAATTCCTGGGCGTGCATATTTCCGAAGATTTTTCCTGGACCCAGCACACTGATGCAATTATAAAGAAGGCACATCAGTGACTCTACTTCCTGAGAAGATTACGGAGATTCTGCAAGTTGAAGAGGATTCTCCTAAACATCTACAGGTGCACGGTAGAGAGCATTCTGACTGGTTGCATCGTGGCCTGGTTCGGCAACTTGAACGTCCAGGAGCGGTAAAGACTACAAAAAGTTGTGACCATTGCCCAGTCCATCACCGGCTTTGACCTCCCCACCGTCGAAGGGATCTATTGGAGTCGCTGCCTCAAAATGGCAGCCAAAATCATCAAGGACCCACACCATCCTGGCCACGAACTAATTTCACCGTTGCCATCAGGAAGAAGGCAGGAGCCTGAAACTGTTATGTCCAGGTTCAGGAACAGATTCTTTCCTACAGCCATCTGGCTATTAAACACAACAACAAATAAGATCTGAGCTCTGAACTGCAAAAGACTATATTATTATTGCACTATATTTGTTATTTATTGAACATTTTCTTTTTTTTTTCTCTTCCCCCGTTATGTACTATGTTTACATATTCACATATTCTGTTGTGCTGCAGCAAGTAAGAATTTCATTGTCCAATCCGGGACATATGACAATAAAATACTCTTGACTTGTCTTGACCCGCTGAGTTACTCCAGCAATCTGTGAAACGTCACCTATCCATGTTCCCCAGAGATGCTGCCTGACCCGCTGAGTTACTCCAGCACTCTGTGAAACGTCACCTATCCATGTTCTCCACAGATGCTGCCTGACCCGCTGAGTTACTCCAGCACTCTGTGAAACGTCACCTATCCATGTTATCCAGAGATGCTGCCTGACAAGCTGAGTTACTCCAGCATTTTGCGTCTATATTCGGTTAACTCTGGTTCTCTCTCCACTGATGCTGCGTGACCTGCTGAGTGCTTGCTGCGTTTTCTGTTTTTAACTTCAGAATACTAAACATGTTGGAACTATTCAGCAAGGCACTGCTGAAAGGTCATTAACGTGAAACCCCAATTCTCTTTCAGTCACAGATGCTGCTGGACCTGGTGAGTGTTTCAAGCAGTTTACATTTTGATTGCATTCTTCACCCTGATCACCGCTCCTCTTACCTTGTCTGGCAACAAAGCAGCAGCATCTCCTTGTTATTCCTTAAAACTTCCAATAAGACCAGAAAAGCTTTGGCTCGAATTACTGTCCAAGGACTTTCCAATAAACGGACAATTTTGGTGACAAAATCCTGCAGAAAAGGAACAAATCCAGTGAGAGAGTTGCATGTCTCAACCTGTACAACCTTTAAGAACAATATTGCTCACATAATGTATATTTATGATCAAAAAGGTGGACTCATAACAATGGCGACAAGCTTAGAAACATAGGAAAATAGGTGCAGGAGTAGGCCATTCGGCCCTTTGAGCCAGCACCGCCTGCCATTCTGAAAAGGACCCATTAATTCCTACTCTTTGCTTCCTGTCTGCCAACCAGTTCTCTATCCATGTCAATATCCTACCCCCAATACCATGTGCTCCAATTTTGCACACTAATCTCTTGTGTGTAACCTGTCAAAGGCTTTTTGAAAGTCCAGATAGACCACATCCACTGGTTCTTCCATATCCATTCTCAAAAAATTACAGATTAGTCAAGCATGATTTCCCCTTCATAAATCCATGCTGACTTTGACCGATCCCGTCACTGCTTTCCAAATGCACTGCTATAACATCTTGGTTCTTGGTTCTTGGTTTCTTGGTCCTCCAAAATATTCCAAATGGAATTTAAACTGGAGGTGGTGGAGGGAGGACTTAAGCCAGAAAGATTTATTGGGAAGAAAGAGCTACCTTAAATTTAGTTGCATCTGGTTAGGTAACTATAGTAGGGTGGAGATTATTCCATGCTTTAATTGTGCGGTGAAAGAACGAATTGCTGTACACATCTGTCTTGGTAGTTGGAATCACAAATTGGATCGAATGCCCTCGTCTGCTCCTAATTGGTTTGGGTTTGGTGTAGGTCTTGTGATCTATGTCTAGCTGACCATTTAACATTTTGTAAAAACAGGTCAGACGGTGAGCTTCACTTCTGCCTTGGAGAGGGTTCCATCCCAGAGAATTCAGAAGTTTGGTAACACTCGCTTCTCTCTCATAGGTGTTAGTAACAAATCGAGCTGCCTGTCTTTGGACACGTTCGATGGAAGAAATGTTTTTATTTGTGTATGGGTCCCATGCTGCAACCTCTTAGTCCAAATGAGGTCTAACGAGGGTGAAGTAATCAACAAGCATCTTCCCTACTATTGATGTAAGGCTAACTAGTCTATAATTCCCTGTTTTCTCTCTCTCTCTTTTCTTAAAAAGTGGAGTTACATTTTGCTACCCTCCAGTCCACAGGAACTGATCCAGAGTTGAGAGAACATTGCAAAATGATCACCAATGCCTCCACGATTTCTAGGGCCACCTCCTTGAGTACTCTGGGATGCAGACCATCAGGCCTTGTGGATTTATCTGCCTTCAGTCCCAACAGTTTACCTAACACCATTTGCTGACTAATATGGATTCCCTTCAGTTCCTCCCTCCCACTAGATCCTCGGTCACCTAGTATTTCTGGGAGATTGTTTGTGTCTTCCTTAGTGAAGACAGAACCAAAGTACTAATTTAACTGTTCTACCATTTCCTTGTTTCCCATTATAAATTCACCTGTCTCTGATTGTAAGGGACCTACATTTGTCTTCACTAATCTTTTCCTTTTTACATATCTAAAGAAGCTTTTATAGTCAGTTTTTATATTCCCCGCAAGCTTTCTTTCATGCTCTTTTTCCCCCTTTTAATTAATCCCTTTGTCCTCCTCTGTTGAGTTCTAAATTTCTCCCAGTCCTCCGGTTTGCTGCTTCCTCTGGCCAATTTATATGCTTCTTACTTGGATTTAACACTATCCTTGACTTCCCTCGTCAGCCACGGTTGAGCCGCGGTACAGCAGGAAGTGAAGAAAGCGAATGGCATGTTGGCCTTTATAACAAGAGGAATCAAATATAGGAGCAAAGAGGTCCTTCTGCAGTTGTACAGAGCCCAAGTGAGTCCACACCTGGAGTATTGAGTGCAGTTTTGGTCCCCTAATTTGAGGAATGACATTCTTGCTATTGAGGGAGTGCAGCGTAGTTTTACAAGGTTATTTCCCGGGATGGCGGGACTGTCATATGCTGAGAGAATGGAGCAGCTGGGCTTGTACACTCTGGAGTTTAGAAGGATGAGAGGCTATCTTATTGAAACATATAAGATTGTTAAGGGTTTGGACACGCTAGAGGCAGGAAACATGTTCCCAATGTTGGGGGAGTCCAGAACCAGGGTCCACAGTTTAAGAATAAGGACTAAGCCATTTAGAACGGAGGCGAGGAAACACTTTTTCTCACAGAGAGTGGTGAGTCTGTGGAATTCTCTGCCTCGGATGGCAGTGGAGGCAGGTTCTCTGGATGCTTTCAAGAGAGAGCTAGATAGGGCTCTTAAAAATAGCGGAGTCAGGGGATATGGGGAGAAGGCAGGAATGGGGTACTGATTGGGGATGATCAGCCATGATCACATTCAATGGCGGTGTTAGCTCGAAAGGCCGAATGGACTACTCCTGCACCTATTGTCTATTGTCTTCCCCGTTTTATTTTTCGCCAGACAGGGTTGAACAATTTCTGGAGTTCATCCATGCAGTCTTTAAATCTTCACCATTGCATCTCCACCGTCAACCCTTTAAGTATAATTTGCCAGTCTATCCTAGCCAATTCCCGTTTCATACCTTCAAAGTCTCCTTTATACAAGTTCAGTACCCTAGCCTCTGAATTAACCGTTACTCTCCATCCTAATGCAGAATTCCACCATATTATGGTCACTGTTGCCAAAGGGGCCTTGCACAACAAGATCGCTAACTAATCCTTCCTGTTTGAAGAAAGTTCACTTTCTGAAGTGCCTTTAATAGATATGATCGCCAACAGCGCTTTGAAATGTTGTACGGCTTTTTTCCTATTTGTATGAAGGAAGATCGACAGTAATTTATCACAGTAACGTGAAATGATTGTGGGTTGTTTCACACCATTAGTCAGGCCATAACTCCAAGCAGCAGATGGAAAGTACTACAGCAGTGTAGTAGGGAAAATCATCATCTTCTCCCTCAGCATCAAGGATGGCTGGCTTCCACCTCAAATGTGGGCAGTGAAAGATGTCTGTGTGCGGATTCAGATGATGGGGGGAGGCTTCTCGCACTAGGCAGCAAAGTGGGCCAAATGGTAGTGAGCTTCAAGAGAGCAATGAGTGCAAAATGAACTTCTATGGACCGCCTTTGGTTGCACTGAGGACTTGTATTGCTGCATTAGTATTACCATTATTAGTTTATTGAATATATATTTTTTAAATTATTATTTTCTGTGCGCACTGAGTTTACGGGCCTGTGAAGCTGTGTAAAAAATGTGCCCCTCGAGTTTCTATTAGATCTTTCCCCCTTCACCTTAAACCTATGTCCTCTGGTTCTTGATTCCCCTACTCTGGGTCAAAGACTCTGTGCATTTACCCAGTCTATTCCTCTCATACACCTCTATAAGATCACCCCTCATCGTTATGTGCTCCAAGGAATAAAGTCCCAGCCTGCTCAACCTCTCCCTATAGCTCAGGCCCTCAAGTCCTGGCAACATCCTCGTAAATATTTACAGCTTATTAACATCCTTCCAAAAATAGGGTGATGAAAACTGAACACAATACTCCAATTGTGGCCTCAAATACTTTAAATGTGGTCACAGCCGAGTTAAATGTGGCCTCAACTAAGATGAATCGGTGCTTAGTTGCAGTTTGTAGTGTCCCATAACCTGGTGGTTGTTGGGAAGAAGATGCTGTGAACCTGGTCGTTACAGTTTACAGGCTTCATACCTTCTTCCTGAGGACAGGAGTGAAATGAGTGTTGCCAGGGTGGTGCGTGTCCTTGATGATGCTGGCTGCCTTTTTTAAGAAGTGCTGTCTCACAAACAAAATGGAAACATTACACATTCGGGCCCCGAGGTCAAGATTAATCTCAAATTTCTGGAGTTCTGAGATAAACGCTCTACAAGCTGCACCACGGTGCCATCCAGGAGGCCAACCTCTCCAGCACCATAGTCCTAAACCATTAGCCCTCACCTCACCCTCCAAACTGAGACCACCTCCATCTCCCACACCAGTGCGTGCAGCCGACTGGCCTTGAGTTGACAGATAAAAGGCAGCAGGATATGTCAAGAAAGGAAGTGTCGAGAATTGGAAGAAAATGCAATGAGGAGAACAATCAGAAGCCAATGACAGATGGATCTAAATCAACAAGTACATTAGATGCTTGGTACCAGCAAGGACAACACAGGGAATCCTGAATCTTGATACCTGGAGGCCTTTGAACTATCTTTAATAGGTCATTATCTTACACTAAATGTTATACCCTTTATCCTGTATCTGTACATGGAACATTGGTACACTTTATGAATGCCATCAGCATTCATAAAGACTCCTCACACCTTTGCAATAGTCTGTTCGAACTTCTACCTTCCAGCAGATGTTACAAGGCCTTCTATGCCCGCACCTCCAGACTTAGAAACAGCTTCATCCCCAGAGGTATAGCTGCTCTGAACCAGTCCTGCTGAGTGCCCCCCCATGAACTGTCTCCCTCGGATGGTCACGGCTAGGGGTGGTGGTGGAGGCAGATTTGATAGTGGCATTTAAGAGACTTTTGGATAGGCAGGGAATGGAGGGATATGGATTATGTCAGCAGAGCAGGCACATAAGAGTTGGTCTAGGCATCATGTTCGGCACAGACAGTGTGGGCCAAAGGGCCTGTTCTTGTGCAAACGGTTCTATGTTCTACAGAGAGTATTCTGAGGGATAGGATATGCATGCATTTAGATGGACAAGGGCTGATAAGGGACAGTCAGCAGGGGTTTGTACGTGTGAGGTCGAGTCTCATGAGTCTGATTGAGTTTTTGAAAGATGTGACCAAGAAAGTTGATGTGGGCAGAGCTGTAGATGTTGTGTACATGGACTTCAACAAAGCATTCAAAAAGGTTTCACATGGTAGGTGCTCTGGAAGGTTAGATCGCATGGGATCCCAGGAGAGATAGCTGAATGGATGGAAAATTGGCTCCATGGAAGGAAGCAGAGGGTGATGGTAGAAGGTTGCTTCTCAGACTGGAGGCCTGTGATGGTGGTGTTGACACTAGTGGTGTGCCTCAGGGTTCGGTGCTGGGCCCGTTACGGTTTGTCATGTACATCAATGATTTGGATGAGAACATACAGGGCAAGATTAGCAAGTTTGCTGATGATACAAAAGTGAGTGGCATTGCAGATAGTGAAATATTACAAATATTACAGCAGAATCTTGATCGGTTGGCCAGGTGGGCTGAGGAATGGTTGATGGAGTTTAATACAGAGAAACGTGAGGTGTTTCATTTTGGAAAAACATGTTGCAGTTATATAAGATGTTGGTGAGGCCACATTTAGAGTACTGTTTAAGAAAGAACTGCAGGTGCTGGAAAAATCGAAGGTAGACAAAAATGCTGGAAAAACTCAGCGGGTGAGGCAGCATCTATGGAGCGAAGGAATAGGCGACGTTTTGGGTCGAGACCCTTCTTCAGACTGTATTGTGTTCAGTTGTGGAAACCATGTTATAGATGTTGTCAAGCTGGGGGAGAACATTTACAAGGATGTTGCCAGGACTAGAGGTTTTGAGCTATAGGGAGATAATGCTGGCTGGGAGTCTATCCCTGGGAGCACAGGAGGGTGAGGGGTGATCTTATAGAGGTATACAACGCATGGACGCACAGAGTCTCTTGCCCAGAGTAGGGAAATCGTGAAGGGGGAAAGATTTAATAGGAATCTGAGGGGTAACTTTTTCACACAAAGGGTGTATGGAACAAGCTGCCAGGGGAGGTGGTTGAGGCAAGGACTATTGCAATGTTTAAGAAACAATCAGACAGGTACATGGACAGGACAGGTGTGGAGGGATATTGGCCAAATACAGGCAGGTGGGACTAGTGTATATGGGAAATGTTGGTCCATGTGGGCAAGTTGGGCTGAAGGGTCTGTTTCCACTGTATCACTCTAAGAGTCTTGACCCAAAAGTTACCTATCCATATTTTCCAGAGATGCTGCCTGACCCGCTGAGTTACTCCAGCATTTTTTGTCCTTTTCCACATTTTTTAAAGCAGCTGGTTAATCACTTTAAATGCAGTATTGCACAAGACGGCAGTATTGTTCGATTATGTGGTGCAGTTGGTAGAACTGCTGCCTCACAGTGCCAGAGACTTTGGTTCAATCCTGACCTTGGGTGCTGTCTGTGTGGAGTTTGCATGTTCTCCCTGTGACCGTGTGGGTTTCCTCTGGGTGCTCCAGTTTCCTCCCACATCGCAAAGACGTGCGGGTTTGTAGTGAATTGCCTTCTGTAAATTGCCCCTATTGTGTAGGGAGCGGATGAGAAAGTAGGATAACATAGAACTAGTGTGAATAGGTGATCGATGGTTGGCGTGGACTCGGTGGGCTGAAGCGTGTGTTTCAATGTTGTAACTTTCAATCAATTCAATGAAAGCTCTATTTTCCTGAAGTGAGGAAAGAGTGATAAAAGTGTTGAAATATACAAAGGATAGCAATAGAATATATCCTGCTGTGCCAGATATCCAATGCACTACATTTTGAAATGTTAATGCCAAGTTCTATATGTTGTGAAATCAATCACAGCCCACATGGATAGGAAAGGTGTAGAGCATATGGACCTAATGCAAGCAAACGGGACTTGCCTAGATGGAGCATCTTGATGGGTATGCAACAAGTTGGGTTGAAGGGCCTGTTTCTGTGCTGTATGACAGTGACATCCATCTTTACTGGTAACAAGCAAACTAAAATGTATAGAAATGGAAATATTCGCCATTCCCCAGTAGTGAAAAACTATGGCCTACTGAATGACTCAAGGTAACAGCTCATCAAAAGCCTCCAAGGAGCGATTTGAGGGGGAGTCCAGGTCTCGGCAGTGATATCCATAGCTTAATATCACAGAAAGTGGTGAGTCTGTGGAATTCTCTGCCTCAGAGGGCAGTGGAGGCCGGTTCTCTGGATGCTTTCAAGAGCAAACTAGATTGGGCTCTTAAAAATAGCGGAGTCAGGGGATATGGGGAGAAGGCAGGAACGGGGTACTGATTGGGGATGATCAGCCGTGATCACATTGAATGGTGGTGCTGGCTCGAAGGGCCGAATGGCCTACTCCTGCATCTATTGTCTATTGTCTATTAATGTGTAGGAAAGACCAGCTGATGCTGGTTTAAATCGTAGGTAGAAACAAAATGCTGGAGTAACTCAGACTGAAGAAGGGTCTTGACCCGAAACGTCATCCATTCCTTCTCTCGAGATGCTGCCTGTCCCACTGAGTTGCTCCAGCATTTAGTGTCTACCTTATATCCATAGCTTAGTTTCGTTTAGAGATACAGCCCGGAAATAGGCCCTTTGGCCCACCGAGTCCACACCGACCAGCGATCCCCACACATTAACACTACCCTACACACACTAGGGACAATTTTATATTTACACCTAGCCAATTAACCTACAAACCTGTATGTCTTTTGAGTGTGGGAGGAAACTGGAGCACTCGGAGAAAACCCCCGCAGGTCACAGGGAGAATGTACAAACTCCGTACAGACAGCGCCCGTAGTCAGGATGGAACCCGGGTCTCTGGCGCTGTAAGGCAGCAGCTCTACCACTGCGCCGCCGTGCTGGCCCAAGATCATAAATGAATAAATGGCATATGAAGACATTTTGCACAGAGACAGTAAGCATTGAGTGAATGATATGAATCTTATGTCGTACCTTCTCCTGCACAAATCTATGCAAGTGCACGCCAGATGAGAGCATTGCAACAAGCATGGTCAAGATGCACTGCTGGATTCGGCTGAGTCCTGCCTGCAGGGAGCTCAGCACAGCCGTCAGGCCCACCTTCTCAATAACACTTTGAAAAGCAGAGGCAGAATGGCGGCTGATCCTGCACAACGCCTGCAGGGAGCAGAGAAATACTTCACATGTTCGCTCAAATTATATTCCAAACATAAAGACTCAAAATATGTCGGAACCAACAGCAGGTGATCAAAAACTTTCCAACCTAAATGACATGAATTTTACTTGTAAATGAACTTTATTATTGTCACGTGTACAGTGAAAAGCTTTGTTGTGCACGTTATCCAGACAAATCAGATAATACTAGACATAAATACAATCAAGCCAAACACCAGGACAACAGGTAGAGCAAAGGGGAAGATATAGCGCAGAATATAGTTCTCAGCATTGTAGTGCATCAGTTCCAGAGACAAAGTCCTATGTCCGCAATGGGGTAGAGGTGAATCGGACAGTACACCAGCTTATGGAAGGACCATTCAGAAGCCTGATAACAGAGGGGAAGAAGCTGTTCCTGAGTCTGGTGGTGCGCGCTTTCAAGCTTCTGTACCGTCTGCCAGGGGGAGCAGGAAGGGATGCCCGGGGTGGGACAAGTCTGATTATGTTGAAGGTAGACACAAAATGGCGGAGTAACTCAATAGGTCAGGGTGCATCTCTGGAGAGAAGGAATGGGCGACATTTCAGATCGAGACCCTTCTTCAGACTTTGATTATGTTAGGTGCTATCCCGAGGCAGCGTGAAGTGTAGATGGAGTTGATGGTGGGGAGTGTGGTCTGTGTGATGGACTGGGCTACATCCAATTCCAATGGCATTTGATTGGCTGAGGAAGAGACACTGCAGCCAATTGTAAGGGTAAAAAGACCCTAATGGGAGTTTACAGGCCCCCAAACAGTCGCCTGGATATAGGGTGCAAGTTGAATCAAGAATTTAAATTAGCATGTAGTAAAGGTAATGCTACGGGTGTTGTGGGAGATTTCAACATGCAGATAGACTGGGAAAATCAGCTTGGTACTGGACCCCAAGAAGGGAGTTTGTTGAGTGCCTCGGTGATGGATTCTTAGAGCTGCTTGTACTGGAGCCTACCAGGGAGAAGGCAATTCTGGATTTAGTGTTGTTAATGAACCTGATTTGATAAGGGAACTACTGATTTGAAAGGGATTTGATTTGATAAAGGAGCTATTAGGACGTAGTGACCATAATATGATAAGTTTTAATTCACAATTTGAGAGGGAGAAGGGAAAATCGGAAGTGTCAGTATTACAGTTGAGCTTTTTGAGCTTCTTAAAGGGGACTAGGGAGGCATGACGGAGGGGCTGGCCAAAGTTGACTGGAAAGAGACCCAAGCAGGGATGACAGGGGAACAACAATGCCAGGTATTTCTGGGAATAATACAGAAGGTGCAGGATCAGTTAATTCCAAAGGGGAAGAAAGATTCCAAGGGGAGTAAGGGGCGACCGTGGCTGACAAGGGACGTCAGGGACAGTATTAAAAAAAATGAGAAGAAGTGTAACATAGCAAAGATGAGCGGGAAGCCAGAGGATTGGGTAACTTTTAATGAGCAACAGAAGATAACTAAAAAGGCAACTCGGGGAGAAAGCATGAGGTGCGAAGGTAAGCTAGCCAAGAATATAAAGAACGATAGTAAAAGCTTATTTAGGTATGTGCTACCTCCTGCACCCATGCAGAACTCACTGACTTCATCAACTTCACCACTAATTTCCATCTGGCACTCAAATTCACTTGGACCATCTCCGCCATCTCCCTACCGGTTCTAGGTCTCCATCACACGAAACAGACTATTGACCGACATCTACTACAAGCCTACTGACTCACATAGCTACCTTGACTACACTTCATCCCACCTTGCTTCCTGTAAAGACTCTATCCCCTTCTCCCAATTCCTCCGTCTACGCCGCATCTGCGCCCAGGATGAGGTGTTCCAAACCAGGGCATCGGAGATGTCCTAATTCTTTAGGGAACGGGGGTTCCATTCTTCCATTATAGTTGAGGCTTTCACCAGGGTCTCCTCGATATCCCGCAGCTCCGCTCTTACTCCCTTAACCCCCCCCCCCCTCATTCGTAATAAGGACAGAATCCCCCTTGTCCTCACCTTCCACCCCATCAGCCGTCGCATATCACATATAATCCTTCAACATTTTCGCAACCTCCAACGGGTTCCCACCACTGGCCACATCTTCCCATCTCCTCCCTTTTCTGTTTTCAACAGAGACCGTTCCCTCCGAAACTCGCTGGTCAACTCGTCCCTTCCCACCCAAACCACCCCCTCCACGGGTACTTTCCCCTGCAAACCGCAGGAGATGCAACGCCTGTCCCTTTACCTCCTCCCTCGACTCCATCCAAGGACCCCGACAGTCTTTCCAGGTGAGGCAGAGGTTCACTTGCACCTCCACCAACCTCATCTACTGTATCCAGGTGTCAACTTCTCTACATCGGCGAGACCACGCGCAGGCTCGGCGGTCGTTTCGCTGAACACCACTGCTCAGTCCATCTTAACCTACCTGATCTCCCGGTTGCTCAGCAGTTCAACTCCCCCTCCCATTCCCAATCTAACCTTTCTGTTTATCCCAGCGCAAATTGGAGGAACAACACCTCATATTTTGCTTGGGCAGCTTACACCCCAGCGGTATGAACATTGACTTCTCTAACTTCAGATAGCCCTTGCTTTCCCTCTCTCTCCATCCCCTCCCCCTTCCCATTTCTCCCACCAGTCTTACTGTCTCCGACTATCTCTGTCCCGCCCCCTCTCCTGTCATCAAGCTTGTGAAAAGGGTCTCGACCCAAAACGTCACCCATTCCTTCTCTCCAGGGTTGCTGCCTGAGTTACTGCAGCATCTTGTGTCTACCCCCTAATCCAGGGAGTAGGTGACGTTTTGAGTCGGGACCAGTCTACAGACTGCGTGGGGGAGAAAAAACTGGAAGAGAAGTGGGACTGGGCAAAGCAAGGCAAGTGATAGGTGGAGACATGTGAGGGGGAGGGTTTGATACGCAGGTGGTCGGACAAAGGTCAGAGATACAAACAGTGAGAAATACAAGTTGCAAAACTAGAGAAAGGGATACAGGTGGAAAGAAATGGGGGAGTAGGAGGGGGAGACATGGGTATGATTCAGGAACATGAAAGAGAGAGGGAAAAATGGGTGGGGGTTGTATATAAGTAGATTAAATGATATTGGAAAATTCACTGTTTGTACCGTTAGAAAAAATGGAAAAAGGAAATAGCAACCAGTCGATGGAAGATGTATGGCTCGAGTACAAAAAGAAGCTTCATCTTAAACAAGCACGGTTTGATTTCCATGTGTTGTGATAGATCGTGGACGCTGTAAGCTTACCGAGATGGCTGTCACACGTAACGAGTCCACAGTGGAGTGTGTAAACAGGTACCACAGCAACTGGCCAATCTCCCCAGTCACAAACCCTTGAGCTGCCGATGAGCTTGTGGTGCAGACGCTCTCCACAATCTTTGCTGCTAAATGGTTGGTAACAGGATCTCCCTGACAGTGAAAAAACACCAGAACAATTAATAACTTGTTTAGAGTCACATATTAATTAGAACAGTAACAATGGTAGGCAATGGTAGTAGAAAATAGGCTTACTTTGTTCAAATTGTAATTGCTCAGTTAGCGTGTGCTACCACACTTCATATGAGCGACCTGGACCTAAATGTGAATGGGTTGGTGAGTAAGTTTGCTGACAACACCAACATTGGAGGAGTTGCAGACAGTGAGGAACGTTGTCAGAAGATGTTGATCAGCTGCAGAAACGGGCAGTGAAATGGCAGATGGAGTTTAACCCCGAGCATGTGTGAGGTGTTGAATGTAAGGAGAGAGTATACAGTTGATGGCAAGACCCTAAACAGCATTGATGTGCAGAGGGATGTTGGAGTCCATGTTCATCGCTCGGGGAAGGTGGCAGCACAGTAGACAGAGCGGTAACGAAGGCCCATGGTACGCTCGCCTTCATTGCTGGGTACATTGAGTACAAGAGTCAGGAGGTCATGATGCAGCTCTATAGGACTTTGGTCAGGCTGCATCTGGAGTATTGTGTGTAGTTCTGGTCGCCCCCATTACAGGAAGCATGTGGGGGCTTTGGAGAGGGTGCAGATGAGGTTTACTAGAATGATGCCGGGATTAGAGGGTTTCAGCTACGGGGAGAGGTTGAGTAAAGGTAGCTTACAACCCACCGGTATAAGGGTTGTATTCTCCAATTTTAGGTAACCTCTAACTTACCCATCTCCCGTCTTTTCTCCCCCCTTTCCCTCTCTCCACCCCCCTCCCTTCTCTTCCCTGGGCCCCACCTGGACTCATCTCCCATGTTTTTCTCCCCTCCATCACCCTCGCCCCCCCCCCCCCCCCCCCCCCCACTCTCCTCCCACTGGCTTCACAATCGGCAACTCTTCAAACCTGTCTCATTGTTCTTGTCTCTGGCCTTTGTTCCAACGTCTGCCTGTCCAATGTCCCCTTCACCTGTGTCTACCTGTGTCCACCTATTACCTTCCAAGCTTTGTCCTGCCACTCCCATGTTCCACCTTTCTTCTCCCCATGCCTACAATCTGAAGAAGGGTCTCAAGCCGAAAGGTCACCTGCCCACATTCTCCAGGGGTGTTGAGTTACCCCCAGCACTTTGTGTCCTCCAAGGTATACAGTCTTAGCCTGCCCAATCTTTGGGCGGCACGGTGGAGCAGGGGTAGAGTTGCTGCCTCACAGCGCCAGAAACCCGAGTTCGATCCTGACTACGGGTGCTGTCTGTGCAGAAGTTACATGTTCTCCCCATGACATTGTGGATTCGGGTTAGGGTTAAAACATGCATGTTTCTATGGTAATTGGCTTCTGTAAATTGTCCCTAGTGTGTAGGAAAGAACTAGTGTACAGTTGATCGCTGGTCAGTGTGCACTCGGTGGGCTGAAGGGCCTGTTTCCACACTGTATCTCTAACCTAAACTAAACGCAGGCCGCCAAATCCTGGCAACAACCTCATAAATCTTCTCTGCACTGTTTCCAGCTGAATGGCATCTTATAGCAGGCTGACCAAAACTGAACACATGGACCCGGCCAACACCTTGTACAACCACTACAACGCCGTCAACATTTCCAAGGAAATCATTTTAGTTTCATATCTTGCAATAAAGTATTGGCACTGCCCAATAACCTAGTAAATGGTGATTTTAGCTGGCTTTTTCGACAATGTCTGATGATAACTCATTGACTAAATGTCCCTCGAGGCTGTCAGCCTTGAAACCCTGCAGTACAGCCTCAAGCACTACTCTGGCTAATGGAGACCCTGTGTTGGTTATTTTCTAGCAAGCTGCAAGGGATGAAGAGCTCGAGGCACATGGATCACTGTGCAGATGATCAAGTATAGCATTTCTGATAAAAATAAAATACTACTTCCGCTGGCTTGGGTTGCTAAAATACTTTGTTTGGACACACATGGAACTGCAGATGCTGTAATCTTGAGTAAAACCCAAAGAGCCAGAGGAACTCAGCAGGTCAGGCAGCAGCTGTGGAGGGAATGGACAGACAATATTGTTGTTTAAGAAGGAACTGCAGATGCTGGAAAATCGAAGGTAGACAAAAATGCTGGAGAAACTCAGCGGGTGCAGCAGCATCTATGGAGCGAAGGAAATAGGCAACGTTTCGGGCCGAAACCCTTCTTCAGACTGATGGGGGGTGGTGGGGAGGCGGGGAGAAGAAAGGAAAAAGGAGGAGGAGGAGCCCAAAGGCTGAGAGATGGGAGGAGACAGCCCGAGGGCTGAGGAAGGGGAGGAGACAGCAAGGACTAACAAAATTGGGAGAATTCAATGTTCATGCCCCCAGGATGCAGGACAATATTGTTGGGTTGAGACACTTCTGACTGATGGAGGAGGAGGGTGGGGAGAAAGCTGGAAAAGAAATGGTTGGATAAAACCTGGTGATAGGTAGATACAGGTGAGAGGGGGTGATTGATAAATGGGTAGACAGAGGCTAAAGATGAAAAGGAGATAATTCCACACAGTAGTGGAGTGAAATGGAAAGCTAGAAGGAGGAATATATGTGTCTTCCGCTGAGATCACTCTCCCCACAACTGGCTCACACATCCATTCCCACCCAAACCACCCCCTCACCAGGTACTTTCCCCTGCAACCACTGGAGATGTAACACCTGTCCCTAAACCTCTTCCCTCGTCTCCATCCAGGGACCCCAGCAGTCCTTCCAGGTGAGATCGAGGTAGATTGGTGCGTCCTCTGACCTCATCTACTGCATCTGGTGTCACTAATGCCGCCTCCTGTACATCAGGCGAGACAAAACGTAGGCTCAGCGATCGTTTCACTCAACATTTGCGCTCGGTCCACCAAGGCCTGTTGGATCTCCCGGTTGCTAACCATATTAAACTCTCCTTCCCATTCCCACACTGACCTTTCTGTCCTGGACCTCCTCCATTGCCCAACACAACTGGAGGAACAGCACCTCATATTCTGCTTGGGTAACTCACAACCCAACGAATATTTAGATAACTACATATTCCTCATCCTCTCTCTTTTCCCCACATATTCCTCCCTTCCTCAGCTCACTTGCCCAGCTGGTCACGATCGTGCTGTCATTTTTGCTGACCACTTTGGAGTCCATCTACTGTAGATGGAGTTGTCAGTGGGGAGTCTGGTCTATGTGATTCACTCGGCTACATTCACGACACATCAAAGGCTCTTTATTAACTTAAAATATTTGAACATATTGAAAGGAGTGTCTATTGTACAATGTATTCTCTTGAGATTGAGTTTGAAGACACCAAACATCAACGCTGGCATTCTGCTCTACACGAGCCTTACATAGAACATCACAGGAACAGGCCCTTCGGCCCACAATGTCTGTGATGAACATGATACCAAGTTCAACTCATCTCCACTGCCTGCAAGTGATTCATACTCCTGTCTTCCTGCAGATCTAAGTGCCTATATAAAAGCCTCTTAAACACCACTATCGTATATCTGCCTCGCACCTGGAGTGTTGTGTGCAATTTTTGTCTCCTAATTTGAGGAAGGACATTATTGCTATTGAGGGGGTGCAGCGTTGGTTCACCAGGTTAATTCCCGGGATGGCGGGATTGACGTAAGATGAAAGAATGAGTCGATTGGGCTTGTATTCACTGGAATTTAAAAGGGGATCTTATAGAAACATATAAAATTCTTAGAGGATTTGACAGGCTAGTAGTAGTAGTAGTAGGCCCCTCTCGGTCATGACTGACCATGGGTGATGCATCCTGGTCGGATGCAAGCCTGGGCGATGTCATATGGAGGACAGGCTGTTGCCCATGCAGCACATCCCCCCTCTCCACGTCGCTGATCGATCCAAAGGAACAGCAGGGCCGTTACAGTTTGGCACCAGCGCCGTCGCAGGAGCTGCCAGAGTGAGGTTGTAGACAACGACAAACTGCCTTAGGGGCTCTGACTCCCGAAAAAGGATTTTCTTGAGATTTACTCCTGGAGCCTTTTCCATGACTGGATATGGCCACAAGGCAGCAGAGGTTTTAAATCAGAGTTTTCCCTCTCCTAGATGGACTGTCTTCTCAGGCTGATGAGTCCCATCTACCTGGGACTTGTGGTGGTCTACCTGCCCACTGCCCAAATTGGACAGGCTAGATGCAGTAAAAATGTTCCCGATGTTGGGGGAATCCAGAACCAGGGGTCACAGTTTAAGAATAATGGTTAGGCCCTTTAGGACTGAGATGAGGAAAACCTTTTTCAACCAGAGAGTTGGGAATCTGTAGAATTCTCTGCCACAGAAGGCAATGGGGGATAGATCACTGGATGTTTTCAAGAAAGAGTTAGATTTAGCTCTTAGGGCTAATCAATGAATATGGGGGAAAAAGGCAGAACAGGGTACTGATTTTGGATGATCAGCCATGTTCATACTGAATGGCTCGAAGGGCCAAATGGCCTACTCCTGCACCTATTTTCTATGTTTCTATAGAGAATCATAGAATTAGTCATACAGCATGGAAACAAGCACTTCAGCCCATCTTATCCATGCCAACCAAGATGCCTCATCTATACTAGTCCCATCTGCCTGCATTTGGCCCATATCCCTCTAAACCTTTCATATCCATGTACCAGTCCAAATGTCTTTTAAATGCTGCTATAGCTGGTTCCATATACCCACCACCCTTCTTTATAAAGAAGTCATCATGCTGGATTTCACTCGCCGTTGAGAAAGTTCACAAACTCCATGACGTTGTCCATGTACCAGGTTTGGAGGGATATGGACCAAATGCGGGTAGGTGGGACTAGTGTAGCTGAGACATGTGGGTCAGTTGGGCCGAAGAGCCTGTTCACACTATATGACTCAATGACTTTATGCGCTGTGTCAGCGTTTTGTGGGGCAGCCAGTGCTGGTGAGGGTTTACCTCAAGAACTTATGCCTGAACCTAGTTCGCTATTTGAATTATCTCCTCTGTGAATCCAACAGCGGCACGGTGGCGCAGAGGGTAGAGCTGCGGCCTTACAGCGGTAGGGACCTGGGTTCCATCCTGACCATGGGTGCAGTCTGTAAAGTTTGCACGTTCTCCCCGTGACCGCGTGGGTTTTCTCCAAGTGTTCCGGTTTCCTCCCACACTCCAAAGATGGACAGGTTTGTTGGTCAATTGGCTTCTGTAAATTATCTCAAATGTGTAGGATAGAACAAGTGTACAGGATAATCACTGGTCGGCGCGGACTCGTAGGGCTGAAGGGCCGAAACTATCTGTAAACTAAACTTTCTCTGGTTTTGTTGCGGATTTGCAGAAACTTTCTGCCTACTCGTTCCACCAAAACTGATGTTAAAACTCATCTTGCATCAGAGGATATTGGAGAGGGACAGGAGGGCAAAGGAGACCCATTCATCTGCAAGAGTGGCAGTCTAATCATCCCCATGCCGTTTTAATCAACCATCTGCAGAGTCTGCTCGCTGAGACGACTGGGGGAAATGAGATGATTAACCATTAAGCTGAAAACTGAAAGACACAACCTTTAACACTACTAACAGATGCTGTCAGTTTAGTTAATTGTGCACTGAAATGTGACTGGATAAAACTTTTATGCAGAAGCACAGCAGGAGCTGATCACCTTAAAGCTGTTGCAGGAACATAATAAGATAGCACCATAATTAGCTCACAGGGGAGCAGTGTGCTGGCTTCCAATGCCATATTAATAAAATACAGTTGGCTTCATTATGCAGCATACTCTGCTTAAGTGTGTACTTGTTAAGGGTACATTAAGTGTATATCTATTTCAAAAGCCAATTATTTTTCTTATTTCAATCTATGCGATAGTGTTCCATTAAATGTGTGCACTGAGAGTTTAAATACTCTCTGTTTGTTCATCGGCACCGTGATTTAAATTGTGCTCACGGGCCAACTCACTTCATCCACACCTGCTGCTATTACGCCTAATTAGTCTTGCACTCTATTTTAAACATGACAATAAATGCGCAGTCCCCCCCCCCCCCCCCCCCCAGGGTATAGGAATGAAGGACCAGAGGACATAGGCTTAAGGTGAGAGAGGAAAGATTTAATAGGAACCTGAGGGGCAACTTTTCCAAACAGTGGCATGTGAATAATATGGGTGGGGGGGTATATGGAGCAGGTAGTTGAGACAAGTACCATAAGAGACATTTGGACAGGTACATGGATAAGGAAGGTTCAGAGAGACATGGGCCAAATGCAGGAAAATGGGATCCCAGCTTAGATGGGACATCTTAGTCGGCATGGACTTGATATTGTCAAGCTTAAAAGGGTTCAGAAAAGATTTACGAGGATGTTGCCAGGACTAGAGGGTGTGAGCTATAGGGAGAGGTTGAGTAGGCTGGGTCTCTATTCCATGGAGCGCGGATGAGGGGTGATCTTATAGAGGTGTACAGAATCATGAGAGGAATAGATCGGGTAGATGCAGAATCCGAGTAGGGGAATTGAGGACCAGAGGACATAGGCTCAAGGTGAAGGGGAAAAGATTTAATAGGAATCTGAGGGGTAACTTTTTCACACAAATGGTGGTGGGTGTATGGAACAAGCTGCCAGAGGAGGTAGTTGAGGCTGGGACTATTCCAACGTTTAAGAAACAGTTAGAAGGTACATGCATAGGACAGGTTTGGAGGATATGGACCAAGCACAGACAGGTGGAACTAGTGTTGATGGGACATTGCTGGCGGGTGTGGGCGTGTTGGGCCAAAGGGCCTGTTTCCACACTGTATCGCTCTATGACTGTATGGACAAGTTGGGCAGAAGGGCTACTTATGTGCTGTATAACTATGACTGGAAATCTGAACCAGGAACATTGTGTATGTGGAAAGGATTGTGCTCTCTCTTGCCTAGTTGTCCAATTGTAGAGAGCCGATAAAGCAATTATCTTCCTGTCAAATGAACCTGGATACAGGTGACCAGCGCTCCAGGACAGAGCCCTGTTACATTTCTATCACGTGTGTGTCATTTTCCCCTTCAGGACAACACAATGCCCACTGTGCTGACACCATCCACTGCCCAAATCAGGCATCAAGTGTGTACCTTCATGAAATTCATTGGTATCCATGCTGGTGAAATGAAAGATCATGGTGACACAAGGAATTGCACATGCTGGAATCTTGAGCAAAACAAAGAGCTGGAGGAACTCAGTGGAGGCGGCACGGTGGCGCAGCGGTAGAGTTGCTGCCTCACAGCACCAGACATCTGGGTTCAATCCTGACTACGGATGCTGTGTGGAGTTTGTACGCTCTCTCTGTGACCTCGTGGGTTTTTGTCCGGTTGCTCCGGATTCCTCCTACACTCCAAAGATGTACAGGTTTGTGGTTTAATTGGTTTTGGTAATTTATACACATTGCTCCTCGTGTGTGTAGGTTAGTGTGCGGGGTGATCGCTGGTCGGTGCAATCGCTGGTCGGTGCTGGGTCAGTGATGACCCTGTGGGCCGAAGGGCCTGTTTCCGTCTAAAGTTTAATCAGACAGCATCTGTGAAGGGAAAGGTGATGTTTCGGTTCTGAAAAGAACAGGGTCCTGAGCCGAAATATCGCATATTCATTCCTCCCACAGATTCTGGTGGCTCTGCTGAGTTAATCCAGCACTTTGTTCTGGAAATGAAGATCACGGTTTGCTGAACAATTTCTTAACATCAAGGTGGGAACACAATTACTCCACAAAATGTAGTTACAAGGAACTGCAGATGGTGCTTTGCAAAAGGAAAGGCACAGAGTGCTGGAGTAACTCAGTAATACTGAAGGGTCCTGACCCAACACGTCGCCTATTCCTGTTTTCCAGGACTGTTCCACACAGGTTCATGGTAAACATTACGTTTGATTTGCTATATCCATAGCTTAGTTTAGTTTAGAGATACAGCGCGGAAACAGGCCCTTTGGCCCACCGTGTCCACACCGACCAGCGATCACCGCACACTAACACGATCCTACACACAGTAGGGACAATTTACAATTTTACCAAAGCCAATTAACCTACAAACCTGTACGTCTTTGGAGTGTGGGAGGAGACCGAAGATCTTGGAGAAAACCCACACGGTTACAGGGAGAACGTACAAACTCCGTACAGACAGCGCCCGTGGTCGGGATGGAACTCCCGATTCTGCAATAGAGACCCGGTGTCTCTATTACTGTATGTGAGCAACTCTACTGCTGTGCTACTGGGCTGCCCGTGCTTAGCTTTAAGGGAGATGGGCAAAGTTTAAAGCATAGAGGGTGGCGGGTGCCTGGAACGCGCTGCCAGGGGTGGTTATTTCGGGTCCTTTTCACAATGGCAGGCAGTGACTAGTGGGGTACCGCAAGGCTCAGTGCTGGGACCCCCGCTATTTACAATATATATTAATGATCTGGATGAGGGAATTGAAGGCAATATCTCCAAGTTTGCGGATGACACTAAGCTGGGGGGCAGTGTTAGCTGTGAGGAGGATGCTAGGAGACTGCAAGGTGACTAGGATAGGCTGGGTGAGTGGGCAAATGTTTGGCAGATGCAGTATAATGTGGATAAATGTGAGGTTATCCATTTTGGTGGCAAAAACAGGAAAGTAGACTATTATCTAAATGGTGGCCGACTAGGAAAAGGGGAGATGCAGCGAGACCTGGGTGTCATGGTTCACCAGTCATTGAAAGTAGGCATGCAGGTGCAGCAGGCAGTGAAGAAAGCGAATGGTATGTTAGCTTTCATAGCAAAAGGATTTGAGTATAGGAACAGGGAGGTTCTACTGCAGTTGTACAGGGTCTTGGTGAGACCACACCTGGAGTATTGCGTACAGTTTTGGTCTCCAAATCTGAGGAAGGACATTATTGCCATAGAGGGAGTGCAGAGAATGTTCACCAGACTGATTCCTGGGATGTCAGGACTGTCTTATGAAGAAAGACTGGATAGACTTGGTTTATACTCTCTAGAATTTAGGAGATTGAGAGGGGATCTTATAGAAACTTATAAAATTCTTAAGGGGTTGGACAGGCTAGATGCAGGAAGATTGCTCCCGATGTTGGGGAAGTCCAGGACAAGGGGTCACAGCTTAAGGATAAGGGGGAAATCCTTTAAAACCGAGATGAGAAGAACTTTTTTCACACAGAGTGGTGAATCTCTGGAACTCTCTGCCACAGAGGGTAGTCGAGGCCAGTTTATTGGCTATATCAGGGACGACAGATGGCACAATGGGCTAAGTGCTCGGCTGGCAACCGGAAGGTAGCCGGTTCGAATCCCGCTTGGAGTGCATACTGTCGTTGTGTCCTAGGGCAAGACACTTCACCCACCTTTGCCTGTGTGTGAATGTGTGTGAGTAATTGGTGGAGATCGGAGGGGCCGTAGGCGCAAATTGGCAGCCACGCTTCCGTCAGTCTGCCCCAGGGCAGCTGTGGCTACAGAAGTAGCTTACCACCACTGAGTGTGACTGAGGAGTGAATGAATAATGCGATGTAAAGCGCCTTGAGTATTAGAAAGGCGCTATATAAATCCCATCCATTATTATTATTATTATATTTAAGAGGGAGTTAGATGTGGCCCTTGTGGCTAAGGGGATCAGAGGGTATGGAGAGAAGGCAGGTACGGGATACTGAGTTGGATGATCAGCCATGATCATATTGAATGGCGGTGCAGGCTCGAAGGGCCGAATGGCCTACTCCTGCACCTAATTTCTATGTTTCTATGTTTCTATGTTATGGAGGCAGATACAGTGGTTTTTGGATATGCACATGGATATGGAGGGACATGGATCACGTGCAGGCAGAGGACATTAACTTTGCTTCATGATCGGCACAGACATTGTGGGCCGAAGGGCCTGTTCCCTTGTTGTACTGTTCTGTGTTCTATGCTCTAATCCTCCATCACCACCTTTTTAATAATGATTAATTAATGTAATTTTATTCTGCTTATTATTATTAATTGATTATTATGAATTATTGAAAATAAAATCTAGCATCTTTACCTTACAGGTCATTGATTATTATCTGCTTGATATAGGGTCATACAGCGTGGAAACAGGCCCTTCGGCCCAACGTGCCCACACCGGCCAAGATGCCCCATCTACTCTAGTCTCACCTGCCTGCGTGTGGCCCATATCCTTTTCAACCTGTCCGATCCATGTAGCTGTCCAAATGTTTCTACAGTACCTGCCGCAACTACCTCCTCTGGCAGCTCGTTCCATATACCCACCACCCTCAGTGTAAAACAAGTTGTTCCCTATTAAATCTTTCCCCCCCCCCTCAGCTTAAACCTACGTCCTCTGGTTCTTTGTTCACCAAATAAAAAATTAAAATCACACAGCAAAATCTTAAGAATGTCATTAAGGATTGGTGGTTGGCAACTTCATTTTGGGAACATTGTGTTCTTCTCCATAAATATTCTTGAGCCAGTGTCTGGGCAATTATGATTGGTTTTATGTGAGTTAACAAACGTACTGTGAATAGTAATGAAGTCTGGTTCTCAGATATGGCACCATGTTTGAAATTATAAAGACGCTGACCTGACCAAAGACAAGTTAACCTCATTGGAGTTATATACAGAGTTCATAGAGTGATACAGTGTGGAAACAGGCCCTTTGGCCCAACTTACCCACACTGGTCAACAATGCCCCAGCTACACTAGTCCCACTTGCCTGCGCTTGGTCCATATCCCTTCAAACCTGTCCTATCCATGTACCTGTCCAACTGTTTCTTAAACGTTGGGATAGTCCCAGCCTCAACTACCTCTTCCGGCAGCTCGTTCCATACACCAACCACCCTTTGTGTGAAAAAGTTACCTCTCGGATTCCTATTAAATTTTTTCCCCTTCATCGTGAACCTATGTCTTCTGGTCCTCGATTCCCCTACTTAGGGCAAGAGACTGTGTCCGATCTATTCCTCTCATGTTTTCATTAATGTGCCTGAGAGATTTAGCGGGCATTGAAAGGGAAGACAGAGATCTAGCGCTTAGATGTATAATTAAGGGGTAAAGGTAGCAAAAACCTTGTGATAATTAGCCGAGGGGTGAATATCATGAAGAAGATGTGGAGGAATTTATGCCTGCCCTTGGGATTGTCCAGTGAACAGCAGCTTTAGTTATGTTACAGCCGCACTATCTCCACCTTAGGGCAGCACGGTGGCACAGCCTTACAGCGCAGAGCCCCGGTTCTATCCTGACTACAGGTACTTGTCTGTACTGAGTCAGTATGTTCTCCACGTGACCTGTATGGGTTTTCCGGTCACCTCTCACATCCCATAGACATACAGTTTTGTAGGTTAATTGGCTTGGAAAAAATTGAAAATTGTCCCTAGTGTATAAAATGGTGTTAATGTGCGGGTATCGATGGTCGGCGCAGACTCGTAAGTTCATAAGTGAAAGGAGCAGGATTAGGCCATTCGGCCCATCAAGTCTAGACTGCTATTCAATCATGGCTGATCTATCTCTCCCTGCTAACCCCATTCTCCTGCCTTATCCCCATAACATCTCACACCCGTACTAATTAAAAATCTATCTATCTTTGCCTTAAATATATCCATAGATGGCCTCCACAGCCTTCTATGGCAATGAGTTCCATAGATTCACCACCGACTAAAAAAATTCCTCCTCATCTCCTTTCTAAAGGAATAACTTTTAACTCTGAGGATAGAACCTCTGTTACTAGACTCTCCCACTAGGGGCAGAAAACGCTAGTGGGAGTGGTGTACCGCCACCTAACAGTAGTAGTGGAGTTGGGGATGGCATCAAACAGGAAATTAGAAACGCGTGCAACAAAGGTAAAACCATTATAATGGGTGACTTCAATCTACATATAGATTGGGTGAATCAAATTGGTAGGGGTGCTGAGGAAGAGGATTTCTTGGAATGTATGCAGGATAGTTTTCTAAACCAACATGTAGAAGAACCAACGAGAGAGCAGGCTATTCTAGACTGGGTATTGAGTAATGAGGAAGGGTTAGTTAGCAGTCTTGTTGTGCGTGGCCCCTTGGGCAAGAGTGACCATAATATGGTTGAGTTCTTCATTAGGATGGAGAGTGACATTGTTAATTCAGAAACAAGGGTCCTGAACTTAAAGAAATGTGACTTTGAGGGTATGAGACGTGAATTGGCCAAGATAGACTGGCAAATGATTCTTAAAGGGTTGACGGTGGATATGCAATGGAAGGCATTTAAAAATTGCATGGATGAACTACAACAAGTGTTCATCCCAGTTTGGCAAAATAATAAATCAGGGAAGGTAGTGCATCCGTGGATAACAAGGGAAATCAGGGATAGTATCAAAACAAAAGATGAAGCGTACAAATTAGCCAGAACAAGCAGCCTACCAGAGGATTGGGAGAAATTCAGAGTCCAGCAGAGGAGGACAAAAGGCTTAATTAGGAAAGGGAAAATAGATTATGAAAGAAAACTGGCAGGGAACATAAAAACTGACTGCAAAAGTTTTTATAGATATGTGAAGAGGAAAAGATTAGTTAAAACAAATGTAGGTCCCTTGCAGTCAGAAACAGGCAAATTGATCATGGGGAACAAGGACATGGCAGACCAATTGAATAACTACTTTGGTTCTGTCTTCACTAAGGAAGACATAAACAATCTGCCGGAAATAGCAAGGGACCGGGGGTTAAATGAGATGGAGGAACTGAGTGAAATCCAGGTTAGAAGTGGTGTTAGGTAAATTGAATGGATTAAAGGCCGATAAATCCCCAGGGCCAGATAAATTGCATCCCAGAGTACTTAAGGAAGTAACCGCAGAAATAGTGGATGCATTAGTGATAATTTTTCAAAACTCTTTAGATTCTGGAGTAGTTCCTGAGGACTGGAGGGTAGCTAATGTAACCCCACTTTTTAAAAAGGGAGGGAGAGAGAAAACGGGGAATTACAGACCAGTTAGTCTAACATCGGTGGTGGGGAAAATTCTGGGGTCAGTTATTAAAGATGGGATAGCAGCACATTTGGAAAGTGGTGAATTCATTGGACAAAGTCAGCATGGATTTATGAAAGGTAAATCATGTCTGACGAATCTTATAGAATTTTTCGAGGATGTAACTAGTAGAGTGGATAAGGGAGAGCTAGTGGATGTGTTATATCTGGACTTTCAGAAGGCTTTCGACAAGGTCCCACATAAGAGATTAGTATACAAACTTAAAGCACATGGTATTGGGGGTTCATTATTGATGTGGATAGAGAACTGGCTGGCAGACAGGAAGCAAAGAGTGGGAGTAAACGGGTCCTTTTCACAATGGCGGGCAGTGACTAGTGGGATACCGCAAGGCTCAGTGCTGGGACCCCAGCTATTTACAATATATATTAATGATCTGGATGAGGGAATTGAATGCAACATCTCCAAGTTTGCGGATGACACAAAGCTGGGGGGCAGTGTTAGCTGTGAGGAGGATGCTAGGAGGCTGCAAGGTGACTTGGATAGGTTGGGTGAATGGGCAAATGCATGGCAGATGCAGTATAATGTGGATAAATGTGAGGTTATCCACTTTGGTGGCAAAAACAGGAAAGTAGACTATTATCTGAATGGTGGCCGATTAGGAAAAGGGGAGATGCAACGAGACCTGGGTGTCATGGTACACCAGTCATTGAAAGTAGGAATGCAGGTGCAGCAGGCAGTGAAGAAAGCAAATGGTATGTTAGCATTCATAGCAAAAGGATTTGAGTATAAGAGCAGGGAGGTTCTACTGCAGTTGTACAGGGTCTTGGTGAGACCACACCTGGAGTATTGCGTACAGTTTTGGTCTCCTAATCTGAGGAAAGACATTCTTGCCATAGAGGGAGTACAGAGAAGGTTCACCAGACTGATTCCTGGGATGGCAGGACTTTCATATGAAGAAAGACTGGATAGACTCGGCTTGTACACGCTGGAATTCAGAAGATTGAGGGGGGATCTTATAGAAACTTACAAAATTCTTAAGGGGTTGGACAGGCTAGATGCAGGAAGATTATTCCCGATGTTGGGGAAGTCCAGAACTAGGGGTCACAGTTTAAGGATAAGAGGGAAGTCTTTTAGGACCGAGATGAGAAAATCATTTTTTACACAGAGAGTGGTGAATCTGTGGAATTATCTGCCACAGAAGGTAGTTGAGGCCAGTTCATTGGCTATATTTAGATGTGGCCCTTGTGGCTAAAGGGATCAGGGGGTATGGAGAGAAGGCGGGGATGGGATACTGAGTTGGATGATCAGCCATGATCATATCGAATGGCGGTGCAGGCTCGAAGGGCCGAATGGCCTACTCCTGCACCTATTTTCTATGTTTCTATGTAACATCCTGTCCACATCCACTCTATCCGGCCTTTCACTATTTGGTAAGTTTCTATGAGGTGTCCCCCTCATTCTTCTAAACTCCAGTGAGTACAGGCCCAGTGCCGTCAAACGCTCATCATATGTTAACCCACTCATTCCTGGGATCATTCTTGTAAACCTCCTCTGGACGTTCTCCAGAGCCAGCACATCCTTCCTCAGATATGGGGCCCCAAATTCCTCACAATACTGCAAATGCGGCCTGACCAGCGCCTTACTCGGAGCCTCAGCATTACATCCCTGTTTTAGTATACCTCTTGAAATAAATGCTAGCATTGTGTTTGCCTTCCTTACAACCAATTCGACCTGCAAATTAAGAATTAAAAATTGAAGGTAGACAAAAATGCTGGTGAAACTCAGCGGGTGAGGCAGCATCTATGGAGCGAAGGAATAGGTGACGTTTCGGGTCGAGACTCTTCTTCAGACTGATGTGGGGGTGGGGGGTAAGAAGAAAGGAAGTGGCAGAGAGTGGGCTGTGGGAGAGCTGGGAAGGGGATGGGGAGGAGGGAGAAAGGAACGACTACATGAAATTGGAGAAGTCAATGTTCATACTGCTGGGGTGTAAACTACCCAAGCGAAATATGAGGTGCTGCTCCTCCAATTTGCGATGAGACTCACTCTGGCCAGGGAGGAGGCCCAGGACAGAAAGGTCGGATTGGGAATGGTAGGGGGAATTGAAGTGCTGAGCCACCGGGAGATCAGGTTGGTTAATGCAGATTGTGCGGAGGTGTTGGGCGAAGCGATCAGCAAGCCTGCACTAAGAAAAGTATAACAAATAAGATGGACGAGCTTGAGGCTCCGTTAGAAATTGGCAAGTATGATGTTGTGGGAATTACAGAGACATGGCTGCAAGAGGTCCAGGGCTGGGAACTAAATATTCAAGGGTATACTTCCTATTGAAGACAGACAGGTGGGCAGAGGGGGTGGGGTAGCTCTGTTGGTGAGGAATTAAATTCAGTCCATTGCAAGGGGTGACATTGAAACAGGAGATGTAGAGTCAGTATAGATAGAACTAAGGAATTGTAAGGGTAAAAAGACCCTAATGGGACTTATCTACAGGCCCCCAAACAGTAGCCTGGACATAGGGTGCAAGTTGAATCAGGAGTTAAAATTGGCAATGTCGTAAAGGTAATGCTACGGTTGTTATGGGACATTTCAACATGCAGGTAGACTGGGAAAAGGGGAGGCGATGGGAAGATGTGGTCAGTGGTGGGATCCCGTTGGAGATGGCGAAAATGTCGGAGGATTATCTGTTGTATGTGACGGCTGGTAGGGTGGAAGGTGAGGACAAGGGGGACTGCCCTTGTTACGAGTGGGGGGATGGGGAGTGAGAGCGGAGCTACGGGATATAGAAGAGACCCTGGTGAGAGCCTCATCTATAGTCGAAGCGGGGAACCCCCGTTCCCTAAAGAATGAGGACATTTCCTATGCCATGGTTTGGAACACCTCATCCTGGGTGCAGATGCGGCATAGACGGAGGAATTGGGAGTAGGGGATAGAGTCCTTACAGGAAACAGGGTGGGAAGAAGTGTAGTCCAGATAGCCATGGGAGTCAGTGGGTTTGTAGTAGATGTCGGTTAGTAGTCTATTACCTGCGACGGAGATAGTGAGGTCTAGAAACGGTAGGGAAGTGTCGGAAATGGTCCAGGTGAATTTGAGTGCCGGTTGGAAGTTAGTGGTGAAATGGATGAAGTCAGTGAGTTGTGTGTGGGTGCAGGAGGTAGCACCAATGCAGTCATCAATGTAGCAAAGGCAGAGTTCGGGGATAGGGCCATGGTACGCCTCGAACAAGGATTGTTCGACGTACCCTACAAAGAGACAGGCATAGCTAGGGCCCATGCGTGTGCCCATAGCTACGCCTTAGATTTGGAGGAAATGGGAGGAGTCAAAGGGGAAGTTGTTAAAGGTAAGGACCATCTCCCCTAGGCGGAGGAGAGTATCGGTAGACAGGGATTGGTTGGTTCTGCGGTCGAGGAAGAAACGGAGCGCTCCAAGACACTCCTGGTGGGGGATAGAGGTGTAGAGTGACTGGACATCCATGGTGAAGATGAGGGAGTGGGGGCCTGGAAAACAGAAGTCATGGAGGAGATGAAGAGCGTGTGAGGTGTCTTGGACATAGGTAGGGAGGGATTTGACCAAGGGGGATAGAATGGAGTTGAGGTATGTGGAAATAAGTTCGGTGGGACTAGAACAAGCAGAAACAATGGGTCTGCCGGGCCAGTCAGGTTTGTGGATCTCAAAGCACTTGATCACCACAGATGTTAGTGCCACTGGTCGATATATCATAGTGATATAGTGTGGAAACAGCCCCTGCGGCCCAACTTGCCCACACCGGCCAACATGTCTCAGCTACACTAGTCCCACCTGCCTGTGTTTGGTCCATATCCCTCCAAACCTTCTAATCCATGTACCTGTCTAACTGTTTCTTAGATGTTGAGATAGTCCCTACCTCAATCGCCTCCTCTGGCAGCTTGTTGCATACGCCCACCACCCTTTGTGTGAAAAAGTGACCCCTCAGATTCCTATTAAATCTTTTCACCTTCACCTTCAACCTATGTCCTCTGGTCCTTGATACACCTACTCTAGTGGTGGATACATGAACATAGACATTACAGCGTAGGAATAGGCCCTTCAGTCCACAATGTCTGTTTGCCCATCCTCTCCTTACAGCTAATGCCCTCTAATCTAGGCAATCTGATAAACTTCCTTTCCCTATAGCTCAGACCCTCGAGTCAGAGTGATACAGTGCGGAAACAGGCCATGCGGCCCAACTTGCCCACACTGCCCAACATGCCCCAGCTACACTAGTGCCATCTGCCTGCGTTTGGTGCATATCCCTCCAAACCTGTCCTATCTTTGTACCTGTCTGTATCATGTACCTAACTGTTTCTTACGCGTTGAGATGGTCCCAGCCTCAATCACCTCCTCTGGCAGCTCGTTCCATACACCCACCACCCTTAGTGTGAAAAAGTGACCACTCAGATTCTTATTAAATCTTTTCCCCTTCACCTTAAACCTATGTCCTCTGGTCCTTGATTCCCCTACTCTGGGCAAGCGACTGCATCTACCCGATCTATTCCTCTCATGATCTTATACACCTCTATAAGATCACCCCTCATCCTCCTGCGCTCCAAGGAATAGAGACCCAGCCTACTCAACCTCTCCCTTGATTCCCCTACTCTTGGTAAAACACTGCATTCCCCCGATCAATTATCCTCGTGATTTTATACACCTCTATAAGATGATCCTTTAGCCTCCTGCACTCCAAGGAATAAACTCTTAGCCTGTGCAGCCTCTCCCTAAAGCTCAGGCGTGGAGCTCGAGCAACATCCTCATGGATCTTCTCTGAACTGTATCCAGCACGTAACTCTGTAGTTGTGCTCGAAACATCACTGTTATTCAGTGACCTTTAAGATGCAAGATAACCTCATCAAGAAAAATGTCATCTCTCTGCCATACTTGTCACCGTTAAATGGATGGGTAAATTCTAAGCTGGATTGCAAAAAGCTGTGATTGGTCACAAACAGTGCCCGTTGCAATACAGCTTTGTGAAGGTGTGAAGATAGTAGCGTGCAGATGGATGGTCATGTAGGAAGGAACTGCAGATGCTGGTTTACACCAAAGAAAAACACAAAATGCTGGAGTAACTCAGTGATACAGGCAGCATTTCTGGATAGAAGCTCAGTCTGACAAAAGGATCTCAACCCGAAACATCACCCATTCCTTCTCTCCAGAGATGCTGCCTGAGTTACTCCAGCATTTTGTGTCTATCTACACATAGATGCTGCTGTAATCATGGATCTATAATGATGTAGAGGACTACAGTGACATCTGGTGGTGAAGTCATATCCAGTACTGGATCCAGTACTGGATCAGTATCAACGACAGTAAAATAGACACACGAGCAAAACACAAGGTGCTGGAGGAATTCTGCAGGTCTGACAGCAACTGTTGAGGGAATGGGCAAGCAACATTTCGGGTTGGCGCCCCTCGGAATCAGGCCCCGACCGAAAACGTGGCCTGGAATAAAGTGCATTTGGCTGGACAGAGGTGGAGGTGGAGAAGTTGGTGTAAACAAACAAACTCATCACTCTGGAGCAGCATGTTGACTAAACGGTCAGTAGGACACAATCCTACAGCGGAGGGAAGCTGCAGCATCACCGGTGGGCATGAGGGATATGGGGCACATGCAGGCAGGTGGGACTAGTGTAGCTGGGACATGTTGCCCAGTGTGAGCAAGTTTCCACTCTTTATCACTCTATGACTATGACTGCTAACTTCTGTGGCATATTTACTGAGGGCAGGCATAGTTAGTGCACCTTTTGGATGTATTATTCAAATACAGCACTGAGACAGGCCCTTCAGCCCAACTCGCCCATGCAAACAAGGATGTCCCATCTAAGCTAGTGCCATTTGCTCGCATCTGGCCCATATCCCTGTCCATGTCAACTTGCCAACATTTTCGTAAACTAAGCAATCCACTATTTTATGAGGGGAAAGATTTTATAGGAACCTGGGGAGGGGGAACTGGGGCGATCCATCAGAGGAGGTAGTTGAGGCCGGTATTATAGTAACATTTAAAACACATTTGGACAGGTACATAGTTAGTAAAGGTTTAGAGGTATACGGGCCAAATGTGGGCAGGTGGGACTAGTGCAGATGGGGCATGGGCAAGGGGCTGAAGGGCCTGTTTCCGTGCTGCATGACTATTCATTGCCACAGAGGTCAAGTCAATGGATATCATTAAGGTGGAGATTGACAGGTTATTGATGTTAAGGGTGTCAGGGGTTATGGGGAGAATGGGTTTGAGAAGGAAAGATCGATCAGCCATGATTGAATGGTGGAATAGACTTGATAAGCCGAATGGCATCATTCTGCTCCTATTACTTATGAATTTATGAACTTTTGATGCAATTCGCTGGCCTGCGAAGCATTCAAATCTGACCAATGTCTTATCAATAGTTTTGCTTGAAGGTGCTTGAAATTAATTCTGTTATCTGTTGAGAAAATTACTTTGCCACCATCAAAAACTACAGGAGCAATGGGCATCATTATATTCAACAGAAATAACATGTAGACCAGAATAGGTTTTATAATTAGTAAATGCTAGTCCCCCTTTATTTTCAAATACATCTTCCCCATCCAAATTCACCCGCCGGGATCCAATAAAAAGACATTATTAATTCTATTGCGGGATTTAATTAAAATCAGCTTACTTCATGAGTGTTTGTGAATATGCAAATATATTCAGGTGTAGTCGGCGACAAATACAATTCTCCTGCATACTTTAGCTGCTCCGTCTGACTGCAGCTCCTGGCCTCTGTCACAAACCCACAGACACTGCATCCCAATGCCTGTTAATGATGACCACTTATTGCTGATGGGGAAGATAGGGCAAAGTTCGTCTGACTACTCCACACATTCAATAAGACTGTCACACTAATTCAATTTGTTGCCACTGGAGATTTGTTATTGCAATCCCTTTGGGATGAACGTTTCCTTAGCCTGCAGAAGCACCAGTCAACTAGGCCAATCTTTGGTTAATTATCTCTGCTGAAGTAGCTTCAGTGCAAGTCTCTGCAAATTCCTCTTACTCTGCCCACAACGTGATTAAAAACTGTTTAAAGGAACACCTATGTCAATTTGCAAGGATTATATATTCCAAATTAAATGAAAATATAATCAACGAGTCACTTAACTAAGATTGGATCATAAATATTCTGCATCGTTAAAAGCCAATAAACAGAATGAACAATTTGCATTCAGGAAGCATTTATCAGTGACAGTTACAGTAATAGTTGGTGGGTGAGTGATTGGCAGTCTTGGCCAGATAGCAAACAAACCTGTATTTAAATAAGACTCAACGATATCCACCACGATTGGTACACAAGCAATTCAGTTCATCAAAACTCTTTTGATGGTTGAAAACTCTTACATGCATCGCTGGATCAGTTTTAGCCAACTTGCCAAACAAGGGTGTTTGCTTTCAGGATGATCGTTTTGATAAATTCACCATTCCTGTGGGATTCACAATAGCCATAATGGATTTTAAACCATCTGTGTATTCATTTTCTTGAAGCTTTATGTGAGAGATAAACGACTTCTGGCACAAGGAGAGCGAGACTCTGTCTCCTTGGACAGTTCTAATTTAGCAGAGGAAATGCGCACATTATGCGTGGGTAAATATGAAGACGACACCATGCTTGCAATCTCTGAGGTACACAAGTAACTATTTATTTCTCAGAGCCTTACCCCTTCCCGGATACATCTCATGACCATGGCGTGGGCGGCAGGGGGGATGGTCCAGTGGGCTCCTTTCTCCTCCTTCAGTCAAACAAAGCAAACATCAGCAGTGCAAAGGAAGTTAGTCTGCACGTTCTTCTACTAGATACTTCTCATTTTTTTAAAGTTAATTTATTTTAAAAAGCATCAGCAACATAATTTACAAACTTATTTTTCAAGAAAGGAAGTTACGCAAGTTCTCCTGGGTTCAGTTTCCCAGTTCAGCAACTGGGAATATAAAAGTCCCATATATTTGCACCTCATAGGAGACCCTGGGACCATCCTTGATCAGACTTTGCTGACTTTACCTTTCACTAAACGTTATTCCCTTATCATGGATCTATACACTGGGAATGGCTCGATTGTAATTATGTGTTATCGTTTCGCTGACTGGATAGCACGCAGGAAGGAACTGCAGGTGCTGGGTTAAACCGAAGATAGACATAAAAAGCTGGAGTAACTCAGCGGGACAGGCAGCATCTCTGGAGAGAAGGAATGGGTGACGTTTCGGATCGAATGTGTCTATCTTTAGCTTTTCATTGTACCTTGGTACACGTGACAATAAACTAAACTGAACTGAACATATGAGTAGTGAAGATTAGAATCGCAGAAACTTAATGAATATGGCTCGTATCAACTTGGATTGTTTTCTCTGTAACGCAGGATGTTGTGAAGAGATCTGCTAGAAGTATATACATTTACGAGAGGCATAGATATGGTAGACAGTGAGAACTTTTTTTCCAGGATGTAAATGTCAAAAACAAGCAGGCAGAGTTTTATGGTTTAGTTTAGAGATACAGCGTGGAAACAGACCCTTCGGCCCACCGAGTCTGTGCTGACCAGTGATCAGCCACACGCTAACACTATCCTACACACACGAGGGACAATTTACACTTATACCAAGTGTAATTATACCAAATGTACATCTTTGGAGTGCGGGAGGAAACTGAAGATCCCTGAGGAAAACGCAAGCAGGTCACGGGGAGAACGTACAAACTCCACACAGACAGCACCTGTGGTCAGGGTCCAACCCAGGTCCCTGGTGCCGAGCTGCGCCACGATGGCTTTAAAAGGTGAGAAGGGCAAAGTTTAAAGAAGATGAGCGGTGCAGGTTTTTTTAACACTCGAGTGGTGAGTGCTGCCTGGAGATGCTGGAGGCAGATATGATGGTGGCGTTTAAGAGGTTTAGGATGTCACATGGATGTTCGGGCATTGAAGGGATTGCAGATAGGAGATGGTCTTGGTATCATGTTCAGCACAGATATTGTGGGTAGATGGACTGTTCTTGTATGTAGTGCCGACCACATTTGACCTAGAGAAAGGAATCCATTGTGCCCCAACCTCACCTGTTTCAGCACCTCAGTGCTCATCCTATGTACATTTGACATCAACGCCACTCTTGCAGACCATGCTCAGACTCTCAACCATGTTTGGGTGAAAAAACATTTCCTACTAACTTTTCTATCAATTACATTGAATCTTTGGCATCTGCTTGAACATCCTGTCAATTCCAGCTGGGAAACTCAAACATTTCAACACGGAAATGAAATAGACTGACTAAAGCTAAACGTAAAGTGGAAACACCCAGAATCTAACAGTATTAAGTTGTGGAAGCTTTGGAGAGGGTGCAGAGATTTACCAGAACACTGCCGGGATTAGAGGGTTTCTGTAGCCTCCTTGTGCTCTGGTATTTTATTTCATTCTTCACATGTTTAAATTATAATGTTTGATTTTTAATTGTCTACTGTATATTGTGTTGTATATTCCTTGTATGTATACGTACTTGGCTAATAACATTTATTCAATTCAATTAAATTTAATTCAAATCAATCCAAAATTTATTCAATTATAAGAAACATAGAAAAATAGATGCAGGAGTAGGCTATTTGGCCCTTTGAGCCAGCACCGCCATTCAATATGATCATGGCTGATCATTTAAAATCAGGACCCCGTTCCTGCTTTCTCCCCACATCCCTTGATTCATTTAGTCCTAAGAGCTAAATCTAACTCTCTCGTGAAAACATCCAGTGAATTGGCCTCCACTGCCTTCTGTGGCAGAGAATTCCACAGATTCACAACTCTCTGGGTGGAAAAGATTTTCTCATCTCAGTCCTAAATGACTTACCCCTTATTCTTAAATTGTAACCCATTCTTATTCTGGACTCCCCCAACATCGGGAACATTTTTCCTGCATCTAGCCTGTCCAATCCTTTAAGAATTTTATATGTTTCTAATAGATTCCCTCTCATCCTTCTAAATTCCTGTGAATACAAGCCCAGTCGACCCATTCTTTCATCATATGTTAGTCCCGCCATCCCGGGAATCAACCTGGTGAACCTACGCTGCACTCTCAATAGCAATAATGTCCTTCCTCAAATTAAAAAATTGCAAACAATACTCCAGGTGCGGTCTCACCAGGGCCCTGTACAACTGCAGGAGGACCTCCTTGTTTCTAAACTCAAATCCTCTCGCAATGAAGGCCGATATGCCATTAGCCTTCTTCACTGCCTGCTGTACCTGCATGTTTACTTTCAGTGACTGATGTACAAGCACACCCAGTCTCGTTGCACCTCCCCTTTTCCTAATCTGACACCATTCAGATAATAATCTGCCTTCCTGTTCTTGTTACCAAAGTGGATAACCTCACATTTATCCACATTATGCTGCATCTGCCATACATCTGCCCACTCACCCAACCTGTCCAAGTCACCCTGCAGCCTCATAGCATCCTCCTCACAGCTCACACTGCCGCCCAGCTTTGTGTCATCCGCAAACTTGGAGATGATAAATTTAATTCCTTCATCTAAATCGTTAATATAAATAGTAAACAACTGGGGTCCCAGCACTAAGCCTTGCGGCATCCCACTAGTCACTGCCTGCCACTCTGAAAAGGACCCGTTAATTCCTACTCTTTGCTTCCTGTCTGTCAACCAGTTCTTCATCCATGTCAATACTCTACCCCCAATACCATGTGCTCAAATTTTTCCCACTAATCTCTTGTATGGGACTTTATCAAAGGCTTTCTGAAAGTCCAGGTACACTACATCCACTGGCTCTCCCTTGTCCATTCTCCTAGTTACATCCTCAAAAAATTCGACAAGATTTGTCAAACCTGATTTCCCCTTCGTAAATCCATGCTGACTCGGACCGATCCTGTTACTGCTATTTCATCTTTTATAATTGACTCCAGCATCTTCCCAACACCGATGTCAGGCTAACTGGTCTATAATTCCCTGCCTTCTCTCTCCCTCCTTTCCTAAAAAGTGGGATAACATTAGCTACCCTCCAATCCACAGGAACTGGTCCTGAGTCTATAGAACATTGGAAAATTATCACCAATGCGTCCACGATTTCTAAAGCCACCTCCTTAAGTACCCTGGGATGCAGACCATCAGGCCCTGGGGATTTCAGACCATCAGACCCCGGGGATCAGCCTTCAGTTCCGTCAGTCTACCCAGGAACATTTCCTGCCTAATGTGAATTTCCTTCAGTTCCTCCGTCCCCTAGAGCCTCTGGCCTCTAGTACATCTGGGAGATTGTTTGTGTCCTCCTTACTGAAGACAGATCCAAAGTACCTGTTCAACTCGTCTGCCATTTCCTTGTTCCCAAATCTCCAAATTTGAAGAAGGACATTTTTGCTATTGAGGGAGTGTAGCGTTGGTTCACCAGGTTAGCACCTCCTCTGCACTCTTTCCAAAGCCTCCACATCCTTCCTGTAATGGAGCTGCCAGAACTGCATGCAAAGCTCTAAATGCAATCTAACCAAAGTCATAAATGCAATCCAACCAAAGTCATATAAGAGGGTGGTGCAGGCCGGTTCTCTGGATGCTTTAAAGAGAGAGCTAGATAGGGCTCTTAAAAATAGCGGAGTCAGGGGATATGGGGAGAAGGCAGGAACGGGGTACTGATTGGAGATGATCAGCCATGATCACATTGAATGGTGGTGCTGGCTTGAAGGGCCGAATGGCCTACTCCTGCACCTGTTGTCTATTGTCTAGAATCTATTATTACAGCTTACTCATTGACTTAATGATGAACAATATCTAAAGCTGAAGCAAAAGTGCTGGAAGCACTCAGCGGGTCAGGCAGTATCTGTGGAGGGGATGGACACAGATTGCTTTGTGTTGGGACCCTTTATTAGAATGATGGAGTACAGGCGAGAAAGCTGCAAAAGACAGGTAGTGGCTGGTCAAAGCCTGGCAAGTGATAGGGGATACAGTTTGGGGGGGAGGCGGTGAGTGACAAAGGCTGGAGGTGAAAAGGAGACAAAAGGGTGTCAGATAAGAGAAGAGGAGTGAAATGTAAAGCTGAAGTGGGGAATGTAGGTGGAAGGGAAAGAGGGAAATGTGAGACTCGACGATGGGAGATGAGCGTATGGAGGAGGCAAATGGAACAGGGGGCGGAGCTGCTGGGAGAGATGGGTGCTGGGGTGCTGTGGGATGGGTGCTGTGAGATGGGTGCTGTGGGATGGGTGCTGTGGGATGGGTGTTCGTGGAGTCAGGGGGATTTACTTGAAATTGGACAATTTTGGTAGCTTACAACCCAATGGTATGAACATCACGAGGCAAGGTACATAAACACACAATCCTAGGATTTACTGTATTTCACTTTTCTTGAAGAATGACTCTCTAAGCACAAAGTTTCAAGACTATTGTGCACAGCAGATAACTTTGTTTCAATGTATTCCCAACTAATGAACATCCACTTCAGGCAAACTCTTGCAGAATTCCATGACACTTAGGAAGACACTAAATGTAGTCTTCAGTGCATCCTACCTGGATGGCCACAAGGTACATAAGTTCTCCCAGAGCAGGTAAGAGGCATTGTTTCAGTTTGGTGTTCCGAAAGTTCTCTCGAATCAACTCTGTTATTATGGTGATTGTCTGAAGTACAAAGGTGAATTAACAACATATATTATATTTTGTTCCAAAACTTGCATTAGAAAAGTTGCAATACACATTTTATCATAATCTATCATGCTCCGATTTCCAAAGTTGGCTATATTTATTTGGATACACGTGTAGTCTTTGAGGTGTTAAATGCAGGCGAGCCCCGCATCATGTGCCGTTCAGGTTATGGAAATTCACCCTGACAAAATTCACAAACCACTACCCGGATATTTGAGATAGAGACAGTGGGATGGTATGGGGAGGGGGAGGGATGACAAGAGGGGGGGGGGGGGGGCCCGGGTATGTGGGAAGAAACAGGCCACCTCACCCACATTCAAGGATCAGATATTTGCTGCTGTTTGACTGAAACATTCTATTTTGTTTTCTTTTATTACAAAACATTTTACTAACAAAATTACAACTCTTCATATTTGAACCCTCAAAGTAGATTTTTTGTTGCCATGTTGAGGAGGTTTGGGAGGACACAACACAACGTATAACCGTCACCCTAATTCATATTCTCACACTGCCTGTTTCCAAGCTGTAGAATCCTATGACTCTAATATTCAAAAACAAGATCAAAAAATTCTACTGTGGTAACTTCTGTTGCCTGTTTCCATGCTGTCAGACTCTATGATTGCAAGCAGAAATAAAATACTAGTTTATTAAGGTTTGGAACAGGGAAGTTCAAACATGCATTAAGCAGAGATTTGATTTCAAACCCACAATTACAGGTCTGCATTGGTAGGCCAATGTATATTGTTATTTACTATCCCACAGCAATCTAAAAATAATTCTCAACATAAATCATCTGAGGCTTTGAGCATGAGGTGTGGTCATTATGTTCAGTCAGAGGTTTAACCCAGTAGTGGTGACAGCAGGTTGCATTCTCTCCTCTCTCTGAGCTAGTTAACCAGATCTAGTGGACGTTGCACAAACAGGCTGTTCATACACATTTCTTGAAACAGTTTTAGTAACTTTGTTCATTAAGGTTAGCCTGATTACCAGAGAGGTGTGAATCGGTGGAATTCTCAGCCACAGAAGGCAGTGGAGGCCAATTCACTGGATGTTTTCAAGAGAGTTAGATTTAGCTCTTTGGGCTAACGGAATCAAGGGATATGGGGAAAAAGCAGGAACGGGGTACAGATTTTTGATGCTCAACCATGATCATATTGAATGGTGGTGCTGGCTTCGAAGGGCTGAATAGCCTACTGGCCCTATTTCTCTATGTTTCTATGCATGAACGGATGAATATAAATGCTTTGAATTTCCTGTCGGTGCTCTTTGCTGACCTCACATTGCTAATTCTCTGCAGAGGCCACGTTCTCAATGCTAGCAGTCTCCAAGGTAGAGCTTTTGGCTGGGTGGGGATGGAGAGAACAGTGAAGGGACAGTTATGGAAAATGGAAATCCTGACCATTTATTGGGAGGTCGAATGTAAGGAGGAAAATGCTATGAAAATGCAGGGTGACTTGGACAGGTTGGGTGAGTGGGCAGATGCATGGCAGATGCAGTTTAATGTGGATAAATGTAAGGTTATCCACTTTGGTAGCAAAAACAAGAAGACAGATTATTATCTAAATGATGTCAAGTTGGGAAAATGGGAAGTACAACGGGATCTGGGGGGTCCTTGTTCATGCAGTGAAGAAAGCCAATGGCCTTCATAACAAGAGGAGTTGAGTACAGGAGCAAAGAGGTCGTCCTGCAGTTGTACAGGGCCCTAGATAGACCACACCTGGAGTATTGTGTACAGTTTTGGTCTCCTAATTTGAGGAAGGACATTCTTGCTATTGAGGGAGAGCAGCGTAGATTCACAAGGCTAATTCCTGGGATGGCGGGACAGTCATATGTTGATAAATTGGAGCAGCTGGGTGGAATTTAGAAGGATGAGAGGGTATCTTATTGAAACATATAAGATTATTAAGGGTTTGAACACGCTAGAGGCAGGAAACATGTTCCCGATGTTGGGGGAGTCCAGAACCAGGGGCCATAGTTTAAGAATAAGGGGTAAGCCATTTAGAACAGGGATGAGGAAAAACGTTTTCCCACAGAGAGTTGTGAGTGTGTGGAATTCTCTGCTTCAGAGGGCAGTGGAGGCTGGCTCTCTGGATGCTTTCAAGAGAGAGCTAGATAGAGTTCTTAGGGATAGCGGAGTCAAGGGATATGGGGAGAAGGCAGGAACGGGGTACTGATTGGGGATGATCAGCCATGATCAATCACAGTGAATGGCGGTGCTGGCTCGTAGGGCCGAATGGCCTACTCCTGCACCTATTGTCTATTGAAAATAAACAGTTGATGGCATGACCTTTAACAGCATTGATGTACAGAGTGGGTCCAGGTTCAAGGGTCACTGAAAGTGACCGCACAAGTAGATAGAGTGGTAGAGAAGGCATATGGCAGTGTTACCTTCATCGGTCGGGGCGTTGAGTACAAGAGTCAGGAGTCATGATGCAGCTCTATAGGACTTTGGTCAGGCCACATCTGGAGTATTGCCTGTAGTTCTGGTCGCCCCCATTACAGGAAGGATGTGGGGGCTTTGGAGAGGGTGCAGACGAGGTTCACCAGAATGATGCCGGGATTAGAGGGTTTCAGCTACAGGGAGAGGTTGCACAGACTTGGATTGTTTTTTCTGTAACGCCGGAGGTTGAGGGGAGACTTGATAGAAGTGTATAAATTTATGAGAGGCATAGATAGGGTAGACAGTCAGAATGTTTTTCCCAGGGTGGAAATGTCCACCACCAAAGGGCATAGCAAGGTGAGAGGGGGCAAGTTTAATGGAGATGTGTGGGGCAAGTTTTTTTACAGAGTAGTGGGAGTCTGGAACATGCTGCCAAGGGTAGTAGTGGTGGAGACAGATACAAAAGTGCCGTTTAAGAGTCTTTTTGATAGGAACATGGAGGTGAAGGGAATAGAGGGATATAAATCATGTGCAGGCAGATGAGATCAGTTTAGCTGGGCATCATGTTTGGCATAAACATTGTGGGCCGAAGGGCCCGTTCTATAAACTCCATCACCCATTTCTGCAACTGATCGACATGCTGCTGAATCTTCTGACAGCCTTCCTCACTGTCTGCAACTCCTCCAATGTGTAGTCGTCACCAACCCACCTACATTTACATCCAGGTAATTATCTATATCTGGACTCCCTTCAGCACATCCCTCCTCAGATATGGGGCACATAACTGCTCACAATACCCCAAATGCAGTCTGACCAGTGCCCTGAAAAGCCTGAGCATTCCATCCCTGCTTTAATTTAGTTAAAATAGTTTAGTTTAGTTTAGAGATACAGGCCCTTCAGCACACTACGTCCGCGTCGACCAGCGACCCGACTAGAAAAAGCCCCCTTTATTCCCATTCTTTGCCTTCTGTCATTCAGCCAACCTTCTACTATACCATGGCCTCTCATCTTCTTTAGCATCCTCATATGCAGCACCTTATTAAAGACCTTCTGAAATCCAAATTAAGCTCATCATCATCGGCGGTCACTCGAAACGAGTATGACTGTCCTCTCATGGAGGACGCCTGTGCGTGACTTTGTTTAACGTGGGGAGACTAGTGCACAGGCAGCCACCACACGGTGCTTGACAGATCTGGGTCAGGATCCAGTGGCATGGAGTCCAAGACGACCGGAGACCCTTTTCTGCTGCAGCCTTCATCCGCCTTCCCAGCCGTTGTGACGCTCCACTAAGATCAGCCATCGTCTTCCACCTGTTCCACCGTTGAGGTCTTGGTTGATTTGCTCTTTGTCAGAGGCCTCCCCCTTGACCTTACCGCCCTGGGTGGCCCTACCAGGAGCATAGCTCCAGACGGCATCGCTCTCAGGATCTCAGGTCCACACAAGCTTCTCCACCACGACAAGGTGACAATCCACAGAGAAGCCAAATAAAGCTATGCCTCTGGTAATTGATTTTCCCATCCTGGGAAAAAGGGTCTTACTTTCTACCGTATCTCTGCCCTAATTATTGCAAAATATAATATCTGTTCTGGGATTTCAGATGATTTTTCCAACGTTTGTTCAATTCAGTTGAAGGCATTAAGCACTGAATGACATGATTGTAAACGTCTAATTTTAATTTACACACGTCCTCTCAATAACTAAAGCACCAGGACAGTTCTTATGATATCAAACAATTCAACACTTACTTAAATGAAAATTTAGCTTAGTTTTGGTTTAGTTTTGAGATACCGCATGAGAACAGGCCTTTCGGCCCACCAGGTTCATGCTGACCACCAATCACTCATTCACACTAGTTCTATGTTATCCCATTTTCTCATCCAAACCATGCTTGGAACAAGTCATCTACAAACCCACCGTCTTTGGGATGTGAAAGGTAATCGGAGCACCCGGAGAAAACCCACACAGTCACAGGGAGAACATGCATACTACACAGACAGCATCCTAGGTCAGGATCTAACCACGGTCTCTGGCATTGTGATGCAGCAGCTCTACCCGAATCAAGAGTGTTTAATTGTCATATGTGCCGTCAAAGTAACAGCGACATTCTTACCTGCCAGCATGGCAGGCATGTAAACACAGTACCCATTTAATACCCAGTTAATAAACAAAAACATTTAATAAATTACCCTGAGTAGGGGAATCGAGGACCAGATGACATAGGTTTAAGGTGAAGGGGAAAAGATTTAATAAGAATCTGAGGGGTAACTTTTTCACACAAAAGGACATGGGTGTATGGAACGAGCTGCCAGAGGAGGTAGTTGAGGCTGGGACTATCCCATTGTTTAAGAAACAGTTACAGATACATGGATAGGATAGGGATGGAGGGGTTTGGGCTGGGTGTGGGCAGGTGGGATTAGTGTAGTTGGGACATGTTGGCTGGTGTGAGCTGAAGGACCTGTTTACACACTGTATGACTCAGAGGGCGGTGGAGGCAGGTTCTCTAGATACTTTCAAGAGAGAGCTAGACAGGGCTCTTCAAGGTAGCGTATTCAGGGGATATGGGGAGAAGGCAGGAACGGGATACTGATTGGGGATGATCAGCCATGATCACATTGAATGGCGGTGCTGGCTCGAAGGGCCGAATGGCCTACTCCTGCACCTTTATTGTCTATAAAACCCCCGAAGGTCTTAGTGCAACCAAAGACATTCATTCCATAGTTCATAATTTAGTTCGGCTCGTGTAGTGTTCAAGAATCTGATAGGTTCTGTTCTTGAACGTGGTGGTGATGGTTTTCAGACTCTCGTACCTTCTGCCCCATGGTGGCAGTTAGAGCATGGCCAGGGTGATGTGGGTCTCTGATGATATTGACTGCTCTTTGAGACAGCGTCAACTATAGATCAGTGGGGAGATTAGTCCCCGGAGCGGGCAGCGTCCACCACTCTCCTTTGTTCCTGGCCGTTTGAGTTACTGAACCAGGCCATGACGTAACCTGTCAATATGTTCTCTATTGTAAGACGTAAACACATTGCCTTCCCGTGTATACTTTTGAAATTTTACCTATTCGTGTCATTTTCTGCCTGGTCTTTCAAAATATTGAAATCGGAATGAACCCGTCATTTCATGCAGATTTATTAATTCCAGAAAAGACTGGGATTTCTGCAGAAATATGCAGGAAATTAGTCAGTGTAAAAGTTATTTCTTTAAAACAGCTTAATCCAACTGTGGAACTTTAACAAGTGATCAGAGCCACTCAATTATCTTCATTCTTATGTACAATCATGAGCCAATTATCTGGTAGTTATTTGTTTTCCTATATTTTCCACACTTGTGTGTACTTAAGAATTGACAAACAGGTCAGAATTGCTGCTGTAAAGGGCTTAGCCTTTGCACGGATGTTGAATGAGATGTACAGGGTGGAACTGCAGATGCTGCTTTAAACCGAAGATAGACACAAAATGCTGGAGTAACAGCGGAACAGGCAGCATCTCTGGAGAGAAAGAAAGGGTCTAGACCCTTCTTCAGACTGATGTCAGGGGAGAGGGAAATACATAGATAAGGAAGTGGATTGTGAAAATAGTACAAAGGGAATGGAGATCAAGGAAAATGTAGAATAGATCGTTGTTCGCTGGGAGAAGGTGACAACAAAGCAAACAGAGATAAAATGTAGTCGGAGACAGTTAGACTGGTGGGAGAACTGGGAATGAGGAGGGTGGAGAGAGAGAGGGGGAAAGCAAAGGCTATTTGAAGTTAGAGAAGTCAATGTTCATACCGCTGGGGTGTAATCTGCCCAAGCGAAATATGTGATACTGAGCCTCACTCTGACAATGGAGGAGGGCCAGGACAGAAAGGTCAGTGTGGGAATGGGAAGGGGAGTTAAAGTGTTTAGCAACCAGAAGATTTGATCGGTTTAAACACACTGAGCGGAGGTGTTCAGTGAAACGATCGCCGTGCCTGCGCTTGGTCTCGCCGATGTACAGGAGTCCACATCTGGAACAGCGGATGCAGTAGATGAGGTTGGAGGAGGTGCAAGTGAACCTGGAAAGACTGTCAGGGTCCTTGGACGGTGTTGAGGGGGTGGTATAGGGACAAGTGTTGCATGTCCTGCGGTTGCAGGGGAAAGTACCTGGGGAGGGGGTGGTTTGGGTAGGAAGAGACGAGTGACCACTGAGTTGCAGAGGGAACGGTCTCTGCGAAAAGTGAAAGATGTGGCTAGTGGTGGAATCCCGTTGTAGGTGGGGAAAATATTGGAGGATTATGTTCTGAATACGACGGCTGATGGGTGGAGGGTGAGGGGGACTCTGTCCCTGTTAAGACTGAGGGGAGGAGAAGCATCTCGGCCACAGCGGCCAACAATGTCCCAGCTACACTAGTCCTACTTGCCTGCGCTTGGTCCATATCCCTCCAAACCTATCCTATCCATGTGCCTGTCAAACAATTTCTTAAACGTTAGGATAGTCCCAGCCTCAACTATCTCCTGTGGCAGCTTGTTCCATACACCCACCACCACCTATGATGGAAGAGGGGAACCCCCGTTCCACAAAGAATGAGGACATCTCCGTTGTCCTGGCATGGGACACTTGATCTTGGGTTCAGATGCGGCATAGACGGAGGGAGTCGGGGATAGAGTCTTTACAGGAAGCAGGGTGGGAAGTTGTGTAGGCTAGATAGCTGTGGGAGTCAGTGGGTTTATAATAGATGTCAAGAAAAGGTAGGGCAATGTTGGAGCTGGTCCAAGTGAATGTGAGTGCAGGATGGAAATTAGTAGTAAAGTTAATGAAGTCAGTGAGTTGTGCATGGGTGCAGGAGGTAGCACCGATGCAGTTGTCAATGTAGCGGATGGAGAGTTCGGGGATAGGGCCAGTGTACGCCTGGAAGTGATTGTTCAACGTTCCCTACCAAGAGGCAGACATAGCAGGGGCCCATGCGAGTGCCCATAAAAGTGGAATAAGGAGAAGGAGAAGACACTGTCAAAAAAGTATTGAAGGTACTGTCGTGTTTGAAGGTAGCCAAATCTCCAGGGCCTGATCAGATATATCCGAGGACATTACGGGAGCCCTGGTTGAAACTTAGGAGTCGTCTTGAAATACAGGAGAGGTGTTGGAAGACTGGAGGGTGGCAAATGTTGTGCTCCTTTTCAAGAAGGGCTGCAGGGAAAATGCTGGGAACTACAGGCCGGTGAGCATAACATCTGTAGTTGGAAAGTTACTGGAGAGTATTCTGAGGAATAGGATATACAGGCATTTGATGGGCAAAGGCTGATTAGGGATAGTCAGCATGGTTTGGTACGTGGGAGGTCATGTCACACAAATCTGATTGATTTTTTTTGAAGACGTGACCAAAAAGGTTGATGAGGGCAGAGCTGTAGATGTTGTGTACATGGACTTCAGTAAGGCGTTCGGCAAGGTGCCGCATGCTAGGCTGCTCTGGAAGGTTAGGTCGCATGGGATCCAAGGAGAGATAGCTGAATAGATAGCAAAATGGCTCCATGGAAGGAAGCAGAGGGTAATGGTGGAAGGTTGCTTCTCAGACTGGAGGCCTGTGATTAGTGGTGTGCCTCAGGGTTCGGTGCTAGGCCTGTTACTGTTTGTCATCTACATCAATGATTTGGATGAGATCATACAGGGCACGATTAGCAAGCTTGCTGATGATACATAGAAACATAGAAAATAGGTGCAGGAGTAGGCCATTCGGCCCTTCGAGCCTGCACCACCATTCAATATGATCATGGCTGATCATCCAACTCAGTATCCCATCCCTGCCTTCTCTCCATACCCCCTGATCCCTTTAGCCACAAGGGCCACATCTAACTCCCTCTTAAATATAGCCAATGAACTGGCCTTAACTACCTTCTGTGGCAGAGAATTCCACAGATTCACCACTCTCTGTGTAAAAAATGATTTTCTCATCTTGGTCCTAAAAGGCTTCCCTCTTATCCTTAAACTGTGACCCCCTAGTTCTGGACTTCCCCAACATCGGGAAAAATCTCCTGCATCTAGCCTGTCAAACCCCTTAAGAATTTTGTAAGTTTCTATAAGATCCCCCCTCTATCCTCTAAATTCTAGCGTGTACAAGCCGAGTCTATCCAGTCTTTCTTCATATGAAAGTCCTGACACCCCAGGAATCAGTCTGGTGAACGTTCTCTGTACTCCCTCTATGGCAAGAATGTCTTTCCTCAGATTAGGAGACCAAAACTATACACAATACTCCAGGTGTGGTCTCACCAAGACCCTGTACAACTGCAGTAGAACCTCCCTGCTCCTATACTCAAATCCTTTTGCTATGAACAAATGATACAAAAGTGAATGGTGTAGCAGATAGTGAAGATGGTTGTGAACGATTGCAGCAGGATCTGGATCGATTGGCCAGGTGGGCGGAGGAATGGTTGATGGAATTTAATACAAAGTGCGAAGTGTTGCAATTTGGGACGTCGAACAAGGGCAGGACCTACACAGTGAATGGTCGGCCTCTGGGTAGTGTTGTAGAGCAGAGGGATCTAGGAGCACAGGTGCATGGTTCCTTGAAGATCGAGTCGCAGGTAGATAAAGTGGTCATAAAGGCTTTTGGCACTTTGGCCTTCAACAGTCAGAGCATTGAGTATAGAAGTTGGGAGGTCATGTTGCAGATGTTGGTGAGACCACATTTAGAATATTGTGTTCAGTTCTGGGCACCATGTTAAAGGAAAAATATGTTAGTTTAGTTTAGATTTGTTTAGTTTAGTTTAGTTTAGATATACAGCACTGAAACAGGCCCTTCGGCCCACCGAGTCCACGCCGACCAGCGCTTACCGCACATTTTGTCAAGCTTGAAAGGGTTCAGAGAAGATATACAAGGATGTTGCCAGGACTAGAGGGTATGAGCTATAGGGAGAGGTTGAGTAGGCTGGGTCTAGGCATGGAGCGCAGGAGGATGAGGGGTGATCTTATAGAGGTGTACAAAATCATGAGAGGAATAGATCGGGTAGATGCGCAGAGTCTTTTACCCAGAGTAGGGGAATCGAGGACCAGAGGACATAGGTTCAAGGTGAAGGGGAAAAAATTTAATAGGAATCCGAGGGGTAACTTTGTCACACAAAGGGTGGTGGGTGTATGAAACAAGCTGCCAGAGGAGGTAATTGAGGCTGGGACTATCCCATTGTTTAAGAAGCAGTTAGACAGGTACATGGATAGGACAGGTTTGGAGGGATATGGACCAAGTGCAGGCAAGTGGGACTAGTGCAGCTAGTGAACATTCCCTGTTCCAGGCGTACACTGGCCCGATCCCTGAACTCGATCTCCGTTACATTGATGACTGCATCGGTGCAACCTCCTGCGCCCATGCAGAACATGGACTTCATCAACTTCGCCACCAATTTTCATCCTGCACTCAAATTTACTTAGACCATCTCCGACACCTCCCTCCCCTTTCTTGATCTTAATCTCCATGCCAAGAAATAGACACAAAATGCTGGAGTAACTCAGCGGGTCAGGCAGCATTTCTGGTGAGAAGGAATGGGTGACGTTTCGGGTCGAGAAGAAGAGTCTCGACCCAAAACGTCACCCATTCCTTCTCTCCAGAGATGCTGCCTGACCCGCTGAGTTAGAAACATAGAAACATAGATAGGGATAGAATAAAACTAAAAGAAAAGATGTATAATACAGCAAAGAGTAGCCGAAAGCCAGAGGATTGGGAAACTTTCATAGGACAACAGAAGGAAACAAATGGGCAATACGGGCTGAGAAGATGAAGTACGAAGGGAAGCTGGCCAGGAATATAAAGATGGACAGTAAAAGCTTCTTTAGATATGTTAAGGGAAAAAGAGTAGCAAAGTTAAATGTGGGTCCCTTGAAGGCAGACATGGGTGAAATTATTATGGGTAACAAGGAAATGGCAGAAGAGTTGAACAGGTACTTCGGATCTGTCTTCACTAAGGAAGACACAAACAATCTCCCAGATGTACTGGAGGACAGAGGATCTAAGGGGGACAGAGGATCTAAGAGGAACTGAAATAAATTTTCATTAGGTGAGAAAAAGTATTGGGTAGGCTAATGGGACTGAAGGATGATAAATCCCCTGGGCCTGATGGTCTGCATCCCAGGGTCCTCAGGGAGGTGGCTCTAGAAATAGTGGAAGCATTGGTGATTATTTTCCAATGTTCGATCGATTCAGGATCAGTTCCTGTGGATTGGAGGATAGCTAACGTTACTGGAACCAGTTCTGGGGGAGGTGGGACCAGTACAAACAGGACGGTCTGCACCTGGGCTGGAATGGCAACCAATGTTCTTGGGGGAGTGTTTGCTAGTGCTGTCGGGGAGGATTTAAACAAATGTGGCAGGGGGATGAGTACAGGAGCAGAGAGGCAGGGGGGTGTAAAATGAGGGTAGAAGCAATAGGTAGCAAGGTGAAAAGTAAAAGTGGCAGGCAGACAAAACCAGGGCAAAAATCAAAAAGGACCACTTTTCAACATAATTGTATAAGGGGTAAGAGCATTGTAAAAACAAGTCTGAAGGCTTTGTGTCTCAATGCAAGGAGTATTCGTAATAAGGTTGATGAGTTGAACGTGCAGATAGCCATTAATGATTATGATATAGTTGGGATCACGGAGACATGGCTCCAGGGTGACCAAGGCTGGGAGCTGAACATCCAGGGATATTCAATATTCAGGAGGGATAGAGAGAAAGGAAAAGGAGGTGGGTAGCGTTGCTGGTTAGAGAGGAGATTAACGCAATGGAAAGGAAGGACATTAGTTTGGAGGATGGGGAATCGGTATGGGTAGAGCTGCGAAACACTAAGGGGCAGAAAACGCTGGTGGGTGTTGTGTACAGGCCACCTAACAGTAGTAGTGAAGTTGGAGATGATATCAAACAGAAAATTAGAAATGCGTGCGACAAAGGCAAAACCGTTATAATGGGTGACTTCAATCTAAATATAGATTGGGTGATTCAAATTGGCAGGGGTGCTGAGGAAGAGGATTTATTGGAATGTATGCGGGATAGTTATCTAAATCAACATGTAGAGGAACCAACGAGAGAGCAGGCTATTTTAGACTAGGTATTGAGTAATGAGGAAGGGTTAGTTAGCAGTCTTGTTGTACGTGCCCCCTTGGGCAAGAGTGACCATAATATGGTTGAGTTCTTCATTAGGATAGAGAGTGACATTGTTAATTCAGAAACAATGGTTCTGAACTTAAAGAAAGGTAACTTTGAGGGTATGAGACGTGAATTGGCCAAGATTGACTGGCAATTAATTTTAAAAGGGTTGACGGTGGATATGCAATGGAAGACATTTAAAGACTGCATGGATGAACTACAAAAATTGTTCATCCCAGTTTGGCAAAAGAATAAATCAGGGAAGGTAGTGCATCCGTGGATAACAAGGGAAATCAGGGATAGTATCAAAGCGAAGGATGATGCGTACAAATTAGCCAGAAAAAGCAGCATACCAGAGGACTGGAGGAAATTCAGAGACCAGCAGAGGAGGACAAAGGGCTTAATTAGGAAAGGAAAAATAGATTATGAAAGAAAACTGGCAGGGAACATAAAAACTGACTGCAAAAGTTTTTATAGATATGTGAAAAGAAAGAGATTAATTAAAACAAATGTAGGTCCCTTGCAGTCAGAAACAGGTGAGTTGATCATGGGGAACAAGGATATGGCGGACCAATTGAATAACTACTTTGGTTCCGTCTTCACTAAGGAAGACATAAATAATCTGCCGGAAATAGCAGGGGCCCGCGGGTCAAAGGAGTTGGAGGAATTAAGTAAAATCCAGGTTAGTCGGGAAGTGGTGTTGGGTAAATTGAATGGATTAAAGGCCGATAAATCCCCAGGGCCAGATAGGCTGCATCCCAGAGTACTTAAGGAAGTAGCTCCAGAAATAGTGGATGCATTAGTAATAATCTTTCAAAACTCTTTAGATTCTGGAGTAGTTCCTGAGGATTGGCGGGTAGCAAACGTAACCCCACTTTTTAAGAAGGGAGGGAGAGAGAAAACGGGGACTTACAGACCAGTTAGTCTAACATCGGTAGTGGGGAAACTGCTAGAGTCAGTTATTAAAGATGGGATAGCAGCACATTTGGAAAGTGGTGAAATCATTGGACAAAGTCAGCATGGATTTACGAAAGGTAAATCATGTCTGACGAATCTTATAGAATTTTTCGAGGATGTAACTAGTAGCATGGATAGGGGAGAACCAGTGGATGTGGTGTATCTGGACTTCCAGATGGCTTTCGACAAGGTCCCACATAAGAGATTAGTATACAAACTTAAAGCACACGGCATTGGGGGTTCAGTATTGATGTGGATAGAGAACTGCCTGGCAAACAGGAAGCAAAGAGTAGGAGTAAACGGGTTCTTTTCACAATAGCGGGCAGTGACTAGTGGGGTACCGCAAGGCTCAGTGCTGGGACCCCAGCTATTTACAATATATATTAATGATCTGGATGAGGGAATTGAAGGCAATATCTCCAAGTTTACGGATGACACTAAGCTGGGGGGCAGTGTTAGCTGTGAGGAGGATGCTAGGAGACTGCAAGGTTACTTGGATAGGCTGGATGAGTGGGAAAATGTTTGGCAGATGCAGTATAATGTGGATAAATGTGAGGTTATCCATTTTGGTAGCAAAAACAGGAAAGCAGACTATTATCTAAATGGTGGCCGATTAGGAAAAGGGGAGATGCAGCGAGACCTGGGTGTCATGGTTCACCAGTCATTGAAAGTAGGCATGCAGGTGCAGCAGGCAGTGAAGAAAGCGAATGGTATGTTAGCTTTCATAGCAAAAGGATTTGAGTATAGGAGCAGGGAGGTTCTACTGCAGTTGTACAGGGTCTTGGTGAGACCACACCTGGAGTATTGCGTACAGTTTTGGTCTCCAAATCTGAGGAAGGACATTATTGCCATAGAGGGAGTGCAGAGAAGGTTCACCAGACTGATTCCTGGGATGTCAGGACTGTCTTATGAAGAAAAACTGGATAGACTCGGCTTGTACACGCTAGAATTTAGAGGATTGAGGGGGGATCTTATAGAAACTTACAAAATTCTTAAGGGGTTGGACAGGCTAGATGCAGGAAGATTATTCCCGATGTTGGGGAAGTCCAGAACTAGGGGGTCACAGTTTAAGGATAAGAGGGAAGTCTTTTAGGACCGAGATGAGAAAATCATTTTTTACACAGAGAGTGGTGAATCTGTGGAATTCTCTGCCACAGAAGGTAGTTAAGGCCAGTTCATTGGCTATATTTAAGAGAGAGTTAGATGTGGCCCTTGTGGCTAAAGGGATCAGGGGGTATGGAGAGAAGGCAGGGATGGGATACTGAGTTGGATGATCAGCCATGATCATATTGAATGGCGGTGCAGGCTCGAAGGGCCGAATGGCCTACTCCTGCACCTATTTTCTATGTTTCTATGTATCATCAGCAAGCTTGCTAATCGTGCCCTGTATGTTCTCATCCAAATCATTGATGTAGATGACAAACAGTAACAGGCCTAGCACCGAACCCTGAGGCACACCACTAATCACAGGCCTCCAGTCTGAGAAGCAACCTTCCACCATTACCCTCTGCTTCCTTCCATGGAGCCATTTGTTCCTGATGTTGGGGAAGTCCAGGACAAGGGGTCACAGCTTAAGGATAAGAGGGAAATCCTTTAAAACCGAGATGAGAAAAACTTTTTTCACACAGAGAGTGGTGAATCTCAGGAACTCTCTGCCACAGAGGGTAGTTGAGGCCAGAGAGAGAAAACGGGGAATTACAGACCAGTTAGCCTGACTTCGGTGGTGGGAAAGATGCTGGAGTCAATTATTAAAGAGGTAATAATGGGGCATTTGGACCAAACCAGTAAAAGGATTAGTCCAAGTCAACATGGATTTAAAGTGTGTATTTTGTGTTTCTCGGTGTGTTTTGTGTGGGGGGTGGTGTGGGGGGGGGTGAGGGGGAAACCGCTTCGGTCACCTCCTCCATAGAGAGGCGACTTTTTCCAGGTCGCCTCCCCCGCGGCCTAACATCAAGGATCGACGCGGCCTTTCCCGGAGACACGCCCGGGGCTTCAGCGGCGGGCGCAGCGTGGACTCTCGGCGTGGAGCGGGCGACCCTCGTTGGGGCTCGCTGGAGGGGAGCGCTCCGTTTTGCTGGCCCGGGGAAGCCGGCAGCCTGAAGTCGCAGCCTGAAGCCGCGGTCTGCAGAGCTCCAGCTGGTGCGGCGTCTACAGCCCGGGATCTCACGTGGGGGACCCGGGGGAAGAAGAAGCCATCACTGCCGGCCCGCGGCCAACTTCTACCGCGGGGCCGGCATGGACTTACCATCACCCCTGAAGGGGAGCTTCGACCGCCGGCCCTGCAGTCTACGGTGCTTCTGGCTGCGGCGGGGACTTTAAATCTCGACCGCCGGCCTGCGGCCTACAACAATCTAAAGCCGCGGTCTCCGGTGAGGAAGAGCCGATCCTGGACTGACTGGACTCTGGTCCTGTACACGGGGGGGAAATGGAGGAGGACTGGCCAAATGTTTTTGTGCCTTCCACCACAGTGATGAATGCTGTGGTGGATGTTTGTGTTACAGTTTTATTGTGTGTTCTTTATAATTGTACTGCTGCTGACAACCCAAATTTCCACCAACCCTGGTTGTGTGGCAATAAATTATATCTATCTATCTATCTAAAAGGGATATCATGCTCGACTAATCTTCTAGAATTTTTTGAGGATGTGATAAGTAAAATGGATGAAGGGGTGCCAGTGGATGTAGTGAATCAGAAAGCCTTTGATAAGGTCCCGCACGGGAGACTGGTGACTAAAATTGGAGCACATGGTATTGGGGGTAGGGTGTTGACATGGATAGAAAATTGGTTGGCAGACAGGAAGCAAAGAGTAGCAGTGAACGGGTCCTTTTAAGAATGGCAGGCAGTGGCGAGTGGAGTGCCGCAAAGCTGGGGCCTAGCTTGGGGCCGCAACTGTTTACCATATATATATATTAATGATTTGGAAGAGGGAATTAGGAGCAACACTAGCAAGTTTGCGGATGACACAAAGCTGGGTGGCATTGTGAACTGTGAAGAGGATGTTAGGACGTTGCAGGGTGACCTGGACAGATTGAGTGAGTGGGCAGATGCGTGGCAGATGCAGTATAATATAGATAAATGAGGTTATCCACTTTGGTGGCAAAAATAAGGGAGCAGATTATTATCTCAATGCGGTTAGGTTAGGCACGGGGTGAGACCTGGGCGTCCTTGTACACTAGTCACTGAAAGTTGGCGTGCAGGTCCAGCAGGCAGTGAAGAAAGCTAATGGAATGTTGGCCTTCATAACAAGTGGATTTCAGTATTTCTTCTGCAGTTGTATAGGGCTCTGGTGAGACAACATCTGGAGTATTGTGTCCGGTTTAGGTCTCCGAATTTGAGGAAGGACATCCTTGTGATTGAGGCAGTGCAGCGTAGGTTCACGAGATTGATCCCTGGGATGGCGGGACTATCATATGAGGAAAGATGAAAAAGACTAGGCTTGTATTCACTGGAGTTTAGAAGAATGAGGGGGGATCTTATAGAAACATAAAATTATAAAAGGACTGGACAAGCTTGATGCAGGAAAAATGTTCCCAATGTTGGGCGATGCCATTTAAGACTGAGGTGAGAAAAACTTTTTCACCCAGAGAGTTGTGAATTTGTGGAATTCCCTGCCACAGAGGGCAGTGGAGGCCAAGTCACTGGATGGATTTAAGAGAGAGTTAGATAGAGCTCTAGGGGCTAGTGAAATCAAAGGATATGGGGAGAAGGCAGGCACGGGTTATTGATTGGGGACGATCAGCCATGATCACAATGAATGGCGGTGTTGGCTCGAAGGGTCGAATGGCCTCCTCCTGCACCTATTTTCTATGTTTCTATGTTTACATTCAACCTCACAAAGTGCAGCACCTCACATTTGCTCAGTCATTAGGCCAGAGGTAAGAAAGGGCATTGAATATATAAATGTCAGGCCGCAATTGGAGTATTGCATTCAATTCTGGCTGCCTATTGCAGGATAGATGTTGAAGCTTTGGAGAGGATGAAGAGGAGGTTTATCAGAATGCTGCCTGGATTAGAGAGTTTCAGCTACAAGGTATGGTCATGTAGACTGGAACATCAGTTGAGGGAAAACCTGATCGAAGTATATAAAATGATGAGAGGCAGAGATAGGGTAGACAGCCCCATGGGTAGAAATGTCCAACGCTAGCAAACAAAGCTATAAGGTGAGAGGAGAAAGTTTAATGGAGATGTGCGGTGCGAGAGGGTGGAAGGCATTGCCTGGGGTGGTGATGGAGGTAAATACAATAGAGACGTTTATAAGGGTTTTACATAGGCACATAGAAGCGCAGGGAATAGAGGGATATGGATCATGTGCAGGCAGATTAGATCAGTTTAACTTGGCATAGAGTCATAGAGTGATAGTGTGGAAACAGGCCCTTCGGCCCAACTTGCCCACACCGGCCAACAATGTCCCAACTACACTAGTCCCACTTGCCTGTGCTTGATCCATATCCCTCCAAACCTGTCCTATCCATGTACCTGTCAAACTGTTTCTTAAACGATGGGATAGTCCCTGCCTCAACAACCTCCTCTGGCAGTTTGTTCCATACACCCACCACCCTCAGATTCCTATTAAATATTTTCCCCTTCACCTTGAACCTATGTCCTCTGGTTCCTCGATTCCCCTACTCTGGGCAAGAGACTGTGCATCTACCCGATCTATACCTCTCATGATTTTGTATTCCTCCATAAGATCTCCCCTCATCCTCCTATGCTCCATGGAATAGAGACCCAGCCTACTCAACCTCTCCCTATAGCTCACATCCTCTAGGATTGTGTCTCCATCTTGTGCCTCGTTTGCCTGCGCCTCCATCTTGTACCTCATACGTATTTTTCCACCTTCTCGTCCTGGCATCATATTCATAGAGTCACGTAGCGAGGAAACAGGCTCTTTGGCCCAACTTGCCCATTCCATTCAAGATGCCCCATGTATACTAATATCACCTGCATGTGTTTGGCCCCTAGCCCATGTACCTTTCCTATCCATGTACCTGTCCAAATGCCTTTTAGAAACATTCAACATAGACATTGTGAGCCAAAGGGCCCTTTGCTGTACTGTTCTATGTCAATGCCAGTTTTACGTGACAATAATGTGACCTAAAACTGCTACATTTGGTGTTCACAACGTGAACTCCTCTACACTGGAGATACCAAATGATGGCTTTGTGGAACACGTGTGTTTATTCTTCATGAATGCCCGTGTGCTTTCAGTCGCTGCCATGTTAATGCAGCACCCCACTGCAAGTGGCCCCGGCACTGTTACACGGCCCAATGCAACCTCAGGGAACAACTCATCGTCCGTCTGAGCACACACAGCCTTATGGTCTTAACATCAAATTCCATGTCCTTAGATAAAGTGCTCTTTCTTCTTGTCTAAATCAGAAGCATTTCCACCTGACATCCTCTGACGTCTTCTGCCTGGCCTGCTGAATATATCCCACTGTGCCGCAGCCAGAGCCACCACCGCGCCTGAACCCATCAGCCAGACAGAAATTCAGTTTTCACCCACATTTGCTGCAACACAGACGTTGCGCTTCGCACTAGCAGCTGCACTGGATGTGTTAGCTCATCTGTGTGGATCGCATGTAAAACAAAGCTTTTCACTCAACCTTGGGGCATGTGACAATAATTAACCTCAACGTAAATTATTTCTCTCAGTCTCAGGTCTGAAGAAGGGTCCTTTATCTGAAACACACAGATGTTGTCTGGCCAGCATCTTCTCCTGCTCATGTTGCTGGGCAGGTTCCTCCATTAACTCATACCAAGGTTGAATGTGCCGTTAATTGTCCCCGTTAAGCCATTTTCACTCAACCTATCACAGATATTCCCCTCTTGTCCCCACACTCCCCTTCTTACAGAAACCATATAAATACCTGGTAGACACAAAATGTTGGAGTAACTCAGCGGTTAAACCTTCCATTTAAACCAGCATCTGCAGTTCTTTCTTACACCATATAAATAGCTGATAGGATCCAAGAGATGGAAATCATGCCACACTAACATAAAGCTGTTAGCTGCAGCATTATCCTTAGGGTGGTACAGTGGTACCGCTGGTAGAGCCGCTGCCTCACAGCGCCAGAGATCCAGGTTCACTCCTGACCCTGGCGGTGTCTGTGTGGAGTTTGCATGTTCTCGCTATGACTATGTGGGTGTTCCGGTTTACTTCCGCATACCAAAGACGTGCGGATTTGTAGATTAATTGGCCTGAATTAATTGCCTTTAGTGTGTAGGGAGGTTATGAGAACGTGGGATAACATAGAACCAGTGCAAATAAGTGATCAATGATCAGCGTGGACTCGATGGGCCGAAGGGCCTGTTTCTTTGCTGTGTCTCTGAACTGGACATCTAAGATTTATTAAAAGATCTTACTTCAGTTATTGGGACATCATCCTTCAATTGAGTAGTGTGGCAGGCCAGCAAGCCGATCAGACGAACCATTTTAGCACGACTGAAAGTGAGAGGATACATGTTAGTTATTGATGACCCATGTGTAGTGATTCCAGCAGCATCCTAGTGCATATAATCACGCTGATCCTTATACCTCAGTCAACATTAGCAAAACTATATTTTGACATTGTGTAGGATGGAACTGCAAATGCTGGTTTACAGCAAAGATAGACACAAAATGTTGGAGTAACTCAGCAGGTCAGGCAGCATCTGTGGAGAACATTGAACAAGAAACTATGTATCTGCACTCCTAGATCCCTCTACTCCACGACACACACCAGAGCCCTGCCATTGACTGTGTAGGTCCTGCCCTGGTTTAACTGCATTTCGTTGTCTCCGTACTGTACACTGACAATGACAATTAAAGTTGAATCTGAATCGGAATCGGACTTCCCAAAATGCAACACTTTACACGTATCTGCATCAAACTCCATTAAACATTCCTCGGATCACCTGCCCAGCTGATCCAGATCCTGCTGTAATCTTTGTTTTCCAGAGACACTGTCTGACCTGTTGAGACAATAGACAATAGTTGCAGGAGTAGGCCATTCGGCCCTTCGGCCCTTCGAGCCAGCACCACCATTCAATGTGATCATGGCTGATCATCCACAATCAGTACCCCGTTCCTGCCTTCTCCCCATATCCCCCTGACTCCGCTATCTTTAAGAGCCCTATCTAGCTCTCTCTTGAGAGAGACACAAAGAGACGTAAAGATAGACACAAAATGCTGGAGTAACAGGCTACTGTTGCAATAGCAATCTTTAAAAAACTTCATATCATCACAAAGGCATTGCCATGAAGCACAGGCTTCTCAACAGCGTGCAGTTACTGCCCCCCAGTGGCAAAACTAAATACATCGCTTCCAACACAAGGAGCTACGTAAGTCTCATCACCAAACTGCAGCTACTCATTACAGTGATCCACCAGCGGACACGGTTTAGGATGACAATATTAGGTCATAAGTAATAGGAGCAGAATTAGGCAATTTGGCCCATCCAGTCTACTCTGCCATTCAATCATGGCTGATCTATCTTTTCCTCTCAACCCCATTCTCCTGCCATCTCCCCATAACCCCTGACACCTGTACTAATCAAGAATCTATCTATCTTCTGCCTTAAAAATATCAATTGACTTGGCCTCCACAGCTGTCCGTGGCAAATAATTCCATAGATTCACCACCCTCTGACTAAAGAAATTCCTCCTCATCTCCTTCCTAAATAATCGTCCTTTAATTCTGAGGCCGTGATCTCTGGTCCTAAACTCTCCCACTTGTGGAAACATCCACTCTATCCAGGCCTTTCACTATTCGGTACGTTTTAATGAGGTGCCCCCTCATCCTTCTAAACTCCAGCGAGTACAGGCCCAGCGCCATCAAACGCTCATCATAGGTTAACCCACTCATTCCTTCGATCATTCTTGTAAACCTCCTCTGGACCCTCTCCAGAGCCAGCACATCCTTCCTCAGATATGGGGCCCAAAATTGCTCACCTTATTGATCACCCAATATTAATCCTCTGGCCCCCATCACTAACAGACAAAACCTTGGATAAAAATGTGGTTTTTCGCTTTAATTAAGACACAATGAACTGCCGATGCTCGAATCTTGAGCAAAACCTGAGCAGTGGATTGAAAACAGAAAATGTGACTCTCTTGTTCAAGCAGACAGGGGAACAAAAACTATAGGCGCGACTCACCCGTTGCAGCGGCCCCTACAGCCTGTCTGTCTTTTTTTATTTTTTGTCTAGTTAAATGTAGTGTTGGTGTTTTTTTTTAATACTAGTTTTAAATGTGTATATGTGGAGGGAGGGGGAAACCGTTTAAAATCTCTTCCCTGTCCGGGAGACCCGACCTTTTCCCTGTCGGGTCTCCGTTGTCGTTGGGGCCTAGCACCGTGGAGCGGCCTCCAACCTGAACGACCCGGGGGCTCGGGAGACTGCGGAGCTGCGGACTACTCACCATCGTGGGGCTGGCCGGCCTCGGAGCGTGGGGAGCGGTGGTGACTCGCTGCTGCGACTCGACTCCTGGGGCTCGGAGGCTCCAGCAACGCAGCCACAGGTCCGGTGGACTGGGATATCGGGAGCTCGCGGGTCCGGGGGGAGAGAGACCGCTTTCCGGAGCTCCCGCAACGCATCTTCTCCAGCCCGTGTCGCGGGGTTGGAACGACCTGGAGCGGGGACGTACATCGCCCGGCACGGCTTCATTGCCGTGGGACATTCCAGCGCCCGCCGGGGGCTCCAACTTTGTGACTTTTAGACCGGGAGCGGGGCCGTAAATCGCCCGGCACGGCCTAAAATGGCCGTGGGACTTATCATCGCCCGCCTGGGGCTTCGACATCGGGAGAGACATGGAGAACAGGGGAGAGAAAAGACTTTGCCTTCCATCACAGTGGGTCCACTGTGATGGATGTTTGTGTGAATTAAATTGTGTGTATGTCTAGGAAATTGTCTTTGTTTGTATGGCTGTGGAAACAGAATTTCGTTTGAGCCTCACTGAGGCTCAAATGACAATAAATTGTATTGTATTGTATTGTATTGTATTGTATAGGCCAGTAATCTTAATATCGGTTGTTAGCAAGGTGCCATAATTATGATCATCGGTGGGATAAATATTGAAATCAAACTCAGTTGTACGATTTTAGGTTCATAAGTCATAGGAGCAGAATTAGGCCATTCGGCATATCGAGTCTACTCCGCCATTCAATCCTGGCCGATCTATCTTTCCCCCTCAACCCCATTATACTGCCTTCTCCCTGTACTTTGCGTCCCGTACTGATAGGGAAGGGAAACCATGTTTAACACTTGTCCATTGTAACCTTTCATCAACAGCAACGTGTTCATGCCCTGATTGCATGTTTTTGTGTGACTTGGATTGATTGCTTTAAACTAGTGGCATGAGAGAGTAGAGAGTTGCAAGGTTTCATTCTTTGATGCAGTTGGCAGCTCAGCATGGGAGTGTCAGCTTACACTGTTTGTGCTCCACTCTCCAGAGTGAGTGCATTTGATTTATCCAACACCAAACTAATCTTAGTATCACCATTAGGACCCACTGTTACTAATTCAAAATTACTCGTGCATCATCTTCTACTGCCTGAAACATAAATCCCATTTTCTGCTTTGCTGCATCTCACCAGCTTCTTCATGTACCAACACAAGTTTAGTATGTACACATTTGCCTTTACACTGATGTTAAAGTTAGTGTTAAGCATCAAGGGATTAATAAACCCAAGCCAAGTAAAGTCGCAGGTAGATCGGGTAGTGGAGGTGGTTTTTGGCAGGCTGGCCTTTATCAGTCACGAATTAAGTACAGAAGTAGGGATGTCACTGTTGTACAAGATATTGGTGAGGCTGCACTTGTAGCATTGTGTTCAGTTCTGGTCACCCTATTCATCTGGAAAAGATGCAGGGAAGATTTATGAGGATGTTGCCAGGAGACAAGTGCCTGAGCTTGAACTAGCTGACGTTTCACAGAGTGCTGGAGTAACTCAGCGGGTCAGGCAGCATCTGTGGAGAACATGGATAGATGACGTTCCACAGAATGCTGGAGTAACTCAGCGGGTCAGGCAGCATCTGTGGAGAACATGGATAGGTGACGTTTCAGAGTGCTGGAGTAACTCAGCGGGACAGGCAGCATCTGTGGAGAACATGGATAGGTGACGTTTCACAGAGTGCTGGAGTAACTCAGTGGGTCAGGCAGCATCTCTGGAGAACATGGATAGGTGATGTTTCAGGTCACACAGATTGTCCTTGTGGTTTTAATGATGCAATTAGCTTTGTTAACAAGACCTTATAGAGATGTACTTTCATGTGAATGCCATCAGCAGTAAATTATCTATGGAAATCTGCTGTTAGATTTGCTGCTTAAAGAATCATTCCCAGAACTGATAATCATCAGGCAGTGAACAGATGCTTTCTCATCTAATGTCGAGGTACGCCACACTTACATATCCCAGTTTGGAGCTGTGCGCAGTTGCTGTGTTAACATCAGGAACTAGAGGGAGAACAAGAAAGCACATTCTTAATGGGTTTCACATCCTCCTGCAGTATTTAACAAACATGAACGCAGATCATTGTCATTTACTCATTGCCGTCAACAGCAAGGTACTGCAACATGTCTCTAAGAGCAATTTATGAGGCTAAAATGTGCCCTTTATTCCTGAACATAATGTCTAGGTTTATTATGGCCATGTGTGGCCACTGAGGTGCCAGTGAAAAGCCTTTGTTGTACAATTGCTCATTGACACAAGCACTACCTAAGTTCATAAATTCTAGGAGCAGAATTAAGCCATTCAGCCCCTCAAGTCTACTCCGCCATTCAATCATGGCTGATCTATCCTTCCCTCTCAACTCCATTCTCCTGCCTTCTCCCCACACCCGTACTAATCAAGAATCTATCAATCCCTGCCTTTGAAATATATGCATTGACCTGGCCTCCACGGTGTGCGGCAAAGAATTCCCCAGATTCACCAATTTATCAGCACTAAACTAAAATTCAACATTTTCAGCAAGTTTGTGCATGATGTCCCTGCAACTGTATGGGGAGAGTGGGAGTTAGTAGCTGGGTAGCTGGGTAGTTAGTAGCTGGGTAGCTGGGTAGTTAGTAGCTGGGTAGCTTGGTAGTTAGTAGCTGGGTAGTTAGTAGCTGGGTAGCTTGGTAGTTAGTAGCTGGGTAGCTGGGTAGTTAGTAGCTGGGTAGCTGGGTAGTTAGTAGCTGGGTAGCTGGGTAGTTAGTAGCTGGGTAGCTTGGTAGTTAGTAGCTGGGTAGCTGGGAGTTAGTAGCTGGGTAGCTGGGAGTTAGTAGCTGGGTCGCTGGGTAGTTAGTAGCTGGGTAACTGGGTAGTTAGTAGCTGGGTAGCTGGGTGGTTAGTAGCTGGGTAGCTTGGTAGTTAGTAGCTGGGTAGCTGGGTAGTTAGTAGCTGGGTAGCTTGGTAGTTAGTAGCTGGGTAGCTGGGTAGTTAGTAGCTGGGTAGCTTGGTAGTTAGTAGCTGGGTAACTGGGTAGTTAGTAGCTGGGTAGCTGGGAGGTAGTAGCTGGGTCGCTGGGTAGCTGGGTAGTTAGTAGCTGGGTAGCTGGTAGTTAGTAGCTGGGTCGCTGGGTAGCTGGGAGTTAGTAGCTGGGTAGCTGGGAGTTAGTAGCTGGGTTATTGGGTAGCTGGGAGTTAGTAGCTGGGTCGCTGGGTAGCTGGGAGTTAGTAGCTGGGTTATTGGGTAGCTGGGAGTTAGTAGCTGGGTAGCTGGGAGTTAGTAGCTGGGTAGCTGGGAGTTAGTAGCTGGGTAACTGGGTCGCTGGGTAACTGGGTAACTGGGTAACTGGGTCGCTGGGTAACTGTGTAGCTGGGTCACTGGGTAGCTGGGTAACTGGGTAACTGGGTAGCTGGGTAACTGTGTAGCTGGGTAGCTGGGTAACTGGGTAACTGGATAACTGGGTCGCTGGGTAGCTGGGTCACTGGGTAACTGGGTAGCTGGGTAACTGGGTAACTGGGTAGCTGGGTAGCTGGGTAACTGGGTAGCTGGGTAACTGGGTAACTGGGTAGCTGGGTAACTGGGTCGCTGGGTAGCTGGGTCACTGGGTAACTGGGTAGCTGGGTAACTGGGTAGCTGGGTAACTGGGTAACTGGGTAACTGGGTAACTGGGTCGCTGGGTAACTGGGTAGCTGGGTAGCTGGGTAGCTGGGTCGCTGGGTAGCTGGGTAACTGGGTAGCTTTGTCGTTGGGTAGCTGGGTTTGCGGCAGTCACTGAAGCAGCATGCCCAATCTGCTGGCCTGCCCATTAACCTCCAGCAAGGTACTGATGCAAGCCAAATTAACCTACACATCTTTGGAGTTTGGGAGAAAACTGTAGATTTCGGAAAAACCCACGCAGGTCACGGTGAGAATGTACAAACTCTGTACAGACAGCACCCGTAGCCGGGATAGAACACGGGTCTCTGGCGCTGTAAGTGCTGTAAGGCAGCAACACTACAGCTGTGCCACTGGGCATTGGTTGGGTGAGAAACAGAGTTAACCTTCCGCAGATGCTGCCTGACTTGCTGAGTGTTTCTAGCACTTTAAACATTTCAACCATGGATGTGGATTAAAGGATGTGGAAGGATTGGCGGGGGTGCAGGGGAGGTTTACCAGAATACTCCCTGGATTAGGGGGTAGATAGATACAAGATGCTGCAGTAACTCAGCGGGACAGGCAGAATCCCTGGAGAGAAGGAATGGGTGACGTTTTGGGTCGAGACCCTTCTTCAGGGGAGCGGGCGGGATAGAGATAGTCGGGGACAGTAAGACTGGTGGGAGAAATGGGAAGGGGGAGGGGATGGCGAGAGGGAAATCAAGGGCTATCTGAAGTTAGAGAAGTCAATGTTCATACCGCTGAGGTGTAAACTGCCCAAGCAAAATATCAGTTGCTGTTCCTCCAATTTGCCCTGGGCCTCACTCTGACAATGGAGGAGGCCCAGGACAGAAAGGTCAGCTTGGGAAATGGAGGGGGAGGTAAAGTGCTGAGCAACCGGGAGATCAGGTAGGTTAAGGCGGACTGAGGGGAGGTATTCAGTGAAACGATCGCCGAGCCTGCGCTTGGTCTCGCTGATGTACAGGAGTTGACACCTGGAACAGCGGATACAATAGATGAGGTTGGAGGAGGTGCAAGTGAACCTCTGCCTCACCTTGAAAGACTGTCGGGGTCCTTGGATGGAGTAGAGGTGGGAGGTAAAGGGACAGGTGTTGCATCTCCTGCGGTTGCAAGGGAAAGTACCTGGGGAGGGGGTGGTTTGGGTGGGAAGGGACGGGTTGACCAGGAAGTTTCGGAGGGAACCGTCTCTGCAGAAAGCAGAAAGGGGTGGAGATGGGAAGATGCGGCCAGTGGTGGGATCCCGTTGGAGCTGGCGAAAATGTTAGAGGATTATATGCTGTGCGCGACGGCTGATGGGGTGGAAGGTGAGGACAAGGGGGACTCTGTCCTTGTTACGAATGGGGGGAGTGGGAGCTAGAGCGGAGCTATGGGATATCGAGGAGACCCTAGTGAGAGCCTCATCTATAATGGAAGAGGGGAACCCCCGTTTCCTAATGAATGAGGACATCTGCGATGATACTGATGCAACACATTTGCTTCAGGGTTTTATGATGAACCTGCCAAATCCCTCAGTGCCTGGTAGAACACACTTCCACAACTCCAGGCTCATCAGTACACGATGCTGACATGTGGCCAGCTGATCCGCTCACTTTCCATGGTCATAAAACAAAATAATCTGCTGGAGGAACTCAGTGGATCTGTGCAGGGAATGGATCAATGTTTTAGGTTGCAACCATTCCACTGGATTGAAGGAGTAAAAGGGAGAAAGCCATTGGAGAGAGGGTGGGGCAAGATTTGGGCAGGTACATGGATCGCCTTGTCTGCCCTTAATCTGCACTGATGTAGAGGAGACCACATCAAGAACATGGAATGCAAGAGCCATGCACATGAACCTCTGCCTCACCTGGAAGGACAGTTCAACGTAGCAAAGTGTGGAGTCCTGTATTTTCTAAATCGGGAGAGAATTCAGAATTCAGAATTCAGAAATCGGAGGTGCAAAGGTACTTGTGAGTGCTTTGCAGGATTCCCAAAAAGTTAATTTGCAAGTCGAATCGGTAGTAAGGAAGACAAATGCATTGATAGCATTTATTTTGAGAGGACCAGAATATAAAAACAGGAATAGACACAAAATGCTGGAGTAACTCAGCGGGACATCAGCAACTCTGGAGTGAAGGAATGGGTGACGTTTCGGGTCGAGACCCTTCTTCAGACTCAATGGAAGGGAGATTGGTTTGGACAGTATAGGAATGTAATGCTGAGGCTTTATAATGCACTGGTCAGACCGCGTTTGGAGTGCTGTGAACAGTATTGGGCCCCATATCTGAGGAAGGATTTGCTGGCGCCAGAGATGGTTCAGAGGTTTATGAGAATGTTCCCGGGGATGATTGGGTTAACATATGATGAGCGTGGGCCTGTACTCACTCAAGTTTAGAAGGATGAGGAGGCACCTCATTGAAACTTACTGAATAGTGAAAGGTTTGAATAGAGTGGATGTGGAAATGTTGTTTCCACTGGTGGGTGAGTCTGGGACCAGAGGCCAGAGCCTTAGAATAAAAGGACATACCTTTGGAAAGGAGATGAGGAGGGATTTATTTAATCAGGTGGTGAATCTATGGAATCAAATGTCTATTCCCTCCACAGGAGCTGCCTGACCCGCTGAGTTCAAGATTCAAGAGTTTATTGTCATGTGTCCCTGATAGGACAATGAAATTCTTGCTTTGCTTCAGCACACAGAACATAGTAGGCATGACTACAGAACAGATCAGTGTGTCCATATACCATTATATAAATATATACACACATGAATAAATAAACTGATAAAGTGCAAATAAACAGATAATGGTCTATTAATGTTCAGAGTTTTGTCCGAGCCAAGTTTAATAGCCTGTTGGCTGTGGGGAAGTAGCTATTCCAGAACCTGGTCGTTGCAGTCTTCAGGGTCCTGTACCTTCTACCTGAAGGTAGCGGGGAGATGAGTGTGTGGCCAGGATGGTGTGGGTCCTTGATGATGCTGAAGTTAATGATGACTAATATGTTGATGATGCTGATGATTAAGTTAGCCTGGTACTTTATATTTTGAGCAAACTGAGCTTATTTTCTCTTGAACAGAGGTTGAGGGGAAACCTGATAGAACTGTATAAAATTATGGGAGGTATAAATAGGGTAGATAGTCTGAATGTCAAAGGTTAGAGCAGCAAAGTTTAAAGGAAATATGTGAGGCTAGTTTTATTTTACACAGAGGGTGGAGGGTTCCTGGAATGTGCTGCTGGAGGTGGTGGTGGAGGCAGATACAATAGTGGTGTTTCATTGGCTTTTACATAGGCACATGGAAATGCTGGAATGGAAGGCTATGATCATATTGAATGGCGGTGCAGGCCGAATGGCCTACTCCTGCACCTATTTACTATATTTCTATGTTTCTATGGGCAGATGAGATTAGTTTACTTGCATTATGTGCGGCATGGACATTGTGGGCCGAAAGGCCTTTACCTGTGAGGTAGCTTTTTATCTTCTATCCTCTCATGCACAGACTGCATTAAAAGAAATTTTTACTGCAGGCAAAATGATTTGGATGAGAACATACAGGGCAAGATTAACAAGTTTGCTGATGATATAAAAGTGAATGGTTTTGCAGATAGTGAAGATGGTTGTGAAAGATTGCAGCAGGACCTGGATCGAGTGGCCAGTTGGGCGGAGGAATGGTTGATGGAATTTATTACAGAGAAATGTGAGGTGTTGCATTTTAGGAAGTCTAACATGGGCAGGACCTACACAGTGAATGGTAGGCCTCTGGGTAGTGTTGTAGAGCAGAGGGATCTAGGAATACAGGTGCATGGTTCCCAGAAGGTTGAGTCGCAGGTAAATAAGCTGGTCAAAAAGGCTTTTGACACATTGGCCTTCATCAATCAGAGTATTGAGTATAGTAGTTGGGAGGTCATGTTGCAGTTGTATAAGACATTGGTGAGACTGCATGTGGAATATTGTGTTCAGTTCTGGGCACCATGTTATAGAAAAGCTGTTGTCTAGCTGGAAAGAGTATAGAGAAGATTTGCGAGGATGTTGCCAGGACTAGAGGGTCTGAGCTATAGGAAGAGAGGTTGAGTAGGCTGGGACTATTTCTTGGAGCGCAGGAGGATGAGGGGTGATCTTATGGAGGTGTATATGATAATGAGAGGAATAGATTGGGTAGATGAATCGAGGACCAGATGACATAGGTTTAAGGCGAAGGGGAAAAGATTTAATAGGAATATGAGGGGTACATTTTTAACACAAAGGGTGGTGGATGTATGGAACAAGCTGCCAGAGGAGGTGGTTGATGCTGGGACTATCTCAACATTTAAGAAACAGCTAGGTACCAGGAAAGTTTTAGAAGGATATTGACCAACGCAGGCAGATGGGACTAGTGTAGATGGGGCATGTTGGTCAGCATGGGTAAATTGGGCCGAAGGGCCTGTTTCCAGGCTGTAGGACTCTATCATTGTGGAAATTATTGCTGGGAGATTGTTTTGAACATCAAATCACATTGAACTAAATTAATATATGCAAGCAGTAGTGCAAGCAGTTAAAACAAATAGAATGCAGGCACATTTGTGAGAATGCATCTGACATGGTTATGGAATGGACGGTATCTGGAACTAATCATCAAACACTTACCAGCTGTGAGTCCATCAGTCTTGTGGCCACTTCTCGGTGACTGGCGAGCATACAGAGATAACACAGTAAGTTGAGCTTGGCCCTCGATGGCCCTGTGGCCAACTCCCCAACATCGACCAGTGAGTACAGCTGCTGCAGGAAAAGATTCCAATCCTCGGCCCCCAACGACAACAGTTTCTCAGCTGTAAGTTATCAGGTCAAAAAGGATGATGTTAATTGAACCCTTCCAATGTAATGACTATCTAAGGCACACCTAATGCATTGTACAGTTGGAACCCTGCTATTAAAAATACAATACATTCTCAATATGACACAGGTGCCAGGGACAATTTCAACCAGCAATTTAAGCAAACTGTTCATATCATAAGTGATAGGAGCAGAATTAGTCCATTTGGCCCATCAAGTCTGCCAATCTATCATGGCTGATCTATCTCTCCCTCCTAACCCCATTCTCATGCCTTCTCCTCATAATCTCAGACACCCGTACTAATCACGAACCTGTCAATCTGGGCCTTAAAAATACAGCAAAATGGCAATAAAATTCCTCTTCATCTCCTTCCTGAAGGTACGTGTCCTTTTATTCTGAGCTATGGCCTCTTGTCCTAGACTCTCCACTAATTCCCTAATTCCCTAATTTTTGAACCCCTCTTCCTAAACCTTTCCTATTCATGTCCAAATGTCTTTTAAATGTTGCAATAGTATCTGCTTCAACTCTTCTTGTTCCAGATACCCATCACCCTCTGAGTGATAAAGTTGCCCCTCAGGTTCCTATTAATTCTTCCCCCTCTCACCTTAAATCTACACCATCCGGTTTGTGATTCCTCTACCCTGGGATAAAGATTCTTCCAATTTATTCCCTTCCCTTTCTGTTCCACTCCTTCAATTTCAACATTTTCTTATTCTCCACAAGAAAAGAGCTAGACCTGGTCACCTTGACCGACCATTCAATACAATCTGCCTGAGACATGAACTCATTTGTGCCAATTCTCTATATCTCTCAATTGCCTGACATTTCAGTAACATATAGAACATGCAACAGTAAACTTCGGCCCACAATATCTGTGCCAAACCATGACGACGACCAACTCTCATGTGCCTGCACATCATCCTTTCACAGCATATCTATATGCCTAACCAAAAGTCTCTTACGTGCCACCATCATATAGTTGGATAGCCATACAGTACGGAAACAGCCCCATCGACCCAACTTACCCATGACGACCAGGATGCCCCATATCCCACCTGCCCACTTTTCGCCCATATCTCTCGCAACCTTTCTTACCCATGTACCTGTTCAAATGTCTCTTAAATGTTGTTATAGTACCTGTCTCAACTACCTCCTCTGGCAGCTCGTTCCATACACCCATCACCCTCTGTGTGAAAAAGTTGCCCCTCAGGACTCCTCTTAAATCTTTCCCCTCTCATCTTAAACCCGTGTCCTCTGGTTCTTAATTCCCCTACTCGTGGTAAAAGACCCTATCTATTCCCCTCATAATCTTATACACCTCTAAGATCACCCCTCAGTTTCCTGCGCTGCAACAAATAAACTCCTAGCCTGCCCAACATCTCAGGCCCTCGAGTGCTGGCAGCATCCTCGTAAATCTTCTCTGCACTCTTTCTGCTTAACATCATACTTCCTGTAGTAGACTGACCAAACTGAACAGACCAATCTCACCAATGTTAATGAATGAATGAATACTTTATTGTCACGTGACAAGTCACAGTTAAATTCTTTGTTTTGCAGACCCAAGGTACAACTAATATACATCCCAACTTCTACAGTCAATATCCTGACCGGAGTAGGCCAATGTATCGAAAGCCTTCTCTACCTGTGGTACCATTTCCAAGGAACTCTGAACCTGCACTCCTTCATTCTTGTGCTCTACAACATTCACCAGGAACCTGTCATTCACTGTGAAAGTCCTGCCCCGTTAGATTAGCTCAACTCACCTGGTATTAAACACTTCCTCCCCCATCCTGCTGTAATGTTTGACAATCATGTTAGTTGTCTACGATATCACCCACTTTACTGCCATCTGCAAACTTGCTAATCATGCTTTATACATTCTCTTTCAAATTGTTGATATAATCCACAAACAGCAATGGGCCCAGCACCAATCCTTGAGGCACACCTCTAGTCACAGGCTTCCAGTCTGAAGAACAATCTTCCCTCATCACCCCATTCCTTCCATGATGCCAATTCTCTATCTGTTGGCTAGCTCTCCCTGGATCGCATTTGATCTAAAGTTTCAGAGCAGCCTTCCACGTGGAACCTTATCAAATGCCTTGCAGGAGGCTGAGGGGTGATCTTATCAAAGTCCATGTAGGCATCTTATACAGATTTGCCCATGTCAACTTTTCTGGTTACTTCAACAAACTCAGGTTAATGTGACACGATCTCCCACGTACAAAACCATGCTGACTCTCCCTAATCAGCCCGTATATCCAAATGCATCACTCAGAATCCACTCCAGCAACTTCCCAACCACATATGTTAGGCTCACTAGTCTACAGTCCCCTGGCTTATACCTGCAGGCCTTCTTAAATAGAGGAACACCCTCCAGTCCTACGACACTTCGTCTGTACCTAATTATGATTCATATTTCTCAGCCAAAGTGCATGACATTTCGTCTGTGTCCTCGGATATATCTGATCAGGCTCAGGAGATTTATCTACCTTCATATACCTCAACCATCACCCCCGAAAATACATTCCAGGAACTCATCACCCTCTGTGTAAAAACACGCCCCACACATCTCCATTAAACTTTGCCCCTCTCATCTTAAACCTATGCCTTCTCGCATTTGTTTTTTCCACCCTGGTGACAAAGTTCAGACCATTCTACTTTATCTATGCCTCTCATAATTTTATATACTTGTAGCAGGTCTCCCCTCAATCTCTGGCATTCCAGAGAAAACAACCCAAGTCTGTCCAACCTCCTCTTGTATCTAATACTCACTAATCCAGGCATCTTTTTGGTAAACCTCCTCTGCAGTCTTTCCAAAGCCTTCACATCCTTCCTGTAATGGGGCGGCCAGAACTGCACGCAAAGCTCTAAATGCAAACTAACCAAAGTCCTATAAAGCTATCTCCTGACTTCCTGACTTTTATACCCAATGCAATCATTGAAAGCAAGTATAGCATATACCTTCTTTACCACTCTTATCAACTTGTATACTGATGTGAGTATACTGACCGCCGGCATCACTTCCTGGTTTGGGAGCTGCAAGGCTTATGAACAAAAACAACTTAACAGGATAGTGAAGACAGCCAGTAGGATCATTGGTGCTCCACTCCCTTTCCTGTTGGAGATCTATCAGAAGCGGAGCATCCGCAGAGCCATCTCCATTATTAAGGACCCCTATCATCCATCACACCACATCTTCTCCATTCTGCCATCTGGGAAGAGGTACAGGAGCATCAGCTGCAAAACCAGCAGGATGCTACACAGCTTCTTCCCACTGGCAATAAGACTGGTTAACGGACTGTGTCCCCTCCCCATACATCATTCACCAACACATCTAACCTCGCCCATATTTTGACAGCTAGGCACCTGTTAAAGTAAAGCCACTGTTCAGTCTGAATGTCTGTTTTTATTTCAATTTTTAGGCCTATTTTAGATATGGTAATTTTAATTTTAAAGCTATATGTATTTATTCTGTTTTTATTAACTGCACTGACGGGAACTGATTGAGAAACAATTTTTCCTTTCTTCTGTGTATGTAAGTACTCAGTTAAAATGACATTAAAGTAAATACTGAATACTGGTGTTGCCACTTTCAGGGAGTTATGGATTAGAACCAAGATGAATGCTCTGAGGGGTGCATGTCATTAATTGTATATTTTCCCTTTGCATTTAGCTCCTCTTTAAATGATTCCAGTAATTTAGCCTCCATGAAATTCTGGAGATTTACACTCTCTGACAAGAACATAGGAACAGAGGTTTAGAGTGATACATCGTGGAAACAGGCCCGTCAGCACAACTTGCCCACACCGGCCAACATGTCCCAGCTACACTAGTTCCACCTGCCAGCATTTGGTCCATATCCCTCTAAACCTGTCCTATCCATGTAACTGTCTAACTGCTTCTTAAATGTTGCGATAGTCCCAGCCTCAATTACCTGCTCTGGCAGCTTGTTCCATACATCCACCACCCTTTGCATGAAAAAGATACCCTTCAGATTCCTAATAAATCTTTTCCTCTTCACCTTAAACCTATGTTCTCTGGTCCTCGATTCCCCGACGCTGGGCAAGACTCTGTGCATCTACCCGATCTATTCCTGTCATGATTTTATACTCCTCTATAAGATCTCCCCTCATCCTCCTGCGCTCCAAGCAATAGAGCCCCAGCCTACTCAACCTCTCCCTATAGCTCAGACTCTCTAGTCCTGGCAACATCCTCACAAATCTTCTCTGTACCCTTTCCAGCTTAATAACATATTTCCTAATACATGGTGCCCAGAACTGAACACAAATATGGCCTCACCAACGTCTTATACAACTGTAACATGACCTCCCAACTTCGATACTCAATACTCTGGCTGATGAGGGCCAATGTGCCTTTTTGACCATCTTATCTACCTACAACCCCATCTTCAGGGAACTATGCACCTGTACTCCTAGATCCCTCTGCTCTACATTACCTAGAGCACCACCGTTTACTGTGTAGGTCCTGCCCTTATTAGACCTCACATTTTTCTGCATTAAATTCCATCAACCATTCCTCAGCCCACTTGGCCAATTGATTAAGATCCTGCTGCAATTTTTCACCACCATCTTCACTATCTTCAAAACCTGTCCTATCCATGTGCCTGTCTGTTTCTTAAATGTTGTGATAGTCCCTGCCTCAACTACCTCCTCATGCAGCTTGTTCCATACATCCACCACACTTTGTGTGAAAAAGTTACCCCTCAGATTCCTATTAAATCTTTTCCTCTTCACCTTAAACCTATGTCCTCTGGTCCTCGATTCACCTCCTCTGGGCAAGAGGCTCTGTGCATCTACCCGATCTATTCCTCTCATGAACTCTTCACAGACCAAGCTGTAATGCAACCTAACAGTATGTTTTCTATGGTGCATCTGTAGAAGTTTGGTGGAGTCACTGGAGACATGCTGAATGTCCTCAGTCTCCTCAGGAAGTAGAGGCGTTAGTGTCTTCTTGGCTGTTGCTTCAATGTGGTTGGTCCATGACAGATTGTTGATAATATTATCACCAAGGAACTTGAAGCTCTCAACCATTTCCACTTCAGCACCATTGATGCTGATTGGGGCATGTACTCCACCACACATCCTGAAGTCAATAACTAGCTCCTTTGTCTAGCTAATGTTGACACCATGTCACTAAGTTCTCTATCTTGTAAGTAAGTATGTAAGTAAATTTTATTTATATAGCACGTTGATTTATATAGCGCATTGAAACCAAAGTGCTTTACATAAAAGAAATAATAAAAGAAATAATAAAGTTTCCGTACATCCATAGAAAAATTAAAAATCAGAAAAATGACACAACACGTTATAGAATTCAACATGAAGGTCCCCACACAACAGAATCAAAATGTTCCACTGTGGGGAAAGGCACCAGAAAGTTAAGTCCTCTTCCTCTGTGAATCACCCGAGGTCGGGGCTTATTTGTTGCCTCCGAAGCCAGTCTGATGTTTTCAGGCCCTCTTTGCCGGAAAGCTGGAACTCCGGCGTCGGGTGAAACACTCCTCAGCGACTTGGAATGTCTGGAGCGGCCACTCCCTCCCCGGAGACCACGGCACCCGTAGTTCTCAGGCCGCGTTGGTTGGAGCCCCGACTCTGGCGATCCCGGATCCCAGGATCCCAGGCTCCGCGCCACAGCTCCTCGATGTTGGAGTCAGCGGTCACTGCACGGCGACCCGGTAAGGCATCGCCCGCTCCATGTTGGTATCCTAGCGCTGTGCCGCCTTCGAAGCTGTAGTCCCGGCCGGTCCCGACAGGAAACACCGCTCCAGTCCGATGATAGGCCCCGAGGAAGGGGCGAAGAAGCAGCTCGGAGGGAAGCCACCTCTCCGACCAGGTAGGGACTTAAAAATAAAGTTTCCCCTTCCCCTCCCCCACCCACCACATAAAAGACCTCCAACTAACATTTGTTTTTTGACAGGACTAAAATGATCTTCCCGTACTCTGTGTCACCATTGATCGCAATTCGGCCAACCACAGTGGAGTCGTCTGCAAACTTACAGATGGAATTCACACCAAATTTGGCTGTACAGTTGTAAACGTATAAGGAGTATAGTAGGGGACTGAGACAACATCATTAACACCAAAGAACTTGAAGCTCTCAGCCATTCCCACTTTGGCACTTATTTCCTCTTCAGATGCTTGTGGTCATTTGGAAGCCAGAACCCTCCAGGACTGAGGATTGCAGGATTCACCACCCAATGAGAAGAACATAACAGGAGTTTGCCCATCCCTCCATTCTACATTGCCCCTTCCCCCCTCACAAAACAGCAGACTGGCAGATAAATGTTCAATGCTGCAGAAAGGTTGACAGCAATCAAGGTGGCAAAATGCGCAAGGGGAGACTAAATAGGATTTTACTTCGGAGTCACGTGAGTGACTACGTGAAGAACCCCGCCAGGACGCATGCGTGTCAATATCGCTACACGCATTGCAACGAGTCACAGCAGGGGGAACGACGTTCCCCTTAGCGGCAGAATTTGAAAGCCGGGAACAGCAGGTAAGGAGACTCTGCGTTCCTTCCACTTACCTTACAGGTGGAGACATGGACCAGATCCACGAAGACTGCGAAAAAGCTGGCGGGGGAGAACCGCGGAGTTTCGGGCAGCCAGCAGCAGCAGCCAATGGCACGCCAATCTCCCGAAATGGGAACAGCTGTGCCCGACTTCGCTCCCGCACCGGCCACGGCCGGGCGGTAGAGCGAAGCAAAAAACTAACAGAGTCGTTGACTTCGATGAATCCGACTGAATAGCCGCGAGCGGTCAGTGCCCGTGAGCATTGGGGCCAGTTGGAGCGGCTTCAGGAGCAGCCGCGAGCTGCCAGTGCCCGTGAGCATTGGAGCCGGTTGGAGCGGCTGGGAGCGGGGAACAAGAGCAGCCGCGACGGCCAGTGCCCATGAGCATTGGAGCCGGTTGGAGCGGCTGCAGGAACTGGAGCAGGAGCGGCTTCAGGAGCAGCCGCGACGGCCAGTGCCAGTGAGCATTGGAGCCGGTTGGAGCGGCTGCAGGAACCGGAGCAGGAGCGGCTTCAGGAGCAGCCGCGACGGCCAGTGCCAGTGAGCATTGGAGCCGGTTGGAGCGGCTGCAGGAACCGGAGCAGGAGCGGCTTCAGGAGCAGCCGCGACGGCCAGTGCCCATGAGCATTGGAGCCGGTTGGAGCGGCTGCAGGAACTGGAGCAGCCGCGAGTGGCCAGTGCCCGAGAGCATTGGAGCCAGTTGGAGCGGCTGTTGGAGCAAGTACTCCAAAGTGACAGGCTCCGGGAGATGGAGACTAGTCACAGTGGGCAGCTAGTAAGTCCTACAGCAGTACCTCTTGTAGGGCTGCACAGTGTTTCTCCCTCATCAGAGGGGAGTACAGGGGGTCAATTCTGGGCTGACCCTGAAGAGGGGTGCAGAACATACCCCTAGTGCACATGGGGTGCAAGAAAACCTATTGGATATGGTGGCCCAGTTTATTCAACCCGACCAAACTGGCCAAAATCTGGAACCTAAAATAGCTGCAAGTATCGACTACTTGTCAAACAGCTATAAGGACAGGCATTATTGGACACCACAGCAAACACTTACCACCAGGGAACTGCAAAACACTGAATGTTCCCAGTGTCAACCAGTGTATTTGAAAACATGTCGGAGCCTCAATCAGAGCCAGGGACTTGAAACTACAGAAAGTTCTGAAAGTCCTAACAGCGGGAATTACGGTTTTCGCCCGCACAATAAACTAAAAAGACATGACACAAGATCACCAGGATGCACTGGCTTTATTTTGCAACTACCAATACGAGTAAACAGTATTAGGAAAAAGTGCCATCCAACCGGCTTTAGACCCAAATTTGCAGGCCTATGCAAACCTGGAACCTCCAAGCCACCAATATTACTATTTGGAGGCAACTTATCAAAACAGGTAAAAGAACTTGACGAAGAGGGTAAAACCCTGGGGCTCATTAAAGCAACGTCTAAAAACTACTTCGGCCAGAAAAAGCACCCCTACGCACCACCAGTTGGCCAAGACAAACTGGTGAAAGCACAAAGGCCAGGAACACTCAACATCGGTCTTTTTAGGCCATGGCCCAGAACGGCCTTCCTGGGGAATGCGCTAACCCTCAACACCGACCCAACTACAGATCCAGACACCGGCGCCTCAACGTCCACGGATGCCGAAAAAGTAACAAACCTACCAATAGTAACCATGGAGGTAGGTGGGTCTGGTTCCTTACGAGGTTGGTGGGAGATTACAATTCTATGTGGATGCATGGAATAAATTAACTACCGACAATTATATTTTCAGAAGTATAGGGTTATACCATAGAATTTATACAAAAACATAATCTTCCAGTTCAGCATGTACCGAACCGAATGTTCGTGCTTACAGGCAAAGAAAAATCAAAAGCGCATGCTGAACTACAGTGGCCTTATAAAAAGGAGTAATGGAGGAAACCCAACACGAATCACAGGAATTCGTGTCCAAAATCTTTATCATAAACAAGATGGTGGTTGCCGCATCATCATAGATTTGACTAATTTGAATACTTTCGTACTTTCATTACTAGATGGAAACCTTTGTTACTGCTATGCAATTGATTTCCTAAGGTTACTACATGGCAAGCATCGATTTAAAAGATGCTTACCATACAGTACCCATTAGAGGTGACCACAGATGTTATTTAACACAATGGATCATCTGGGGTACACCCTTAACTCAGTTCACATGTCAGTGACTTTGCCGAAAGAAAAGGTTACAGCCTTAATGGAGGCTTGCAGCAAAATCATTGACATCACAAAACCATCCATCAGACTGGTAGCAAGAATAATTGGCATAATAGTGGCTGCGTTTCCAGCCACACAAATCGGACCTTTCCATTATCAAAAATTACAGAGGGCTAAAATACGAGCACTCAAAAATTATGGTGGTCATTTTGACAGACCAATGAAGCTACCAACAGAGGCCATAATGGAACTAAAATGGTGGAAAGATAACATTAGGCATTGTTCCTATCCAAACATTATCAGCAACCCGTCTATGGTACTACAAACTGATGCCAGTGCACTTGGTTGGGGTGCTACCAATTCCATCTCCAGCTGTGGGGGAGATGGAATGCACAGGAGGCATCATTATTACAAACACTGGGCATAAACTACCTGGGAATGTTAAGTGCATTCCATGGCCTTAAGTCATATTGTTCTGGGTTATATCACCAGCATGTTAGACTACAAATTGACAACACCACCGTGGTAGCATATATCAACCATATGGGTGGAAACAAATCGACATCATGTGACAATCTGGCCAACACAATTTGGCAATAGTGTATCCAGAGAGATATTTGGATATCAGCTACCTACTTACCAGGTAAACTAAATTTAGTGGCAGACAACAGGTCACGCAAATTCAATGAAAACACTGAATGGTTGTTGGATAAAAATGTATTTGCTGAAATTACAGCACGGTATGGAACACCAGATATCGACCTATTCGCATCCAGGCTCACACCAGTTATCGAATTATGTTCATGGGAACCAGAACCTGGGGCAGCGGCAACAGATGCATTTTCGCTGCATTGGGGGATATTGTTTATTTATGCATTCCCTCCTTTCTGCCTCATCAGTCGGGTATTAAGGAAAATACAGCAAGACTCCGCGTCTGGTATTTTGATAGTACCCGATTGGCCTACTCAACCATGTGTCCCGGTGATACTCGACATGGTATTAGAACCATGCATCACCATCCATCATAGACTTAATTTACTGGTTCATCCCGCAACAAGGGGAAGTTACCCATGTCATAATTATATAAACCTATTAATTTGTAAAGTTTGAAAGCACCTCTACTACACCTGGGACTGACGGACCGAACAGTGGATATTATTTCAGTGGCCCAGACAGTCCACCAAAAAACAGTACTTGGTGTCATCAAGAAATGGGAAGTACTGTCACAACAATAACATCACCCACAGATCTATGAACATCCCGTCTGTTCTGGAATTCCTGGCAAGCTTCCATTACGATGAGAGGCTCAGTCATAGTGCCATCAACTGCGCCAGAAGTGCTCTGTCAACATACCTGTGGCAAGGAACAGAGCGACATTCTGTTGGGACACACCCTGGTAACCAAACTCATGAGGGGCATTTTTAATGTTAATCCCCCAAGAACCAGGTACTCCCAAATATGGGATGTGAGCATTGTACTGACCATGTTAAGAAACTGGTCTCCAGCTACAGCTCTGTCCCTACAGAAACTGACTATGAAAACAGTCATGCTGATGGCCTTGGCCACGGCACAAAGGGTCCAGTCGCTACAGAAACTAAGGCTGGACAACATGACTATTTCATCTGGAAATTTAACTTTTCACATCAATGAATTAGTCAACAGAACAGACAGGGGTCAGCAGGCCTAAAAACAGAATTCAGGGCCTACCCGACAGATGATCGTCTCTATATTGTAACACACTTACTATTATATATGGAGTATACTAAGATCATCAGAGGCAATGAAATGTCACTTTTAATCAGCTACAAACAGCCACTCAAAAAAGTGACAGTCCAGACCATCTCTAGATGGCTAAAACAGGTCCTAATAAAGGCTGGAGTAGACACTAGCATTTTTAAATCTCACTCCACCAGGGCTGCAGCTACATCGGCAGCTATGAAGTTGGATGTTCCTATGGACCAAATCCTCAAGACAGCAGGATGGTCAACGGAGAAAACTTTCCAACGATTTTATAACAAACTAGTCATTGAACCGGGAACATTTGCAGAAACAATTTTAAGTTCTGTAATATAATTTTACCCCATAAATAGGGGCTATAATTTGGTGTTAATATATTTATCGTTGGGTTTTCAATATCGTATTGATGTCTAATGATGTTAACACTATTCTCCCCATAATCAAGGCAGATGTGATGCATGGACTCGTTTCCACGGCATGAAATCACAGAGCTTTAAAATCTTCACGTAGTCACTCACGTGACTCCGAAGTAAAATAGTAAGATTAAACGAGAATTTACCAGTTTGAAGTTTGATCGTTATTTTATGAGGAGTAACATTGAGGGATTACGTGTCCTCCGCTCCCACCCTTGATCATATACTCAACTGGTATATCTTCTCTAATCTTACTATGTTTAGTCATTACAGTTATCTGTGATTTCACACCGCTGCTTTGAAGAATGACACGCATGCGTCCTGGCGGGGTTCTTCACGTAATCCCTCAACGTTACTCCTCATAAAATAACGATCAAACTTCAAACTGGTAAGTTCTCGTTTAATCTTACTATATAGGGTAACAACTCACAGGCCGGTTAGAAGCCCCCATGACTGAATAGTCAAAAAACACATATTGCTGCAGAGTCCGGGGGTCCAAGAAGCCACAGAGCTGGGAGGATGAGTTGGTGGCTGCAGGGGGCAGGAAGCAGATGGACTGAGTGCATGGGAAGGTTACACATGACTGCATAGTGCGCAGCCTCGATGAGTCAGTCAGCAGCCTGTGGTCTTTACAAGTGAATGAGCGCACACAGCGAGTCGTTGACGGAATCAAGCGATATGGGGAGAAAGCAGGAACGGGGTACTGATTGTGGATGTTCAGCCATGATCATATTGAATGGCGGTACTGGCTCGAAGGGTCAAATGGCCTGCTCCTGTACCTATTGTCTATTGTCTATGACACAAAATGCTGGAGTAACTCAGCGGGACAGGCAGCGTCTGTGGATACCTCTCTACACGAGTTATTGAGAGGATGGAGTAAAGGGCCTGTCCCACGATCATGCGACTCCATGCGGCAAGCGGGACCTAACATGGTCGCTTGAGCCGTATGGCCTCGCGGGGCCGGTTCCACTTTGATTGCCGGAGCCGTATGGAGTCATGCGGTTTTTGAAACTGACCGTGTTCAAAAATTCCGAGCTGCAACGGCCCGCAGCCGTATGCACCGCCTCGACGCCGTACGTCACGCGTGAACATCGCTCGAACTTCATGTCACTCACTCGACCTCCGCGCGGCCCCCGCTTCTGGTTTTGTCGCGCTTGCCGCATGCAGTCGCATGCTCGAGGGATAAGCCCTTTAGGTCGCGCTTGCCGCATGGAGTCGCATGCTCGTGGGACAGGCCCTTAACTCAGCGGGACAGGCAGCATCTGTGAATACCTCCCTACACAAGTCATTAAGAGGCCCATTCAGCATCATTGCTCAGCTGCCCACACCTGCAGCAAACACAATCACTTCCATTTCCCATGTCTGCACCAAACTCTCCTGTTTTCCACTCAAATTAGTTCTAGTCACACAGCATGGAAACATGCCCCGTCACCATGCCGACCAAGATGCCCCATCTAAGCTAGTCCCAATAGCCCACATATGTGCCTCATCCCACTGAGCCTTTCCTATCCATCTCATCATCCAGGTTCCTTTTAAATGTTGTTTCTGGTACCTGCCTGAATTACCTCCTCTGGAAGCTTGTTCCAAATACCCACCCCCAACTAAGAGAAAAAGGTGCTCAGATTCCTATTAAATCTTTGATCTCACCCTTAACCTATGTCCTCTAGCTTTTAACTCCCCTATCCTGGGTGAAAGGCACTGTCCATTCATGCTATCTATTCAGTGAACAGAAGTGTACAGCACAGGAATAGGCCCTTCAGCCCACAATGTCTGTTGCACATGTTGCTCAGACCAACACTTAGCTGCCTGCAAATAATCCATACCCCTCCATTCTCTGCACATCCATGTGCCAATCCAAAGGTTTTTTACATTCCACTCATATCTGCCTCCACCATCACCCCCAGCAGCACTTTCCATGCACTCACCACCCTCTGTGTAAAAATACATGTCCCAACTATAAGCTTTGCTCCTCTCACCTTAAAGTGATGCCTTCTAGTATTTGATATTTCCATCCTGGTGAAAGGGTTCTCTCTCTACTCCATCTATGCCTCTCATAATTGCATATTCTTCCATCACGTTTCCCCACAACCTCCAAGGTTACCACAAACAGCAGAGGTCCAAGCACAGATCCCTCCACTGGTCACAGTCCTTCCGCTGAATATTGCCCGGCTGTTCACAAAGCCATGCTGATTGTACTTAATTAACCCATTCTCTTCCAAATGGGAATAAATCCAATCCCAAGATTCCCCTCCAATAGTTTCCCTGCCATTATCATGTGGCTCACCAGTCTATAATTCCCTTGATTCTCTCGACTTACCTTCTTAAATAAAGGAACAACAGTAGCTACTCTCTTGTCTTATGGGACCTTGCCTGTGACTGGAGAAGACACAAAGATCTTTGTCAAGGCTCCTGTCAATTCCTCCCTTGCCCGAGAGAGATGACCGCAGGCCTTGGGTCCCCTCATGATTGTGTACACCTCTGTAGGATCACCCCTCAGCCTCCTATGCTCAAAGGAATAAGCTTCTTATTGAGTGGTTTGTGAGCTGAAGAACTGGACAAATACCAGGGTGGCATTTTACAGTAGTATGAGCAAAATACTAAACCTTGCAGGGACCCGTGGGTCATGAAGCATCTGTGGAGGGAATTACATTTTGGGTCGAGACCCTTTATACGCTGGTACAAACAGGAATAAGACAGGGGGACACAAAAATCAGCACATGCTGGGAATTAGAAATAAAAACAAAGTATTAGAAATACACAAAGAAAGACACGACATGCTGGAGTAAACCAGCGGGTCACTGGAGTAAACCAGCAGGTCAGGCAGCAAACATAGAAACAAAGAAAAATAGGTGCAGGAGTAGGCTATTCAGCCCTTCGAGCCAGCACCACCATTCAATATGATCATGGCTGATCATCTAAAATCAGTACCCCGTTCCTGCTTTTACGCCATATCCCTTGATTCCATTTAGTCCTCAAGGGCTAAATCTAACTCTCTCTTGAAAACATCCAGTGAATTGGCTTTCACTGCCTTCTGTGGCAGAGAATTCCATCTGTGGAGAACATGGATAGGTGGCGTTTCACAGAGTGCTGGAGTAACTCAGCGGGTCAGGCAGCATCTGTGGAGAACATGGATAGGTGGCGTTTCACAGAGTGCTGGAGTAACTCAGCGGGTCAGGCAGCATCTGTGGAGAACATGGATAGGTGACGTTTCACATGTGCTGGAGTAACTCAGCGGGTCAGGCAGCATCTGTGGAGAACATGGATAGGTGACGTTTCACATGTGCTGGAGTAACTCAGCGGGTCAGGCAGCATCTTTGAAGAAAAGGATGAGGTGATGTTTCGGGTCAGAACCTTTCATCAGACTGGAATGAATGAATTATACTTTACATGTACCGAAGCTACATAGATAGAGTGAAAAGCTTGTATTTTTTTGCGTACAACCTAGGCAATACATAAGTGTAGCCACATGTTGGTGCCGACAAAGTGACTGGAAAATACACAGTAGGTCAGGTAGCCTCTGTGGACAGGGAACCCGAGTTAACATTGTACATCAATGACCCTTCACCGGAGGTGACAGGGCATTCAACTGCATCTTCTCCATTCCTTTTACTGGTACTCACACGTCATCCACTGAGAAGAAAACAGGGCTCCCCCTCCACACCACCAGTCATTGTCAACTGGTCATCGTCTGTAAATTATCGGGATATCTCTTCCTCTCCTGTCCGTGTTCACCATTCTGACTGACCCTTTCAACATCTAGTTCATTCTTCATCTACGGGGAAACAGGGCGGCATGGTGGCGCAGCGGTAGAGTTGCTGCCTTACAGAGAATGCAGTGCCAGAGACGCCGGTTCGATCCCAACTACGGGTGCTGTCTGTACGGAGTTTGTACGTTCTCCCCGTGACCTGCGTGGGTTCTTCGGTTTTCTCCCACACTCCAAAGACATACAAGTATGTAGGTTAATTGGCTTGGTAAATGTAAAAATTGTCCCTGTGTGTAGGATAGCGTTAATGTGCGTGGATTGCTGGTCGGCGTGGACCCGGTGGGTCAAAAGAGCCTGTTTCCATGCTGTATCTCTAAACTAAAATTAAAAGTGGCTGGTAGACATGATGGGGAGGTGGGGGGGCATAAAATTGTGAGCATACTACCTGATAATCACCAGGAACATGTCTAGCCATGAATTCAATGAATATAAAAGTATCCTCGACACAAAGGAGGCAGCAGAAAGTTGTAGACACTTCCTAGTTCATCACAAGCACTGACCTTCCCACCATCAAAGTGATCTACAGGAGGAGCTGACTCAAGAAGGCTGCTAACATTACAAACTTACACAACCCCGGCAAGGCTTTCACCTCGCTCCTACCATCGGGACCCTGAAAACCAGGTTCAAGAACAGCAACTATCAGGCTCTTGAACACTGCACGACACTAACCTCAGCAACTATGAACTTCTTAGCTAGTTTAGTTTATTGTCACATATACCAAGGTATACGTTTTTGTTTTTGTTGCACTTTTGTACTACGGTTTTGTACTATAATGGTCTGGTTACCTGGCACTACTGATTATTAATTGACTGTATTAATAATCATTGCATGTTTATTTGTGTGCTATTGGTTTAAAGGTCTATAAACCTGTAGATAGGCACAAATGCTGGAGTAACATAGAGGGATAGGCAGCATCTGTGGGTAAAAGGAATGGGTGAGCCTTCTTCAGAAGCTGCAGCAAGTAGGAGTTTTGTTGTTCTATTGCCAGTACACTGACAATGAAACACTCTTGACTTGACTCTGGAGATGAATGAATGAATGATATGAACGGTGCTTTATTACATGTGATGTCACAGTGAGATGAATATGCTCGCGGTGCAAATCTGAATGCTGTTTCCTACATTTCTCACAGACAACCCCGCAGATTCTAAATGAGGGATTTGTATCCGATTGAATTAATCTCAACAAGAGCTTAATCACTGGTTACCTGATGATTTATTTCAAACTCTGCTAATTGAAGAATCTGTTCAGCATGCAATTGACAAATTGCTATGACATTTCCCTAAATCCTCCTTGCAATTAAACAAAGCCTGCACAGAGCCTCTATTACGTCCCATTAGCCAGTTAGCCTAGTAGCCTCAAGATAAGCAAAGATACAAATGTGAGGTCTGAAGTGCTATCAACAAGATGCCACTAAATTATTAGCTAATCACCAATTATGATGGTTTTTAAAAATAATCATGTATTCCTCGCCATAGTATGTAATTAAAAAGCATACAATTGCTTTATAATAATGTCCAGAAAAGCTTTCCAATAACTAGTAACGAATACAGGGTTTATGCCAATTGAGTGTTAAAGTTTGAATATTATTTGTGACTGTTTTATTTGAATTTCTGGTCTATTGTGGGAATTCACACAAGATTCCTACAGAAGGTGACCAAAACTGAACACAGAACTCCTATTGTGGCCTTACCAATATGTTGTGCAACCAGGCATGGAAATCGCTATCAAAATATGGAGGGGACCGGGGTACAGGGGGGGACCCAATTTATTGGCGGCCGCCCGCGCATGCGCATGCTCACACACACGCGCGATGCTTCGGAGGCTCAACCCAGCGCTAAATGCAGCTCAACTCTGCCTGTCTCGCCGGGTTAACCTACAGCCCTGCCTGGACTGACGAACACCAGCGCTGCTTCTCCGCGCTGGCTGTAAACCTGGGCCATATTTCCCGCAAGCCCAGGCAGGGCTGTAGGTTAACCTGGCGGGGCAGGCAGAGGTGAGCTGGGTTTAGCGCTGCTTCTCTACGCTGGCTGTGGGCACAGCTCCCGTCTGACTCCCGACCCCTGCCCCCCCCCCCGGATTTCTGCCCCTGTGTGCAACTGTAGCATAACTTCTATACTCAATACCCTGACTGACGAAGCCCGATGTGCTAAAAGCCTTCTCGACCACCCTATCTACCTGTGATGCCACTTTCAGGGAACTTACCTGCGCTTCTAGATCCCTCTGCTCTACAACATTTCCCAGGGTCCTGCAATTTACTGTGAAGGACCCGCCTAGTTTGACTTCCCAAAAGTGGTGTGTGGTGACTGATGACTGTGTTGATTACACCATGGATTGCATCTTAATTCAGACCGGAAGCATGGAGGAAAATGTGTCATTTGATGGTCATTTCCTGATTTATGTAATTTTGCCAGCAAATCACATTTTTACATTTTCTACACACTTTTGGCCTAAACATATTAGGTTAGAAAAAGAGGAATTAATTGTATCATGGTTACAGCAAGAGTATTAGTTTGAAACGACCAAGAGCTCAATTTCTTCCATAAAATCAGAGGTTTCTCACCCCTGAATCAGAAGTTCTTGGTTCAGGTTCAAGCTTGCAAAGTAAGCTGATCCTTACCACCGAGTGGTGACTTGTTAAAGGTGGATGACTTTGGCAATTCTAAATCCTCTCCAGTTTATTCAGAAGAAAAAAAGGACACTTCAAATAAAATTGTGGCCAGTGTCCTGACCAACATTATGGCCCAAATGATTTGTATTCAATGCAAGCCAACTCATCCCCACTGAAGTTAGACAAAAAAAGCTGGAGTGACTCAGCGGGTCAGAAAGCATCTCTGGAGAAAAGGAATAGGTGATGTTTCGGGTCAAGACCCTTCTTCAGTCTCGATCTGTAACACTACCTATTCCTTTTCCCCAGAGATGCTGTCTGACCCGCTTAGTTACTTTAAACCAGCATCTGCCCTTATTTCCAACACAGTCCACATCTCCACCACTCCCTTCCATACCTGAAACAATGCCATGCATAATCACTTCCTGTCTAATGTCCTCATGAATGAATGAAGAGTTCCAAGGTGGGAAGTTAAGCCTATAGTTTTAGTAAGTCATAAATGCTTGCGCTGCTAGTGAATCACTCAGGCTAAATCACAGCCTGCAGAAGCTTGCCCTGGAACGGTCTCACATCTCGCTTTCCCAAGCTGTGGTGTTCCATACCTTCATATGTTTCATCTTTCATGTGTCATGTTGTGTTTTGTGACTGTTGGCAGACCAATTTCCCTCCTGGGATGAATAAAATTCTATCGTATCGTATGTTCATAAGTGATAGGTGCAGGATTAGGCCATGTGGCCCATCGTCTACTCCGCCATTCAATCATGGCTGATCTATCTTTTCCTCCTAACCCCATTCTCCTGCTTTCCCTCCATAACCCTTGACACCCGTACTAATCAAGAATCTATCTATCTCCACCTTAAAAATACCCACTGACTTGGCCTTCACAGCTGTCACAGAGATTCACCACCCTCTGACTAAAGGAATTCCTCCTCATCTTCTTCCTAAAGGAACGTCCTTTAATTCTGAAGCTATGACCTCTGGTCCTAGACTCTCCCACTAGTGGAAGCATCCTCTCCACATCCACTCTATCCAGGCCTCTCACTATTCAATAAGCTTCAATGAGGCCCCCCTCATTCCACCCCAACTTTCCACTCTATACATCGTTCCACTGTCATTAAATCCCACACCACAATCGGTTGGTGGGGGCGCTGCGAGGCGGCTGCCCTGCTAGCAGCTTGTTCATCATTTCTACTTTTTTGTTTTTTTTAGTGTGTCCAAATGTGTGTTTTAATGTCTCTTGGTGTGGGGGATGGTGAGGGGGGGTAAGGGGGAAACCGCTTTCGGTCGCCTCCTCCACGGAGAAGCAACTTTTTCCATGTCGCCTCCCTCGCGGCATAACATGGATTGGTGCGGCCTTTCCCGGAGTTGGGCCCAGAGTTTCAGCAGCGGGCGCAGCGTGGACATTATCATCACGGAGCGGGCGAGCCCTTGCCGGGGTCGCCCGAAGGGAGTGCTCCGATCGCTGGCACGCAGGCATGGCGTCCGGAGCCTGGGACCCCTCGCCAGGGACCCCTCTCTGAAGAAAAGCTCCGATCGCCGGCCCGCGGCCAATAACATCCTGAAGCCGCTGCCTGCGGAGCTTCTAGCCGGGGATCCCTGGAGAAGCTCCGACCACCGGCCTGCGGCTTACAACATCCTGAAGCCACGGTCTCCGGTAGGGAAGCGCCAATTCAGGACTTACCGTCCCGACGAGAGAGCCTGTACATCTGGCCACCTGCAGCGGCGACTGCGGAGGTTTATGGCCCCGACCACAGGAGAACAATGGAGGAGGACCGACTGTACTTTGTGCCTTCCACCACAGTGAAGAATGCTGTGGTAGATGTTTGTGTTAAATTTTTATTGTGTATTGTGTGTTCTTTTTTGATTGTACCGCTGCTGGAAAATTTCACTTCACTGCACTTTATTGTGTATGTGATGAATAAATTGATTCATTGATTGATTGAAAATACCCTCAGCTCTTCGCAAAGGCCCATTTGCAATAAAAGGTAAACTGCATCTGGGAACAGTAGAGTCAGAGGCTGGTGAATCAATGCAAATCATTGCCACAGACGGCTGTGGAGACCAAGTCAATGGATAGTTTTAAGGTGAAGATTGACAGATTCTTGATCAGTAAGGGTGTCAGTGGTAATGGGGTGAAGACAGGAGAATGGAGTTGAGAGGGAAAAATAGATCAGCCATGATTGAATTAATCAGCCGAGTGGCCTAATTCTGCTCCAGGTCACATATGAAGTATAACTGATGGAAACAAGCCCTTCGGCCCAACTCATCCTTGCTGACCAATCGACACTTGTCCTACTTGCCTGCATTGGGTCCATGTCCCTCAAAACCTTTCCTATCCATGTACCTGTCGTGTGCAGGTAGCCACTGCTGACACTTACCCGAATAGGCTGGGACACCGAGAGTTTTAGCATCGAACTTCGAGGGCACCGGCTTCAATATCTGTAACACAACATTCACAAATATATACCTTACTGTGACATTTTACAGCTAAAGAATTACGTGCTTACCGCAACAGAAAAATCAAATCAAAATCAATTCAGATGAAAATTTGGAGACAAAATGCTATGAAACCAATTCAATTCAGAATAGACAATCGACAATAGGTGCAAGAGCAGGCCATTTGGCCCTTCGAGCCAGCACCGCCATTCAATGTGATCATGGCTGATCATCCCAAATCAGTACCCCGTTCCTGCCTTCACTGAAGATGAAGGCAGTACCCCGTTCCTGCCTTCCTGAAGATGAATAAAATTATGGCGTCCAAAACTCAGGTAATGAAGCAAGAATCTTGAAGGATTTGCGAATGATGCTGATTAAGGGGGATTCATGGATCTAGTGAGATGCTCTGACCTGGCACAACTGCTCCCTTTATACCAAGGGTGGGACTAAATGTCCGAGCATGCAGCCTATGTGCAGTCTGCTCAGATCAGCAAATCAACAAAATTGGGCATCACACTCTGCAAATTTGTTCCTTCAAAGAACATCTGCTATGGTGACTCAGTTGCCATTTAACATAGCATAGTACAACGTAGCAACAGGCCTTACAGCCCACAATGCTTGTGCTGAACATGATGCCAAGGTAAACTAATCTCATATGTCTGCACATCATAAAAAATAATAACAGAGAACAGATCATCATCGGAACGGGCATTTTGGATGACAATGTTTGTCATCAGATGCCTAGCTGAACGGATCTCATCTGCTGCAAGTGATCCATATTCCTCCATTCCATGGGCGGCACAGTGGCAAAGTTGCTGTCTTACAGCACCAGAGACCCAGTTCAAACCTGACCACGGGTGCTGTCTGTTTGGAGTATATATTCTTCCCGTGACCTGCGTGGGTTTTATCCGAGTGCTCCGGTTTCCTCCCACACGCCAAAGACGTACAGGTTTGTAGGTTAATTGGCTTCGGTAAAATTGTAAACTCTCCCTATTGTGTGCAGGATAGTATAAATATGTGGAGATCACTGTTTGCGCAGACTCAATGGGCCGAAGGACCTGTATCCGCGTGTATCTCTAAACTAAACTAAATTCCCTGCAAATCCATGTGCCTATCAAAAAGCTTCTTAAATACCACTATCATGTCTGCCCTACCACCACCCCGGCAATGTGTTCCAGGCCCCACCGCTCTCTGTGCCAACAAAAATTGCCACGCTCATCCTCATTATATTTTCCCCCGTCACCTTATAGCTATGCCCTCTAGTGCTCATCCTGGGAAAAGCGTTCTGACTGTCTATCCGATCCAGCCTCTCATCATTTTATATATTCTATCATCTCTGCTCAACCTCCAAAGTTCCAGAGAAAACAATCTAAGTCTGTCCAGCCTGCAGCTGAATCCCTGTAACCCAGGCAGCATTCTGATAAACCTCCCCTGCCCCCTCTTTCTTGTGACAGACACAAAATGCTGGAGTAACTCAGCGGCACAGGCAGCATCTCTGGAGAGAATGAATAGTTCAAGTTCAAGTGAGTTTATTGTCATGTGTCCCTGATAGGACAATGAAATTCTTGCTTTGCTTCAGCACACAGAACATAGTAGGCATTTACTACAAAACAGATCAGTGTGTCCATATACCATAATATAAATATATACACACATGAATAAATAAACTGATAAAGTGCAAATAACAGATAATGGGTTATTAATGATCAGAGTTTTGTCCGAGCCAGGTTTAATAGGTGACGTTTCGGATCGAGGCCCTTCTTCAGACTGAAAGGGGAAAAGGCAGGAGAATGGGGATAGGAGGGAGAGATAGATCAGCCATGATTGAATGGCGGATTGGCCAAATAGCCGAATTCTACCCCTCTCCCTTATGACCTTATAAATGCAAATAAAGCAAATCCCTGCAGCAAACTTTGAGTTACCTTGGGATTGTCCATAATTGGCGTCACGATAAGATCAGCATCTGTGTACACAAGTGCCTTGATCTGCGAGTTCATATCCTAATGGTGGCAATATATAAAGATTCATGAGAATAATATTGCGCTAAACAAGTCATGTCATTAATCTCTGTACAATAAACATACATCAACATGTAACATCATTATGCACTGCTGTGACTATTACCCTTTATTCTTCATACATGTATATTTACAATGGAAACTGGTGAATAACTACATTGTGCTATAACTAGGATTTCCCCAGAAACACTAGGGGACCGAGGATCTAGTGGGAGAGAGAAACTGAAGGGAATCCACATTAGTCAGGAAATGGTAGGTACACAAAATTGCTGGAGGAACTCAGCGGGTGCAGCAGCATCTATGGAGCGAAGGAAATAGGCGACGTTTCGGGCCGAAACCCTTCTTCAGACTGATGGGGGGTTGGTGTTGGTGTTAGGTAAACTGTTGGGACTGAAGGCAGATAAATCCCCATGGCCTGATGGTCTGCATCCTAGAGTACTCAAGGATGTGGCCCTAGAAATCGTGGATGCATTGGTGATCATTTTTCAATGTTTTCTCGACTCTGGATCAGCTCCTGTGAACTGGAGGGTAGCCAATGTAACCACACTTATTAAGAGAGAGAGAAAATGGGGAATTGGAGACCAGTTAGGCTTATATTGGTAGTGGGGAAGATGCCAAAGTCAATGAAGAGCTCTTTTGTTTTTTTTGGTGTTGAGTGCCAAGTTGTTTTCTGAGCACCAGCCTATTAGCCTCTGTACCTCCTCCCTGGAAGCTGACTTATTAAACCAAAACCTCACTAACTGCAATGTTTTTCTAAGCCACTAGAGGGAGAGGGGAACTGTTTGATTCAGTAACAAATTGTAAGATACATTTTTAGGAGAAACAGGAAAGTGCAGATGTTGTAATCTGGAGCAGAAAATAAACGACAGGAAGTAGCCAGCATTTATTTTTGAACTTTATTTTTTTACATGGAGCAACAGTTTTTTGTTCAATCAATAGCAAAGTGAAGAGTACGTTCTGGTTGCCAAAGCAGCATGCATTCATCAGTCAGAGAAATTACACCCATGACTGTGTGTAGCAAGATCAGATTCAATCCAAGCAGAAGCATAGGAAAACAGGACCAGGAGGTTGCAGTTTGACCCTTCAAGCCTGCTCTGGCATTTAATTTCTATGTTTCTATGTTTCTAATCCCAGATTGTACAAATCCAGTGCCATATTCCAGATTTCTCTGAAATCACTTAGTCATAGAGAATCAGAGACATACAGCATGGAAACAGGCCCTTTAGCAAAACTTGTCCATACATAGATACATAGACAATAGGTGCAGAAGTGGGCCAGCACCGCCATTCACTGTGATCATGGCTGAACATCCACAATCAGTACCTCGTTACTGCATTCTCCCCATACCCCTTGATTCCGCTAGCCCTAAGAGCTCTATCTAACTCTCTTTTAAATGCATGCAGTGAATCGGCCTCCACTGCCTTCTGAGGCAGAGAATTCCACAAATTCACAATTATCTGAGTGAAAAGGTTTTTCCTCATCTCAGTTCTAAATGGCCTACCCCTTATTCTTAAACTGTGGCCCCTGGTTCTGGACTTTCGGGAACATGTTTCCTGCCGCGTGTCCAATCCCTTAATAATTTTAGATATTTCTATGAGATCCCCTTTCATCCTTCTAAATTCCAGTGAATATAAGCCCAGTCGCTCCATTCTTTTATCATATGTCAGTCCCACCATCCCAGGAATTAACCTGGTAAACCTACGCTGCAGTCCCTCAATAGCAAGAATGTCCTTCCTCAAATTAGGAGACCAAAACTGCACACAATACTCCAGGTGTGATCTCACCAGGGCCCTGTACAATTGCAGAAGGACCTCTTTGTTCCTATACCCAACTCCTTTCATTATGAAGGTCAACATGCCATTAGCTTTCTTCACTGCCTGTTGTACCTGTATGCTTGCTTTAAGTGACTGATGTACTAGGACACCCAGGTCTCGTTGTATTTCCCCTTTTTCTAACCTGACACCATTCAGATAATAATCTGCCTTCCTGTTCGTGCCTCCAAAGTGGATAACCTCACATTTATCCGCATTAAACTTCATCTGCCATGCATCTGCCCACTCACCCAACCTGTCCAAGTCACCCTGTATTCTCATAACATCCTCCTCACAGTTCACACTGCCACCCAGCTTTGTGTCATCTGCAAATTTGGAGATGTAACCCAAGGTGTTAATGTGTGTGAGAGAGATTGGTCCTCTGTCCCCTAGTACATCTGGGAGGTTTTTTGTGTCTTCCTTAGTGAAGACAGAGCTAAATTACCTGTTCATCTCATCTTCCATTTCCTTGTTCCCCATAATAAATTCACCTGTTTCTGCCTTCAAGGGTCCATCTTTGTCTCAATACATTTTTTCCTCTTCACATACCTAAAGAAGCTTTTACTATTCTCCTTTATATTCTAGCTTACCTTCACACTTCATCTTTTCTCCCCGTGTTGCCTTTTTAGTTACCTTCTGTTGATCTTTAAAAGTTTCCCAATCCTCTGGCTTCCCGCTCATCTTTGCTATGTTATACGTCTTCCCTTTTATTTTTATACTGTCCTTGACTTCCCTTGTCAGCCATGATCGCCTCTTATTCCCCTTAGAATCTTCCTTCCTCTTTGGAATGAAATTATCCTGTATCTTCTGGATTATTCCCAGAAACACCTGCCATTGCTGTCCCACTGTCATCCCTGCTAGGGGTCCTTTCCAGTCAACTTTGGCCAGCTCCTCCCTCATGCCTCCATAGTCCTCTTTGTTCAACTGCAATACGGACATTTCCGATTTTACCTTCTCCCTCTCAAATCGCAGATTAAAACTTATCATATTATGGTCACTACCTCTTTATGGTTCCTTTTCCTTGAGTTCCTTTATCAAATCCGGTTCATTACACAACACTAAATCAGGAATTGCCTTCTCCCTGGTAGGCTTCACTACAAGCTGCTCTGAGAATCCATCATGGAGGCACTCTATAAAATCCCTTTTCTTGGGATCCAGTACCAATCTGATTTTCCCAGTCTACCTGCATGTTGAAATCTCCCATAACCACCGTAGCATTACCTTTGTTACATGCTAATTTTAACCCCTGATGCAACTTGCACCCTACCTCCAGGCTACTATTTGGGGGCCTGTAGATACCAACCAACATGCCCCGTCAACACTTGTCCTACATGCCCGTGTGTGGCCCATATCCCACAAAACCTTTCTATCCATGCACCAGTCCAAATGTATTTTCAATGTTTAAGAAGGAACTGCAGGTGCTGGTTTACACTGAAAATAGACACAAAATGCTGGAGTAACTCAGCAGGTCAGGCAGCACCTGTTGAGAAAAGGAATAGGTGATATTTTGGGTTGTGACCCTTCATCAGACTTCATCAAAAGTCCAAGTGTATTTTAAATATAATAATTTTATGCTAGAGTTATTTCTAGTCTCTTTTAAACCTTTCCACTCTCACCTTAAACCTCGTTTTACGCTCACACCCACAGTGTCTCACCACTCAGCCATCTACACTGCAGGGAAGAAAGTCCCAGCACTTCCTTATAATTCAAACCTTCCACATCTGATCACATTCATAAATATATTCGTTATTTTAAAAGGGGCAAAACAATTAAAATAGAGCAAACCAAATTCTTAAATCCAAATAATATCTCCAATTCAATGTCTCTGCCCCTTCCACTGCCTCTTTGGCAACTATTGGCAGGCCTTGCAAAGACCTCTAGATAATAATTCTAAACACCCACCTCTACCCACTTCTAACAGCAACATTTATTGTAAAGATACAAGTGGAACAGTGGATTATCCATGAAAAATAAACTATACATTTAATACAAACAAACAGGCATGACAGTTAAATACCTGTACTGAAATGGAGGCACTTTTTAGTCGATCAGTCTGTGGTGCAATGTTATTCTGGTTTACATTCAAGCTGCTTCGTGGTGTTGGATGGGAGCTATTTCAAAAAACAAGTTGAATCTGGGTTTGTTCCTCTTCACACATTATAAAATAAACCAAACAATTAAATACATAGCATGCCATTGGCAGGACTATGGCAGCTAATCACCTTGTAAGGCTCTGCTCCTAGGTAGACCATGAAAATATAAAAAGAACAAATGATCCAAGTGAAATTAGCACAAACCTCAATGTCACCACCTGTTAAAGGACAGAAAATACACATAACTTGCCTATGCTCTCTCGAAACATAAAACTTATGACATAGGAAACATAGAAACATAGAAATTAGGTGCAGGAGTAGGCCATTCGGCCCTTCGAGCCTGCACCGCCATTCAATATGATCATGGCTGATCATCCAACTCAGTATCCCGTACCTGCCTTCTCTCCATACCCTCTGATCCCCTTAGCCACAAGGGCCACATCTAACCCTCTTAAATATAGCCAATGAACTGGCCTCGACTACCCTCTTTGGCAGAGAGTTCCAGAGATTCACCACTCTCTGTGTGAAAAAAGTTCTTTTCATCTCGGTTTTAAAGGATTTCCCCCTTATCCTTAAGCTGTGACCCCATAGCAGTACATTCAGCCCATCATGTCCATGCTGGTCAAAGGGCAACAGCCTAGCCAGGGATTTGCAGGCCATGTTTCTTCATGTACATCCAAGTATGATGTAATTATGATTACATTTTTTGCCCCAACCAAGAATTCACATGGATCAAGTCTTTCCTCGGTCTCCTTGCTCACAATCTTAACCAGATCTGATAAATGACTCTTACATCTGTCCTGCACCCTCACCAATGTGATCATGTCATTCCTATAATGTCATACCCACAACTGTACACTTGCTAAAGCTGTAGCTTGGCTGCTGCTATCTGCATTTCGAGCATAAAATGCCTGTTCTTCTATTATATACCATGACAAAAGAGGCAGCGCATTTCTTTTCAATTACATTTGCCACTTTTCTGTCCAACTATCCAGACCATCTAGATCTTGCCAGTGTAAAACTCTCCTCCACACTCTCAACTGTGCCACCAATTATTCTATGTGTAACATTTCATATCATGCTCTCTATATTTATATTGAAATCAATCATCTATATAAGCCAAAAAAAGGAGAATAAAGTACTGAGAACATCATCCAATCACAAGAATGCTCAGTCACCACAACCCCTTGCCTCCGACCACTAAGATAGTTAGCATTCAATTTATCATCGTCAGTTGAATCCCATGAGATTTTACTTTTCTGACAAGTTGGCATATTCTCCCTGTGACCACGTGGGTTTCTTCCAGGTGCTCCGGTTTCCTCCCATATTCCATACACCTGGGGGTTTTGTAGGTTAATTGGCTTCTGTAAATTGCCCTGTTGTGCAAGGAGTGGATGAGAAAGTGGGATAACACAGAATGTGTGGAATGGTTAGGCATGGACTCAGTGGGCCAAAGGGCCTGCTCCCTGTTGTATCATCCAACTCAATCTGCCTCCTTTGTGTGATCTTATCAAAACCTTTGTTAAAATTCATCTATGTCGCACTGAATTCACTATTGCCATTGTTCAGCTTATTGTTAATCGGAGATGATGTTTCCCGTCAACTATCTCCAATTAATCTGTTTCTTTCTTACACTATTCCTTTGAATGGATTCCAATAATTTACCCGAGATGGAACATAGAACATAAAGCATAGTCAAGCCATGAGTATTTTATTGCCGTGTGGCCCAGATAGAACAATGACATTCTTACTTGCAGCAGCAACACAATATGTAAACATAGTACACAGTAAACAATATAATAAACGAGAAAAAAGTTCAATGTGTGTGTATATATACATATACACACATACACACACACATACGTACACATAAAAACCAAACATACAATAATTGTGCAATAATAACAATAATAGTCTATGGTGTTCACAACTTATTGGAGGTTGTAGGTGGCTGTTTTTAAAGATGATAAACTCCTAAATACATCCCCCTTTATTATGCTTATCCCTTCTAATATGTCACATGACCTCTTTAACTATATGATGACACCTCTCTTGTGAAGACAGCCGTAACATATTCATTCAACCTTTAGCCACACTTTGCACCTCCATTCATGGGATGGAACCTACACGTTTGTTATCCTCTTGCTCTGTAGACACTTATAAGCAAAGCTAGGAATCTGTTGCACTTTTCTTCCAAATAGGTTTTCAATTCCTTCTCTTTACTTTCCAAATGTCACATTTACTTTCAATCAATCTGAAGAAAGGTCCCGATGCGAAACGTCATCTGTCCATTCCCTCCACAGATGCCGTCAGACCCACAGGGTTTTGCTCAAGATTCCAGCATCTGCAGTTTCTTAACATAGAAAGTACAGGACAGGAACTTGTTCTGCAGCCCACGATGTCCATGCTGACAAATTAAACTCATCTCTTCCACCAGTATGTACACCCTCATTTCCTGGGTATCCATGTGCCTATCCAAAACCCTCTTAGTGTCCCTGTGATATCTGCCTCCACCAATACCCTAGCAGCATGTTCCAGACACTCACCTCCTCTGTGTAAATAAACCTTGCCCCTCTCACCTTAAAGCTATGCCCACTGGTCCTTCATACAAAGATGGTTTTGTCCAGACTCTGGAGCAAGAAATAGTCTAATATTACAAGAGCCACACATACCTGAGTAAGAAGATGGACTCCTTGGAATTCATGTCCAGCACATTCTTTGGCTGCAAATCAGCAGGATTTTCTGCAGATTAACAGAGGATAAACTTTCACAAACTTTATACTGCATTATGGTGACGTATTCATATAGAACCCAACATTTTTGGAAGTAAGCTACATAAATCACACAGCATGATGGAATATAATTCTTTTGAGATCTGGAATGAGATTCAAGTGCCCATGCAGACATTTCTTAAACTCTGTCAACAACTCTGCTTCCAACCTTCTCTGGGGCAGTGTGTTCCAGGTACTCGCCACTCTCTGGGTGGCAAAAATCTCCTCTAAATCTCTGACCGTTACATTAAAACTTTATGAGGAAAAATATCCTGCAATCTCCCATATCTGTAGCACTGATCATTTTACATACCTCAGTCACACCATAGAGTCATATAGCATGGAAACAGGCCCTTTGGTCCAACTTGCCCACGCCCACCAGATGCCCCATGACACTAGTCCCACTTGCCCACATTTTGCCCGTATCCCTCTATCCATATCCCTGTCCAAATGTCTTTTTAATGTTGTTATAGTCCCAGCCTCAACTACCTCCTCTGGCAGCTTGTTCTATACACCCACCACCTTCAATGATAAAGCTGCCCCTCAGGTTCCTATTGAATCTTTCCGCTCTCATCTGAAACCCATGTCTTATCATAACCTCCTCCGTTCTAAGGGAAAAGACCTAACCTCTCCAGTTTCTCCTCATCACTGAAAGGCATCATTGCATGCCTTTTCTATAGTGTGGTGACACAGTATTCCAGTTACCAATGTTTTATCAAGTTGGAGCATAACCTCCCTGCTCTTGTACTTGGTGCCTGCCTAATGTATGCCAGTGCCCCATATGCCTTCTTCACCACATTACCTCCCATGCTGCTGCCTTCATGGATCATTGAACATACACACCAACGATCCAACGTTCCTCAACAACCGTACAACTTTTGGTGGATGTCCTAACCTCATTGGTAGTCCCAAAGGGCATCAACTGGCATTAGATTCTCTAACACATTAATATCACCCTGTTGCTTTAGACTAACCTCCACACTGTCAGCACTCCACCTCTTTTACTGATCATGCTTCCAACACCCACATCCAAATCGGTCATGTGCATTGCAAACATCAAGGGTCCATGTACCAATGCCACTTGAACACCCAGGGCTCGAAATTAGCGGTTGCCCGGGTGTCACTGACCACCCAAAGTGCCGCCGGGCAACCTAAACGCCGAGTCATTTTGCCCGGCTTGGCACTGCAGATACTGGTTTATACCAAAGATAGTCACAAAAAACTGGAGTAACTCCGCGGGTCAGGCAGCATCTCTGGAGAAAAGGAACGTGACGTTTTGTGTCGGCGACGGCTGTAATGCGTGGGAAAGATGCTAAGTATGGCGTGACAGAGAGTCCCCCCCCCCCTCCCCCCAACCGCCATCTATCCATCCTGCACTGATTCACACCCCCCCCCCCCCCCCCCCCCCCCCCCGACCCTATTGTGCTGGAAATGTCTTCAGAGCGAACATTGACTATTTTGATAACGGAATGCAATCAAATATGTTTTAATTCCCAATGTTATTATTTTAATCCAAAAAGATGGATTAATTAAATTGTGAACACGTGAAACATTAAAACCGCAGTGTTCATTGTCACTGCTACCGTTGACACGTTATTACAGAATTCATTTTAACGGCAAATCAATTCTCTTAATATGGAGTATCAGTACTGTAGTTATTTAATGAGCAACATTCACAACTATACGTTGGATTTATCCAGGTTTTACTTCTACAGTCGATCAAATACATCACAAATTTGGTCAGGAGATATTTTAGTTGAAATGTTAACGTTAATTCTGAAGTGGAAATGATGGAAAAAGCGTTTATCAACAATTTTTTTTAAATTTGGTGCTTACAAACTGGGTATCTGCATTTCGTTGTACCTGTACTCGTATTTGTGCAATGACAATAAAGTTGAATTGAATTGAATTGAATTGAATTGAATTGAATTGAATTGAATTGAATTGAATTGAATTGAATTGAATTGAATCTTCATTGCTGTTCACAACACATACATCTAATCTAAATGCACGGTAATGTGGCGTCATGACACCTTTAAATATATTACCAAAAGAACATTTGCTGCATTTATGTCCTTTGGCCATCTCTTGGTAGTTAGTGTAATGTTTAACCTATCATAGAAACATAGAAAATAGGTGCAGGAGTAGGCCATTCGGCCTTTCGAGCCTGCACCGCCATTCAATATGATCATGGCTGATCATCCAACTCAGTATCCTGTACCTGCCTTCTCTCCATACCCTCTGATCCCTTTAGCCACAAGGGCCGCATCTAACCCTCTTAAATATAGCCAATGAACTGGCCTCAACTACCTTCTGTGGCAGAGAATTCCAGAGATTCACCGCTCTCTGTGTGAAAAATGTTTTTCTCATCTCGGTCCTAAAGATTTCCCCCTTATCCTTAAACTGTGACCCCTTGTTCTGGACTTCCCCAACATCGGGAACAATCTTCCTGCATCTAGCCTGTCCAACCCCTTAAGAATTTTGTAAGTTTCTATAAGATCCCCCCCTCAATCTTCTAAATTCTAGCGATGGGTATAGTCAGTTTTAACAGCTATTATCATAAAATGGCTTTAGAAAATTCCTTGCAACCTGTATATTTTGTTGTGGATAAATTATGTGGGAAGCGAGAATGTTTCTGTTCCAATAGCAATAACGACCCATGCTTTGGCCATGTCATGATAATTTTCGGTCCTTCACAGAAAACATGCTTGCATCAATCTGTAGTGTGCATGGTTAAGCATATATGTTACCATGGTCCAAGATTTATTGACACAGGTTGATCATACGCTGAATAATCCAACCACATATTTGTGGGAAGTGGAAAGAACTAATAGAAATTGCATTAATTGCAATGTGTAAAAAGAGTTGAGATACTGTATTATAATTTTGCTGCATGTCATTGTGGTATATATCATATCTTGATTGGTGAATATGTTTAGTTTGTGACTTTATTTGAAGCAGAAATAATATGTGAATGCTTCATTGAGCATAATTCCGACTGGTAACTACGCACTTCGTCCGAGCACATTATCGCACGCGTCATGCAAGCTGTCTTAAATAACCACCTAAACTGTCATTTGGCAACCTAAAAAGCTGCCAAGGTTGTCCAGCTGGCAACAGGGAAAAAAAGTTAAGCGAAAGCCCTGACACCGCTGGTCACAGGAATCCAATCACAAAAACAACCTTCTTCCTTCAATCCATCTCCGAGCAGCAAAAACATTTGTATCTGATATACCAACTTGCCCTGGATCCTATGGGTCCTAATCCTCTGGACCAGTCTCCTGCATGGGACCTTAAAAGGCCTTGTAAACAACATTCACTTCCACAGATGAGACTTCCACATCGTATGACAATAACTTAACTAGGGTTAATGTGCAGAGTTTTTTTACCCAGCGTCGGGGAAATAAAAAAACAGAGGACATAGGTTTAAGGTGAGAGGGGAAGATTTAATAGGAAGCTGGGGGGCAACTTTTTACTCAGTGGGTGGTGGGTATATGGAACGAGTTGCCAGAGGAGATAGTTGATGCAGGTATAATAACAACTTTTTAATTACACTTGGACAGGTACATGATTAGGATAGGTGTAGAGAGATATGGGCAAGTGGGACTAGCTTAGATGGGGCATTCTCGTCGGCATAGGCAAGTTGGGCTGAAGGACCCATTTCCGTGCTCTATGACTCCACCCCTCAATATATCTGGGATTTTAAGTAGCATCCCACACCGATTTTCAAACTTTTCAGATCATTTGTATGTGCTAAAACTGTGACCCCCAGGTTGAAGAACAGCTTCTGCCCAGGAAACATGTTCCCGATGTTGGGGGAGTCCAGAACCAGGGGCCAGAGTTTAAGAATAAGGAGTAAGCCATTTAGAACGGAGACGAGGAAAAACTTTTTCTCACAGAGTCTGTGGAATTCTCTGCCTCAGAGGGCGGTGGTGGCAGGTTCTCTGGATGCTTTCAAGAGAGAGCTAGATAGGGCTCTTAAAAAAAGCGGTCAGGGTATATGGGGAGGTAAGGAATGGGGTACTGATTGGGGATGATCAGCCATGATCACATTGAATGGCGGTGCTGGCTCGAAGGGCCGAATGGCCTACTCCTGCACCTATTTCCTAGTGTCTATGACCACCAGGCTCGTGAACACTGCACAACACTAACCTCAGCTACTGTGACCTTCTGCAGACTGTGCCTTTGTTTGCACAACAAACTTTGGTTTTATACTATTATGGTTAGTTTGTGTTATTGATATTAATTTACTGTTTTTGGTTATTCTATATCTGTGTTATTACGTTAATGGGCCTGTAAAGTTGTACCCAATAAGAATGTCATTGTTTTGTTACCGGTACTAATGACAATAAACATTCTTGACTCCTGGAAATGAACCAGCACAGTGACAAAATACACGCACTGATATTTTGATTGCAGGTTATAGAAATGGAAGCCAGGCATAAAGCCCTTTAGCCCTTTAACACAACTGCACTCTGGAGTAAAGTTCACTTTGAACATCTGTTGTAGAAACGTTATCCAGTGCGTTGAGACGGAAAGACTTGCTATCATCACACCAAACTCTTTCTTTTATTGCCACTATTTCAATCCTATCATCTTTCCGCAAGTCAAAATCCCCTTGAACACTGACCAGTCAAATCTCACTGCAAATATCTCAAAGTGTTTGTTTTCATCCTCATTCTTCTCAAATAAATCTCAAGGGAGGGATCAGCATTGATAAAAGTCGTTTTTTTACCTAGTTTGTATGACTTCAGTTGTTGGCTGCTGTTCATTTGAATGCTTGACGCTTGCAGACGTTTGTTTTCTCTGCTCTGTTGTTGCTCAGTAGCAGTGACCGAGGAAACGATCTCATTACTAAGAATAAAAATCAGAATCAAGATGTGAGACTTTTGTTATTTTCAGTCAAAATAGTAAAACTTGTTCACTCACATATACTTCAAGGTTAGTATGCACATAGAACAGTACATTGCAAGAACAGACCCTTCAGCCCACAATCTCTGTGCTAAATATGACGCCAAGACCAATTCTTAGCAGCCTGCACATAATCCCTCCATTGCCTGCATATCCATGTGCCTATCCAATAGTCTCTTAAATGCCACTATTGTATCTGCCTCCACCACCACCCCTGGCAGCGCGTTCCAGGAACTCACCACCCTCTGTGGAAAAATAATTTCAAGGATGTTGCCTGGATTCTAGGGACCGAGCTATAGGGGGAGGTTGGGCAAGTTGGGATTTTATTTCTTGGAGCGCAGGAGGCTGAGGGATGATCTTATAGAGATGTGTATAAAGTCTTGAGGGCCATAGATTGTATGTATTCACCCCGTCTCTTTCCTGGGGTAGGAAATCAATCAGCATTGTGATTTTGAGCCAAAATCATTTCATCTTTCTGTACCCCTGCTTAGCCCAGTTACTTACATTAAATAGATGCAAAGAATACACAGGCAAAAAAAGTAATAATTGGATTATCAAGTCATAGTAAAAATCTTTCCCCAAAACTTACTCTTGATTTTTCCAATTCATTTGTTCCAAAATCTGGCAGCAAGTAACTGGTTCTGTGACATGATTACGGACAAGAGCTACTCTGAGTCAGTGAATCAAGATATTGTTGTCAATAATGTTCGGGTCTCGACATAATTACAGCAGCCGGAATCCTATCATTAATTCATTACGCTTAAGAAAGAAAGTGATTCATACGAACATCTTGATACTATTGTTTCTGCCATGTAACAGTTGGCTCACGGAATGTCTGAACTCACGCAGACAAAAGGATGAATTAAACCACTTTAACTAATCAGCCTTATTTCCATGAGCAAGAAGCTTTTGCACACATTACCAATGGCTCATTAACACACATTTTGAGCTGTAATTATTTTTGTGGTATAGAATGCGTGGACTGCAAGTGGTAATAGCAAGAAGTTAGCAGAGCATGCACAATCTTGTAGAGCAATGTTTGGTAATGGAACTTATGGACAAATAGACAAGGATAGAATGGAAATTAGAACCAAACTAAATGTAGGAAAATCTAGAATGATGATTGAGTTGAGAAATAGAAAGAAGCGAGTGAACATTTTTTTTTAAACGAGGCTGAAATAACCATTCATTCTCTCCAGAGATGCTGCCTGTCCCACTGAGTTTCTCCAGCTTTTCGTGTCCATCTTCGGTTTAAACCAGCATCTGCAGTTCCTTCCTACACATCTTTTCCATGCCAAACACGTTGGCATTCTGGGCTATTCCCACTTGCCTGCATTTGGCCCATATCTGTCTAAATGTCCTTTAAATCTCTATAATTATAAAACTCTGATCTTGGATGTGGATTTATTTATTTGTGTATTTGTTTGTTAGTCTGTGATACACATCTCCTCGAAAACACAATGCGCTAACGGTGAAATTTTTACATATTCCAATGGAGATTTACGCCATGATGTCAAAAATCGCCTTATCTGAAAATTTGATTCATTATTTCTTGAGTTATTTATTAAAAATGTTCACAAATCTGAATTTGACATCAGACTGGATAGACTAAATTTAAATTTAAATTTCTTTATTTATATAGCACATTTTTAGTCAACTTGCATTGACCCCAAAGTGCTTCACATAATTACATCCACACACACAGGCAAAGGTGGGTGAAGTGTCTTGCCCAAGGACACACACAGGCAAAGGTGGGTGAAGTGTCTTGCCCAAGGACACAACGACAGTATGCACTCCAAGCGGGGTTCGAACCAGCTACCTTCCGGTTGCCAGCCGAACACTTAGCCCATTGTGCCATCTGTCGTCATTTCAAAGACTAGGCTTGTACTCGCTAGAATTTAGGAGATTGAGGGGGGATCTTATAGAAACTTATAAAATTCTTAAGGGGTTGGACAGGCTAGATGCAGGAAGATTGTTCCCGATGTTGGGGAAGTCCAGGACAAGGCGTCACAGTTTAAGGATAAAGGGGAAATCCTTTGGGACCGAGATGAGAAAAACATTTTTCACACAGAGAGTGGTGAATCTCTGGAACTCTCTGCCACAGAAGGTAGTTGAGGCCAGTTCATTGGCTATATTTAAGAGGGAGTTAGATGTGGCCCTTGTGGCTAAAGGGATCAGGGGGTATGGAGAGAAGGCAGGTACAGGATACTGAGTTGGATGATCAGCCATGATCATATTGAATGGCGGTGCAGGATCGATGGGCCGAATGGCCTACTCCTGCACCTATTTTTCTATGTTTCTATGTTTCTACAATGGCTCTGCTCCTCGCGGCCCGCTGCGCACTGTTTTCCACACTTGCGCATTGGATCGAGAACAACCGAGAGCTGCCGAGGAGCACCTGAGAGCTGCCGAGGAGCACCTGAGAGCTGCCGAGGAGCACCTGAGAGCTGCCGAGGAGCACCTGAGAGCTGCCGAGAGCTTTGGTCGAAGCACGCTTGTGCCTCGGCTCCGGTGTCCCGGGAGCTCCCGAGAGTTGCCGAGATCTCAACCTCTCTCCTCTCTCGAGTGCCTTTCGCTGATGACGTCACAAGGAGCGAGCTAGCATGTCGAGAACATTCTTCAAATCCTTCACCAACGACCATTCTCACTTTGTTTGTGAACAACGAAGTGCTGACTTCCACATCTCTAAAGATAAGAGTCCGATTGTACTTCATTGTTTTTGGTTAACTTAGAAAACGGTGAATTCTTTGTTCTTTAAAGACTTAATTGTACTATTTCTTAAAGTTTACATTTAATTTCAAAGACAGATTTTTTTCAGGTAATCATTTCTTTACAATTTTAAAAGTTCGCGGTTATTTGCTCCGCAGATTTTTACAGCTTTTGACCGCTTTTAAAAAAAATTCTCTGTTTATTTTAAAGGAATCCATTTTGAACCAATAAATCTTGTACAATTTTAAAAGTGTGCGGTTATTTGCTCCCCCTCTCTCCCCCTTTTCCCCCCACCTCTCTCCCCCCCTCTATCCCCCCCACCTCTTCCCCCCCACACTCCCAACCTCTCCAACCCACCCCTCTCTTTCCCTCCTCTTTCTCCACCTCCCCTCCTCTCCCTTCCCCCCCTTCTCCCCACTCTCCCCCCACCTCTTCCCCCTCTCTCTCCCACCTCTCTCTTCCCCCCTCTTCCCCCCCTCTCCCCAATCTCTCCCTCCCTCTCCCCTCTCCCCCCCCCCCCCTTCTCTTCCCCCTCTCTCTCTCTCTCTCTCTCTCTGTCACCTCTCTCTCTGCCCTCACGCTCTATCCCCCCTCCCTCTCTAGACACGCCTGCAAGTTGCAGTCTATGCGTCAGTGGATAGGGCTGGGATGGGGTAAAAGGCGGCAATGAATAATATAAATATAATATCATGGGGGATGGTTAGTGTGTGTGTGTGTGCGGTGGTTAGTGTGTGTGTGTGTGGGGGGGGGGGGGGGCGGGTTAATGTGTGTGCGACGCCGCAGACCACCCCCCCCCACACACAACCTCGCGTTGAGGTGACGGGACCCTTTGGTCTAGTATCCTATTTCAGTGTGGACCCAGCAATTCCTTGTCAAATACAGAGATACTGATGGCGAGACACGTTTAGCCCCATTTTTACACGGGAAAAGTCAGTTGTTCAGCCACCCACCAGTTTGCTATGATTCCCAGGTGAAGCCTGATCATTCCTCTCTACAAAATAGCACATGTTTAATGCACCTATAGCGTGAATTATGAGTTTTGAAAAAGGATCAACTTTTGGAAGATCACTTAGATTACTTAATTTTGACTCTGGCAGAGCCTCACTTTTGAAGCCAACATACTACAAAGAACATTTCTATTTCGCAAAGATAAATCAATGTTTTTTAAATTAACAATTACGGTTTAATATATAGTGGAAAGGCAAAACCGAATTTAATTGAATTTATTTGGGAGATTTGTCCATGCCTTAAAAATAATGGCTACACTGTATTTTGTCAAATTATTTACATGTCCCACACATTCAATATTAATTGTTAAAATCAAACTGCAGAACAGCAATTCTAAAGCAAAGATTCAAACCCATCTTTTTTTGGTCACTAGCATTCCAACAGTTCTATATAAACAAGGAACCCTTTATATTAACAATCCCAGGGAAAGCCTGATTGTAAAGTTCCCTTGACAAAACACACACAGGCAACAATAAAGAAAATACCATGGCAACAGCAACACGGTATATACACAAACTTTACAACAGTCTGGCAGCTTATTGAAAGCCCTCTTCACACTGCAACCGGCAGAGTTAGTAAAGCTTATTAAAATTCCACAAGTTTTCAATGGTTGGGGATAATGTGGTGATCTTTGTCATGGTCTTACCCATCCCCCGTAATCCACAATTGTTACAATAACTGCACAAACAGTTATAATGTCTGAAAATAAATTTGAATTAAATTGACATGAAATTGGATCCCAATAACTCAAACCAACAGGGTATTTTTTTTTTTGGGACATTGTAAAAAACATTCTAAATCAGTAAACTACAAAGTGGAAGTAACCACATAAGCTTGTGTCGGAAGGAGCTGCAGATGCTGGTTTGCACCGAAGATAGACACAAAATGCTGGAAGTAATTCAGCGGGGCAGGCAGCATCTTCGGATGGAAGGAAGGGTTGACATTTTCAGGTTGAAACCCTTCTTCAGACTGAGCTCAGTCAGCTCTGTCTAAAGAAGGGTCTTGACCCAAAACATCACCAATCCCTTCTCTTCAGAGATGCTGCTAGTCTCGCTGAGTTACGTCCAGCATTTTGATAAGCATACCAATGATGATATTTTGAGACACAATGTTAATTAATCAGACACATTCGCTACTGACCTTACACAGCTGCTACTGTTCTCATCGTCACTGAGAGCCTGATCAAATCCAGTGAAGGCCACTCGCCAGAAAGGATGCTCCAACAGGCAACTCCATTTTACTCTATAAAAGAAAAGTCTCTATTTAGTACCATTGAAGTCCATGCAAAACAGGCAGGGGAATAAAGAACTTTGCGATAAACTGTTGTGATTAGGCATAGGAAGAAACTGCAGATGCTGATTTAGAAAAGAGACAGTAGACAATAGGTGCAGGAGTAGGCCATTCGCCCCTTCGAGCCAGCACCGATGTGATCATGGCTGATCATCCCCAATCAGTACCCCATCCATGCCTTTTCCCCATATCCCCTGACTCCGCTATCTTTAAGAGCCCTATCTAGCTCTCTCTTGAAAGTATCCAGAGAACCGGCCTCCACTGCCGTCTGAGGCAGAGAATTCCACAGACTCACAACTTTCTGTGTGAAAAAGTATATCCTCATCTCCGTTCTAAATGGCTTACCCCTTATTCTTAAACAGCGGCCCTTGGTTCTGGATTCCCCCTGCCTCTCGCGTGTCCAAACCTTCATTAATCTTATATGTTTCAATAAGATACCCTCTCATCCTTCTAAACTCCAGAGTATACAAGCCCAGCCGCTCCATTCTCTCAACATATGACAGTCCCGCCATCCCGGGAATTAACCTTGTAAACCTACGCTGCACTCCCTCAATAGCAATAATATCCTTCCTCAAATTAGGGGACCAAAACTGCACAAAATACTCCAGGTGTGGTCTCACTAAGGCCCTATACAACTGCAGAAGGACCTCTTTGCTCCTATACTCAACTCCTCTTCTTATGAAGGCCAACATGCCATTCGCTTTCTTCACTGCCTGCTGTACCTGCATGCTTACTTTAATTGACTGATGAACAAGGATCCCCAGATCCCGTTGTACTTCCCCCTTTCCCAACTTGACACCATTTAGATAGTAATCTGCCTTCCTGATTTTGCTACCAAAGTGGATAACCTCACATTTATCCACGTTAAACTGCATCTGCCATGCATCTGCCCACTCACCGAACCTGTCCAAGTCACCCTGCATTCTCATAGCATCCTCCTCATAGTTCACACTTCCACCCAGCTTTGTGTCATCTGCAAATTTGCTAATGTTACTTTGAATCCCTTCATCTAAATCATTGATGTCTATTGTAAATAGCTGAGGTCCCAGCACCGAGCCTTGTGGTACCCCACTAGTCACTGCCTGCCATTCTGAAAGGGATCCGTTAATCCTTACTTTGTTTCCTGTCTGCCAACCAATTTTCAATCCATGTCAACACTCTACCCCCAATACCATGTGCCCTAATTTTGCCCACTAATCTCCAATCAAATGCTTTCTGAAAGTCCAGGTGCATTACATCCACTGGCTCTCCTTTGTCCATTTTCCTAGTTATATCCTCAAAAAATTCCAGAAGATTAGTCAAGCATGATTTCCCCTTCGTAAATCCATGTTGAATCGGACCGATCCTGTTACTGCTATCCAAATGTTCGGCTATCTCATCTTTTATAATTGACTCCAGCATCTTCCCCACCACCGATGTCAGGCTAACTGATCTATAATTCCCGGTTTTCTCTCTCCCTGCCTTTCTTAAAAAGTGGGATAACATTAGCTACCCTCCAATCCACAGGAACTGATCCTGAATCTATAGAACATTGGAAAATTATCACCATTGCGTCCACGATTTCTAAAGCCACTTCCTTAAGTACCCTGGGATGCAGACCATCAGGCCCTGGGGATTTATCAGCCTTCAGTCCCATCAGTCTATCCAACACCATTTCCTGCCTAATGTGGATTTCCTTCAGTTCCTCCGTCACCCCAGATCCTCTGGCCACTACTATATCAGGAAGATTGTTTGTGTCCTCCTTAGTGAAGACGGATCCAAAGTACCTGTTCAACTCATCTGCCATTTCCTTGTTCCCCATAATAAATTCACCTGTTTCAGTCTTCAAGGTTCCAACTTTGGTTTTAACTAATTTTTCCCTCGTCACATACCGAAAGAAGCTTTTACTATCCTGCTTTATATTCTTGGCTATATTCGTACCTGATCTTTTTTCCCCGTATTACCTTTTTAGTTATCTTCTGTTGCTCTGATCCTGATTACCTGATCCTCTTGCTTCCCACTCATCTTTGCTACGTTGTACTTCTCTTTTATTTTTATACTGTCCCCAACATCCCTTGTCAGTCACGGTCGCCCCTTACTCCCCTTAGAATCTTTCTTCCTATTTGGAATGAACTGATCCTGCACCTTCTGTATTATTCCCAGAAATACCTGCCATTGTTGTTCCACTGTCATCCCTGCTAGGGTATCCTTCCAGTCAACTTTGGCCAGCTCCTCCCTCATGGCTCCATAGTCCCCTTTATTCAACTGTAACACTGACACCTCCAATTTAACCTTCTCCCTCTTCAATTGTAGATATTACCGAAGATACTGTAGACACAAAGTGCTGGAGTAAATTAGCGGGTCGGGCAGCATCTCTGGAAAAAAGGAATAGGTGTCGTTTCGGGTCAGAGGCCCCTTCTGGTTTGACCAGTCTGAAAAAGAAATCCGACCCGAAACGTCACCTATCCATGCTCTCCGCAGTTGCTGCCTGACCCGCTGAGTTACTCCAGCGCTCTGTGAAACGTCACCTATCCATGTTCTCCACAGATGCTGCCTGACCCGCTGAGTTACTCCAGCACTCTGTGAAACGTCACCTATCCATGTTCTCCACAGATGCTGCCTGACCCGCTGAGTTACTCCAGCACTCTGTGAAATGTCACATATCCATGTTCTCCACAGATGCTGCCTGACCCGCTGAGTTACTCCAGCACTCTGTGAAACGTCACCTATCCATGTTTTACAGAAACGCTGCCTGACCCGCTGAGCAACACTTTGTGTCTTTCTCTTGTTTTCTAGTGATATTTCCCCTGGGTCAATGTTAAGACCAATCATGCACAGAGCAGGAACAATGCGCAATATCCGATTTCAGAGATGGCACGTTTATCGTTTATTTTGAGATACCTGGCAGATTAAACCATGTACAGCAACGGGATGTGCTTCATTTAGGTGAAAAAAAGACCAAAAAAAGCCCTAAAGTCATTGAGTCAGTCATAGAGTGATACAGTGAGGAAACAGGCCAAACTTGTCCACACCGGCCACCTACAGTAGTCCCACCTGCCCACAGTTTCGTCCATATCCCTCCAAACCTGTCCTATCCATGTACCTGTCTAACTGTTTCTTAAACGTTGGGATAGTCCCTACCTCAAATACCTCCTCCGGCAGCTTGTTCCATACACCCACCGCCCTTTGTGTGAATAAGTTACCCCTCAGATTCCTATTAAATCTTTTCCCCTTCTTCTTAAACCTATGTCCTCAGGTACTCGATTCACCTACTATGGGCAAGAGACTCTGTGCATCTACCTGATCTATTCCTCTCATTCACAAGTTCTCAAGTTATAGTAGAATTAGGCCATTCGTCCCATCAATTCTACTCCACCATTCAATCATGGCTGATCTTTGCCAAACAAGAGGAATTGAATATAGGAGCAAAGAGGTCCTTCTGCAGTTGTACAGAGCCCTAGTGAGACCACACCTGGAGTATTGTGTACAGTTTTGGTCCCTAATTTGTCGAAGGACATTCTTGCTATTGAGGGAGTGCAGCGTAGGTTTACAAGGTTAATTCCCGAGATGGCGTGACTATCATTTGCTGAGAGAATGGAGCAGCTGGGCTTGTACACTCTGGAGTTTAGAAGGATGAGAGGGTATCTCATTGAAACATATAAGATTGTTAAGGGTTTGGACAAGCTAGAAGCAGAAAACATGTTCCCGATGTTGGGGGAGTCCAGAACCAGGGGCCACAGTTTAAGAATAAGGAGTAAGCCATTTAGAACGGAGACGAGGAAACACTTTTTCTCACAGAGAGTGGTGAGTCTGTGGAATTCTCTGCCTCAGAGGGCGGTGGAGGCCGGTTCTCTGGATACTTTCAAGAGAGAGCTAGATAGGGCTCTTAAAGATAGCGGAGTCAGGGGATATGGGGAGAAGGCAGGAACGGGGTACTGATTGGGGATGATCAGCCATGATCATATTGAATGGCGGTGCTGGATCGAAGGGCCGAATGGCCTACTCCTGCACCTATTGTCTATTGTCTGCCTCCTAATCCCATTTTCCTGCCTTCTCCCCATAACCCTTGACACCCGTTCTAATCAAGAAGGTGTATATCTTTGCCTTAATAATATCCACTGACTTGGCCTCCACAGCCTTCTGTGGCAATGAGTTCTACAGATTAACTACCCCCTGACTAAAGAAGTTTCTCCTCACCTCCTTTTTAAAAGAGCGCCCTTTAATTCTGAGGCTATGACCTCTGGTTTCAATAAGGTTTCATGATTTTATACATCTGTATAGGGTGATTTCACGAAAGGTCACTGGAGTGTAGATCCGCACCCACGTGACCGAAATTTTTAACTGGAGTACATGCGTCACTTCCGGTACATGTTAGTGAATGGGAAAACACGCACTTTCACACCCGTTAAAAACATCGAAAACGGCCCGTTTTTGAGCTGCAATTAACTGTACCAGTCGGGGTGACCGTGAGGAACAGCTACCTAAATTTACAGTCCAAAAAAAAGATAGAAACTAAGGTAAATTCAAGAGGGAGCTGAAGGTGTCAAAACGGCGGAAGTTGATAGCGGACATTTGCCGTGGAGATTTAAAGATCGAAAATATCGGGAATTATCGCGTTTGCTCGCTGCATTTCATCAAAAGTAAGGCATTATTGACTTTTTATCTTTATTCATTTGTTATATGAAAAGTATTAAAAGTTAAAAATCCGTCAGTAAAATTGCAAAATCGCCCATGGTTCTCAGGTGGGTTTTAACATGCAAAATGAACACGCTTCTGAAGCTCCATTTACCATTTAAATAATCGTAAACTATCAATGCGTTTTGAAATAAATTGATAAATGGGATAATTGTCAGCTGTTAGTTGGACAAAAGCAGGACATTTTATTATTTGCCAAAATATATTTCTCAATGTTTCTTGTTTAAAGCCTGCACAATCACCCAAACTACTTATTTATTTATTTATCATCTAATAACAGACAAGCCTGCAGCATGGAATGATGTCAACAATCCTGATTGGGCACCCACTGTGAGCAGGATAGACAATGTGCACAAGAACGCCATCAACTTGCAGAGCTATAGATGCTTGAGCTGCAACCAAATCTGCTTTAATACTCTCTTCTTGTTGCACGTGCATGGCGTTCCCATTCCTTAGCTTGCATCTCAGTAAAATTTATTTCAAAACGCATTGATAGTTTACGATTATTTAAATGGTAAATGGAGCTTCAGAAGCATTTTCATTTTGCATGTTAAAACCCACCTGAGAACCATGGGCGATTTTGCAATTTTACTGACGGATTTTTAACTTTGAATACTTTTCATATAACAAATGAATAAAGATAAAAAGTTAATAATGCCTTACTTTTGATGAAATGCAGCGAGCAAACGCGATAATTCCCGATATTTTCGATCTTTAAATCTCCACGGCAAATGTCCGCTATCAACTTCCGCCGTTTTGACACCTTCAGCTCCCTCTTGAATTTACCTTAGTTTCTATCTTTTTTTTGGACTGTAAATTTAGGTAGCTGTTCCTCACGGTCACCCCGACTGGTACAGTTAATTGCAGCTCAAAAACGGGCCGTTTTCGATGTTTTTAACGGGTGTGAAAGTGCGTGTTTTCCCATTCACTAACATGTACCGGAAGTGACGCATGTACTCCAGTTAAAATTTTCGGTCACGTGGGTGCGGATCTACGCTCCAGTGACCTTTCGTGAAATCACCCTATAAGATCACCCCTCATCCTCCTGCGCTCCAAGGAATAGTGTCAAGTCAAACTAAAATGAAAGAACAGGTGCAGAGAAATGCTACATTGAAATCACGAGACAATGATTAAAGTGGGCGGAACCCCAGCCTGCCGAGTTCTGCCTGGGGGTCAAAAGGGCACACAGCACCAGAAGCCAGTGAAGAAGACAGAAGAGACTTGCGGGCGGCAAAACATGAACAGTAAATCAAAAGGACTGTCCGAAAAGACTGTCGCGATAGCCAGAAAAGGCAAGCAGGAATGATTTTCTACAGACCCGATTGGCAGCCGGTAAGGACTGAACTCTAAATGAACTGAGCCGAAGACTGCAGCCCCAGAGACTCTGTTCAACCCTTTAATATCTGAGAAATTTGTCTGGCTAACGAGTTGATTGAGAAAGTTTGAAATATTGGTGGTGTTTGTTAACCAAGATGACAGGGTGATGATAGTGTTTGTTGTCTATGTAAAGGGCATCCTGCTTCATTGTGGGGTTGGGCTAATGTGAGCTAATTTCTAATGCTTATATGCTATGTGTGGTGTTAGTTTAAATAATTGCATTTTAAAAAATATGATAAAATGTGTTAAAAAAACAGTAAAGATTCATATGATATTAAGCTAAAAAATTGGTAACAGTAGTGGGCATTATCTGTATTTTTCATTTAATGAAATGTGAAAATTATTTAAAAAAACAAAATGGCTGCTATGAGTTGTAATGTTAGATACATGTAATTTTCTGTTATTTATATTTGGTTACAGTAATGTGTATATTTTTTGCCTTTGTGTCTAAAGGTTTTTCACCTGATAAAGACCAAAACTGGTAAAGACTAAAACTGCTAAAGACTAATCTGCCAAAATAAAAGGAGGAGAAAATAAAAAAGGTGGAAAAGAAGTGTTTGGTCTGAGTGAATCCAGTTCATCATTTCGGGGTAGATAAATCAAATCCCTTTCAAGCGGGGAATCTGCAAAAACATTAGAAGACTTGACAAATAGAGTCCCAGCCTACTCCACCTCTCCCTGTAGCTCACACCCTCTAGTCCTGGCAACATCCTCGTAAATCTTTTCTGTACCCTTTCCAGCTTGACAATATCTTTCCTATAAGATGGTGCCCAGAATTAAATATTCCAATGAAAACAACATGGCTATAAAACAAGATACCGTAGACACAAAATGTCTATCTTCGGTGTGAACCAGCGTCTGCAGTTCCTTCCTAAACAAGATACTGTGGTGCACAAATCTCAGAAGGAGAATGACATATGAAGAAAGATATATTACTACATTACAGCAAGTCTTACAGCATTGGGAGACTTGGCTTTATAAAAAGAACAGAACAGAGACCAAAAGGATAAAAGTTATGCATAAACATCTATAAACATTCAAGCCATATCCCAAGGCAGAGGAACTAGGGGGAACTGATTTAAGTTGAAAGGGAAGAGATTTGAATGAATGAATGAATAAGTTTATTGACCAAGTATTCACATACAAGGAATTTGCCTTGGTGCTCCACCCGCAAGTGACAACATGACATACAGTGACAGTTAGGAATGACATATAAAACATTAAATATTAATAATAAAACATAACAGTTTAAACATGTGAACAAAATAAAATACCAGAGCAAAAGGAGGCTACAGATTTTTGGTTATTGAGTAGAGCTACTACTCGTAGAAAAAATCTGTTTTTATATCTGGCTGTAGCAGCTTTGACAGTCCGAAGTCGCCTTCCAGAGGGAAGTGATTCAAAGAGTTTATGGCCAGGGTGAGGAGTCAGAGATGATCTTGCCTGCTCGCTTCCAGGCCCTTGCAGTGTACAGTTCGTCAATGGAGGGAAGGTTGCAGCCAATAACCTTCTCAGCTGATCGAATGATTCGCTGCAGCCTCCGGGTGTCGTGCTTGGTGGCTGAGCCAAACCAGACCATGATGGAGATGAGGACAGACTCTACGATGGCCGTGTAGAATTGGACCATCATTGCCTGTGGCAGATTGTGTTTCCTCAGCTGCCGCAGGAAGTACATCCTCTGTTGTGCCTTTTTGACTGTCGAGTCGATGGTGGCCCCCCATTTCAGGTCCTCGGAGATGATGGTTCCAAGGAACTTAAAGGAGATCTGCGGTGTTAACTTTTCCCACTTAGAGGATACAGGTCATATAAAAGGCACTGTAGAGGAGGTGGTAGACGTAGATATAATTAACATGTTTTAAAGGTACTTGGACAAGTACATCACATCGTCCTCACACCAGCTAGAGAACGGTCCTGACCACCCATATACCTCATTGGGTTATGGTGTCATCTTGTGGGCAGTGGGACAAATGTCCCTCTGATGTTCACTGATCTCATTGCTGGAGATTCATTCTCATCATATACTGCCACTTTGATCTAGACCGTTAGGCTCCTGGGTCTGTAATGCTTCAATTCATCTCCGCGCTGCCCCTTTCCTTTGATGGGTTGACAAATTCATGTTTGTTTCCAGGCGTAAGATCCTGAGAGCTGTGATGCCGTGCTGCTGGAAGAGTTTGAGTTCTGTTTATTGTCATGTGTACCGAGGTGAATTGAAAAGCTTTTGTTGCATGCTAACCTGTCAGGGGAATGACAATATATGTAGGAAGGAACTGCATTTGCCTTGGTTTACACTGAAGATGGATACAAAATGTTGGAGTAACTCAGCGGGACAGGCAGCATCTCTGGATAGAAGGAATGGGCGACGTTTTGGGTCGAGACCCTTCTTCAGACCAGTCACCAGAGTTACTCCAGCATTTTGTGTCTATTTTCAGTGGAAAGACGATACATGATTACAATCGAGCCATCATGTACAGATACATGATGAACTGAATAGCAAGATAAAGCACATAAAGTCCAATCAACGATAGTCCGACGGTCTCCAAGGAGGTAGATAATAGTTCAGGACTGCTCTCCAGTTGTGGTAGGATGCTTCAGTTGCCTGATAACAGCCGGGACGAATCTGTCCCTGAATCTGGAGGTGTGCGTTTTCACACTTCTATACCTTTTGCCCAATGGGTGAGGGGAGAAGAGGGAATGGCCAGGGTGCGACATCTTTGATTGTGCTGCTGGCCTTGCCGAGACAGCGTGACGTATATGTGAAGTCAATGGAAGGGAGACAAAAATGAGGTAGCTTTGTGTGATGGTCTGGGCTGCGTCCACAATTCTCTGTAATTTCTTGCAGTCTTGGATAGAGCTTTTCCCAAAACATGCTGTGATGCATCCCGATAAAATGCCTTCTATGGTGCATCTGTGGAAGTTGGTGAGAGTTGTTGGGTACACGCCAAACTTCCTAAGCCTTCTGAGGAAGTAGAGGCATAGAAGTGTCTGCTAAGGTTAGGGTTAGGGACCTTTAAACTATCTTTAAAGGAACTGTATCTTACACTGAATGTTGTACTCTTTATCCAGTATTTATACACTGCGGATGACTTGAGTATAATCATGTCTAGTCTTTTGTTTGACTAGATAGCATGCGGGTCGGAAGCTTTTCATTGTATCTCAATACACAGGACAATAATGCACTAAACGAAACTGTACTTCGATAGATAGGGGTAGGAATGCAGGCAGATGATATTGTATAAATAATCGGCGTCATGTTCGGCATGGATAAGATTCAGGTTTATTATTATCACATGTACCGAGGTACAGTGAAAGCTTTGCTTTGCATACCATCCAATTACATCATCGCTGTACGTCATGGCGCAAAGGAAAATACAGAATGCAGAATATTCAATTATATTTTATTGGATATACGGATGGCTTGGCGATCAGCATTCGCTTCCGCTTGCTGTTCGGCCTTATTTTTCTGTCCGAGATGAACTGGCCATTGAAGGCGGGGTTATCAAAAAGGGCCATCAGGCAGTGATCCCGGCCTCACTCCAACTGGAGGCATGGGTTCGAATCCCACTTCTGACACCATGTGCAAAGTACTTATACAGAGTCATTGTATATCATAACAAGTACTTTAATTTGTATACATACAGAGACCATCGAGATGAGTACTGTAGACTCCGAATCGTAAGTTAAAACTAAAACACAACATGGCTGCCCGCATGCACGAGGTGGCGGTGGAGTGGGAAACCGGTCATGGATTACAGATCAGGTCATCAGCAGCAAAACCAGACATGGATCAAATCAGCAATACTGTTTGATCTACAGTGAGCCCACAGCCTGCTCATCGATCCTCTCCTCCGTCCGCCGCCATCTTGAAATTGCGCCATTGCCAACTCTCTCGGCCCTTCTCACCGGGTCTTCTGGGGCGAGCAGGAGACGAGCCTCAGAAGATGCTCCCACACAGGCAGCTTCCCGGTTCTGCGATGGGCGAGCCAAGTCTGCTGTCAGTGGAATGGCCGCAGCTCGCCGAGACCTTGAATCGTTACATCTCATATCTACCTACACATAATCCCTACCTCTCCATTCCCTGAATCTACATGTGCCTATCCAAAGTCTCAACATCTACCTCCACCACCATCCCTCAGCATTGTAACGCATCAGTTCCAGAGACAAAGTCCAATGTCCACAATGGGGGATGTGAATCGGACAGTGCCCCAGCTTATGGAAGGACCGTTCAGAAGCCTGATACAGAGGGGAAACAGCTGGTGGTTCACACTTTCAAGCTTCTGTACCTTCTGCCGGATGGGAGCAGGGAGAAGGAATGACCAGGGTGGGATATCTTTGATGCTTTTCTGAGACAGCATGTGGTGTAGATGGAGTGGATGATGGGGAGTCTGGACTGAGTGATGGACTGGGCTATTTCCACAACTCTCTGCAATTCCTTGCAGTCTTGGCTGAGCTGTACCTTAACCCAGCCATGATGTAACCCAACAGTATGCTTTAAATGTGTATCTGTAGACGTTGGGCCGTGATTCTATGACTCAATGGCGCTAGGATAAGCTGTCATCCCATTTGAATCACATACTGCAGTAACAATCACATATATTTTCATGGGATGACTTTTCATCAATAATAAAAGACCTCAATCCATCTGATGTAAATACCTTTTTGAAGGCTCTTTCTGAAGCAAGTCTTCAATCAAACCAAGAAACTCAGCCGAAGGTTTTTCTCCTGTCGGTCCTAAGAGAGAATATGTGAATTAAACTTAATAGCAGCTTGTAACTTTCTCTGTATCTGTAACACTATTAAAAAAAGAGTGGCACAATGGTAGAGCTGCTAGAGCCGCGACCTCACAGTGCCAGAGACCCGGTTTCAATCCTCACCTCAGGCACTTTGTGTTTAGTTTGGACATTCTCCCTGTGACTACGTGGGTTTCCTCAAGGTGCTCCAATGCCCTCCCATGCTCCAAAAACGTGCGGCATTGTAGGTTAATTGGCCACTGCAAAATTGCCCCCAGTGTATAGGGAATGGATGAGAAAGTAGGATAACAGGACCAGTGGGCATGGGTAATAGGTGGTCGGTGTGGACACAGTGGGCCACAGGGCCTGCTTCCATGTTGTGTTTCTAAACTCTTGTTTACACAAGGCAAAACATTTTCTACCTGGTCAAATCAACCAACTTTACAGCTGCAGCTGAAGAGAAATCAGACAATAATACATTCAGCAAAATAGACCTGCTCATGAAAACTATATACAAGGATTCAGAACTGCAAAAGCTCAGAAGATAATTTTTGCATATTTGTACTTTTTGTTCCGGACCTGTTTTTTTCTGGCCTCCATCTGAGGAGTGTTCCAACCCGAAACGTCACCTATCCATGTTCTCCACAGATGCTGCCTAACCCACTGAGTTACTCCAGCACTCTGTGAAACGTCACCTATCCATGTTCTCCACAGATGCTGCCTAACCCACTGAGTTACTCCAGCACTCTGTGAAACGTCACCTATCCATGTTCTCCACAGATGCTGCCTAACCCACTGAGTTACTCCAGCACTCTGTGAAACGTCACCTATCCATTTTCTCCACAGATGCTGCCTGACCCGCTGAGTTACTCCAGCACTCTGTGAAACGTCACCTATCCATGTTCTCCACAGATGCTGCCTGACCCGCTGAGTTAGTCCGGCACTCTGTGAAACGTCACCTATCCATGTTTTTCAGAGGTACAAGACAAAGGAGATTGTGATCGGACTCAGGAAGCAAAGCGGTACACATACCGGCGTCAATTTTATACATTTTCCACATTCATCAATTTTCCGACCACAACTCTATATACTAGAGACAATTTGCAGTGGCCTCTTAACATATCAACTAGGACATCTTTGGGATGTGGGACAAAAATCTGGAGCTACTGGAGGAAATCCACAAGGATGCAGGAAGAACAAGCAAACTCCACAGAGAGCACCGAGGTCAGGATTGAACCCAGGTCTCCGGGGCTGAGAGACAAATGCTCCACTGAGATAGTGCAGGAACAGGTATCAAGCATTGGCTTGAACAATTCACTAAATACCATGACAAGTTACTGAACCTTGAGGTTTGGGTGGTGGAGGATCTTCATGCAAAATCATCTCCGTCAACTCCGACACGTTTTCTGAGAAAAATGGCGGTTTTCCTGAGGAGTAATAAAATAACAATGAACAACAATAATGTTACCACAATATGTCATAACTGATAGGAGTAGAATTAGGCCATTTGGCCCATCAAGACCATTCTCCTGCCTTCTCCCCATAACCCCTGACACCCGTACTAATCTATCAATCTCTGCCTTAAATATATCCACTGACTCGGCCTCCACAGCCTTCTGTGGTAAAGAATTCCAGATTCACCTCCCACTGAGTAAAGAATTTCTTCCTCATTTCCTTCCTAAAGGAACGTCCTTTAATTCTCAGGCTCTGGCCTCTAGTTCTAGACTCTCCCACTGGTGGAAACATCCTCTTCACATCCACTCTATCCATGCCTTTCACTATTCGGTAAGTTTCAATGAGGTACCACTTCATCCTTCTAAACTCCAGCAAACACAGACCCAGAACCGACAAACCATTGACACTATTATAATTTCCCTACACCAATCCCAAATTAATTCATTAAAGTGAAAATTACTGGAGGAACTCAGCAGGTCAGGCGGCATCATGGATAAGCAACGTTGTGGGTCGGATGGGACCCTTTCTTCACACAGAATAGTCCTGACCCAAAACTGCCCGTCTATTCCCTCCACAGAAGCTGCCTTACCCGCTGAGTTTCTAAAGCAGTTTTTTGTCTAACAAGATTCCACCATCTGCAGATCCTTGTATCTCCATCTATTATCATTTAGAAACAAGGAACTGCAGATGCTGGTTTGCAAGAAAAGGACACAAGGTGTTGGAGTAACTCAGCCGTTCAGGCAGCATCTCTGGAGAACATTTCGGGTCAGGTTCCTTCTTTGGACTGAAGAGTTCCAACTCAAAACTTCACCTATGCGTGTTCTCCAGAGATGCTGCCTGACCCGCTGAGTTACTCCAGCACTCTGTGAAACGTCAGCTATCCATGTTCTCCACAGATGCTGCCTGACCTGCTGAGTTACTCCAGCATTTTGTATAAATGTATAAAAATACTTTTTGTATATGTGCTCCATAGGACATGAATAGTTTAATACTTCCCATTTCACTATGGGGCATGTGTTGCACTTGATTAGATTGTTATAATGGACTGTTCACAGAAATATTGAATCATTGTAAGCTGGGACATCACTGTTATTTCCCACACCAGGCATTCCATAACATTCTTAAATCAATTGTCAATTTGTATTGATGATTATTGTGTCAATGCATGCTAAATATCATAATTTGTAGACTGTACATTTATTTAGCACAAGGTATAATTACTATATGAGGTAGAAAAACAAAGCAAGTAGTGTAATGCGATCCATTTATGTCCATTATAACAATCTAATCAAGTGCACCATAAGGTTCTGATGTTCCATCTCACAATTGCATTCAACATTTCACATTGTTTAATGTTGTTAGAGCCTTGAGTTGACCCTTCCCTCTCAGAGCTTTTAAATAATTCAACAAATGAAGATCAAAGATGTTACATGAATTGACTCCTTGAACGAACGCTACATGTAAATTTTAAATGTGGATCAGGCTGAGGGAGTAGAGGCGAACATGTAGATACACACCTGTAAACATTTCGTACAGTACACAGCCCAGGGACCACAAATCACTGACTGGTGAACTGTCTTCACCTTTCAAAACTTCAGGCGCCATATATATTGTGGACCCTAAAAAAGGACAGATTTATCAAATGACACATCAAAATATATTTTGAACAGCACTCGTCCAATCTCTGAGCTCTAAACTACATAGATTATTATTGTTATTATTGCACGATTATTGTTTGTTTGTATGTTATGTGCATGTATGTGTGTGTGTTTATATATATATGTATATATGAGTATGTGCCTATATACACACCCACTGAACTTTTTTTCTCATTTATTACATTTACAGTATACTATATTACATATTCTGTTGTGCTGTTTTAAGTAAGAATATCATTGTTCTATCTGGAGCATATGACAATAAAACACTCGACTCCTGAAGTGTGCAGGGATCACTGATCGATGCAGACTCGGTGGGCCGAAGGGCCTGTTTATACACTCTATCTCTAAACTAAACTAACCATAGGATAAATATTCATAAGGTAGACAAAAATGCTGGAGAAACTCAGCGGGTGGAGGCAGCATCTTTCCTTATTTGCTCGCCCACTGAGTTTCTCCAGCATTTTTGTCAACCTTCGATTTTCCAGCATCTGCAGTTCCTTCTTAAACATATTCATAATCTTTCTTCCAAGGCATGGGAGTCTGGAACTAAAGGACACAGCTGTAAGATGAGAGGGGACAGGTTTATAGGAGATCTCAGTAGGCTTTTCAACACAGAGGGTGCTGAATATCTGTAATGAGCTACCAGAGGTGAACGAGGCAGATATAACTTTAAAAGATGTTTGGACATATACTTGTTTAGGAAAAGCGTAGAGGAATATGGGCAAATGGGATTGGTGTGGATGGGCATTATGGTCACCATGGATAAGATGATGAGAATGTTGGCCCGGTGACGCAGCGTTAGAGTTGCCACTTTACAGCGGTGGAGACCCAGGTTTGATCTCGACTAGGGGTGCTGTCTGTACGCAGTTTGTGCATTCTCCCCTTAACCTGCGTGGGTTTTCTCCGAGATCTTCGGTTTCCTCTCTGTTGTGTTTTGGCTGTTGTAAATAACTAAAGCCTTACACCAAGATAAAGGTCCAAAGACTTTATTAACTACATAGCAAATATGACTTCACACTTGCACGTCTCTCTAATTCTAAGGGGAACCAGGCAGGCAGGATTACTGTAAAGCTAATGGGCGTAACTACAAAAGCATGACATAACATGAGTGACACTGATCTACACTCACACTCCAAAGAAGCTGGGTCCATGTAAAAATTGTCCCAAGCATGTGTTGGATAGTGTTAATATGTGGGGATCACTAGTCGGCGCAGGCCCGGTGGGCCGAAGGGCCTGTTTCCAAACTGTATCTCTAAACTAAACTAATGTCTTCTTTCTGCGCTGTGCGATTCCATCATACCATTTCCCATATAGAAACAAGAAAGGCAGATGTAATAGAAATGAACTGCAGATGCTGGTTCATACCAAAGATCGACACAAAATGCTGGAGTAACTCAGCGGGCAGGCAGCATCACTGGAGAGATTGATGACGTTTCCGGACCGGACGTTTCTTCTTCAGTCCCAACCCGAAACGTCACCTGTCCTTTTTCTCCACAGATGCTGCCTGACCCACTGAGTTACTCCAGCACTCTGTGAAACGTCACCTATTCATGTTCTCCAGTGATGCTGCCTGACCCGCTGAGTTACTCCAGCACTCTGTGAAACGTCACCTATCCATGTTCTCCACAGATGCTGCCTGACCCGCTGAGTTACTCCAACACTCTGTGAAACGTCACCTATCCATGTTCTCCACAGATGCTGCCTGACCCGCTGAGTTACTCCAGCATTTTGTGTCTAAGGAAATGCAGCTTCTGGTTTACAAAAAAAGGAAAAAGTACTCAAATAACTCAGCAGGTCAGGTAGGATCTCGGGAGGACATTCTAGTTCCTTTCCCATGCTAGTCTTGTGATTGAACTAAATGCCTCACAGCACAAGAGATGGGGTTCAGTCCTAACTTCTTGTGCCACCTATGTTGAGTTTGAACATTCTCTTTCTGACCCAAGTGGGTTTTATGCAAGTGCTCCACTTTCCACTCACATCCCATCAGATGTTTGTAGGTTAATTGACTTTAGTAAATTGCCTCCTAGTGTGTAGGGAGTGGAAGAGAAAGTGGGATGACATTAAACTAGCATGTACAAGTGATTGATGGTCGGCATGGACTCGGTAGGCCAGAGGGCCTTTTTCCATGCCGATTATCTGTTAATTCATATTTCAGGAACAAAATAACCAATATCCATGCCTCTAAAGTGCAAACAGGCCAAGCCCTTCATGATGAAACTTGGCAATATAGCTGATCGTCCGATCAGCAGAGAAGATTATTGGCTGCAACTTTCCCTCCATTGATGAACTGTACACTGCAAGGGCCAGGAAGCGAGTGGGCAAGATCATCTCTGACCCCTCTCACCCTGGCCACAAACTCTTTGAATCACTTCCCTCTGGAAGGCGACTCCGGATTGTCAAAGCTGCCACAGCCAGACATAAAAACAGTTTCTATCCACGAGTAGTTGCTCTACTCAACAGCCAAAAATCTGTAGCCTCCCTTTGATCTGGTATTTTGATGGTTGATCAATGGTGTTTTATCATTAATGCTTTATTATTATTAATGTTTAGTGTTTTCGGAGTCATTCATAACTGTCACTGTATGTCATGTTGTTACTTGTGGGCGGAGCAAATTCCTTGTATGTGAATACTTGGCCAATAAACATACTTACATGCTTAAATGGGAATGTAAAGAACAGGAAATAATGATGGAAATGCTGAATTGGGATGATTCATAGGTGTGTATGACAGCATGGAAAAGGAAATACATCAGTGAAGGAAATATTGACACCATTAACAAATGTTCTCAGGGCATGGTCTGGATCCCAACGATTCGTGAGCAGGGTGACCAGGGTGCTGGTGATGAGGGGAAGTTGTTTTTCCTACTGGAGGCCTGTGACTAGTGGTTTGCTTCAGGGTACAGGGCTGGGCCCATTACAGCAGGATCTTGATCAGCTGGGCAAGTGGGCTGAGTAATGTTTAATAAAGTTTAATACAGGTTTGGAGAATTGTGTGCAGTTCTGGTTGCCATATTACTGGGAGGACGTGGAGGCTTTGAAGAGGGTGGAGGAGGTTTATCAGATGTCATCTGTATTTGGATGTATTAGCTATCGGAGAAGGTTGGACAGATTTGGATTGTTTTCTCTGGAATGCGGATGTTGCAGGGTGACCTGATAGAAGAATGTGCAATTACGACAGGCAAAGAGAACGTAAAAAGTCAGAATCTTTTACTGAGGATGGAGAAATCAAACACTAGAGGGTACAGCTTTAATGTCCAAGGCACAAAGTTTAAAGGAGATGTGCGGGACAGAGGGTGGTGAATGCCTTGACCTTGTTGTCAGGGGTGGTGGTTGAAACAGATACATTGGTGGCATTTAAAAAACGTTTTGATAGGCATATGGATATGTAGGGAATGGAGGGATATCGTTTTTTTGCAGGCAGATAAGAGATGGTCTTGGCATCAAGTTGGGCACAACTTGTGGGCCAAAGAGCCTGGCCTTGTGTTGTACTGTTCTACGCTCTATGTTAAGTGTGTGAGGTGTTGCATTTTCGGAAGTGAAACCAGGGGAAGACATGCACAATGAATGGCAGGGCCATGAGGAGTGTTGTAGAGCAGAGGGATCTAGGCATCCAGGAGCATAGTTGCCTAAAGGTGATGTCACCTTTAGGGTGGTTTAATGCTGCTCTTGGCATACTAGCCTTCATCAGTCAGTCATTGACTCCTTTATTCCAATATTTACTCCTCAGGCTTGAAGCTTTCGACCATGTCTACTTCGGCACTATCAATGTGTACTGTGGTGTACGTACTGCTATGCTTCCTGAAGTCAGTCACAATCTGGTCTTGCTGAGATTGAGGGAGAGGTTGTTGTCTATGTTCTCAATTTCCTTGCTGTATTGCGTCACATCATTATTCCACCCACTACGGCAGTGCCGTCTATGAACACGCCCTATCTAAGCTGGTCCCATTCGCCAGCATTTGGCCATACCCCTCGAAACTTTTCCTACCCATGTATGTGTCCAACTGCACAGTGGTGGGTGTATAAGATTGAGAACACATCCTTGCGGGGCACCAAGGATTATGGCAGTGGATGATTTGTCACCTATCCTCACTGATTGTGGTCTGTTGGTCAGGAAGTTGAGGATCCAGTTGCAGAGGCGAGGTGAGTGCCTACTCCAAGTTCCAGGAGTTTGGAGATGAGTTGTACAAGATGCTGGTGATGCAGCATTTGGAGTACTGTGTTCAATTTTGGTCACCCTGCTCTAGGATGTTGTTGAGCTGGAAAGAGCATCAAGAAGATCCACGAGGATGTTGCCAGGACTTGAAGGTCTGAGCTATAAGGAGAGGTTGAGCAGGCTAGGACTTTTTTCATTGGAGCATAGGAGGGTGAGGGGTGATCTTATAGAGGTGTACATGGTCATGAGGGGGATCTAGAACCAGAGCATAGGTTTAAGGTGAATGTGGAAGGTTTTAATAGGAAACTGAAAGGAAACTTTTTCACAGACGGTGGTGGGTATATGGAACAAGCTGCCAGAAGATAGTTGAGGCAGGTACTATAACAATATTTGAATGGGACATGGACCAAACGTGGGCAGGTGGGGCTAGCATAGACGGGACATCTTGGTTAGCGTGGGCAAGTTGGATCAAAGGGCCTGTTTCTGTGCTGAATGATACTAAGCCTCAATGGCTGTCAAGTCCAAGTACAAAAGGTAGAGCAAAGGGAAAGGTACAATGATAACTTTCCTCAAAGCTGGCTCTGTCAATTATATACTTGGTAAATACTCAGTGTAGATGTGACACCTTCATTTAGAGTAAATCATCTATGTTGCAATATTCAATCCCCCTGGTATTCTCATTCCAAGGCATCTCCAAGTTAATGGGGGGATGGGTTGTGTAGAGAGGGAATGGTCCAGACCACGCTTGGAGATTGGAAAAAATAATACATCCCCCCCCCCCCCCCCAACAAATTCTGAGAGCCCAAATTGGTCCAATGGTTCCTTTACTGTCACCTGTATAGTGAAATACATTTTCATGAAATACAGTGAACGATACAGTGAAATACAGCTCAGCAAGACTATCCCCGGACATAAGCATAATCACACCCAGTCAATAAAGAATGTACAGAACAGCGCACTGAGTCTATATGCAAGTGGTGCCATTCTACAATCCCAGCTGCAGCTGGCCACAAAGACCCGTTGCAGCCTTCGCCTACATTTCGGATTGCCTGCGATCCAATGTCCCTCTCCACACCTTGCCTTCTTCAACCCATGTCTGAGGGACGGAGAAGGTAAGATCCTCCCGCCCCCCCCCCGTTCTTTTTAGCCTTCCTTTTTCCAGCATCCGCTGCTGTCCCTGTCTCCTTCCACCCCCTTCCCGATTTCGGGTCCACGTGGTGAGCTGGGGCCAAGCTCGGTGGCCTTCCCTCTCTGGACGAGATGGGCCTGTGGTTCCCTCCTCTCCTGTCCACATACTGGCCCTGGGTCAGACTCCCTCCGGTCCACATACTGGCCCTGGGTCAGACCCCTCCTCTCCTGTCATGGGGCGAGCAGAGACGGGCTCGGCGGCAACCTCTCCGGGCTGGTTCTCGTTACCACGGCAGCGAGCCAAGCCTGTTGTCGGGCATGGCCACAGCCCGTCAGGATGCAACCTTGTGCCACGTCTTATTTGGGTCACGGTTTGAAAGAGTGAACTTCTGTTACTCAAAGGCAGGGTCACCCGCATTGGAAAGTAACATCAAGATCTCGGAGAATGGCCAGAAAGAGCATGGTCAAAGATCTGAATGAACAGCGGGAACCTGATGTTACCTAGCCTGCTGAACATTCCCATTCCATGTTGGGGTTAGCTACACTTGGAAAACCATCACATCTTACACTCTAGTTTAACAGGAGGGGGCTCTCAAGTTTTATCATCATCCATGAAGTTTATCACCGTGAATTTGATTTTTGAAAGATTGTTACCTCGAGTTCGACTTCTGGATTTTTTTTGTGTTTCTTCCTTGTTTTCGCCTGTATCGTCATCTGTATCAATCAGTGCAAAGAATTCCTCGAGATTCTCCCCTTCTGCCTTGGCGAGGCTGAAGTTACCGTACTTCAGAGTGCCTGGCCCATCAACCAGTATCTGTGGGAGGGCAGAAAAAGAGAATACAGTAATATGGCAATTTCTCTAATTTCCCCCTCCACCCCACTCTCTCCCTTCTTTGCCCACCCCAGTCGCCCTACCAGTTCAACTGTTCACATCCTTGTATCCCTCTCCTAGTCTTAGCTTCCCCAGCCAACAATGGGCCATTATGGGCTCCACCCTTCCTGAGGTCATTTGAGGCTTCGACTGCTGGCTGCGGGAGATTCGATCGCCCTGACGGATGGTTCGACTGCCCCGACCGCGGGAGAAGAATGAGGGAAGAAGATTGAACTTTATTGCTTTCCATCACAGTGAGAAATGTGGGGAGTCCGCTGTGGTGGATGTTTATTTTAACTTTTATATAGTTGTGTGCCTTGTTGCTTTATTTTTGGTATGACTGCATGGTAATTCGCATATCACGGTACCTTGATTGGTGCATGCGACAATAAAAGACCTTTGAAACCTTTGTTGCCAACCCTGATTTGTTCCGACCTTTACTTGTCTCCAATTTCTCCCCGGTAGGCACGGCTATCCCGCCGCGGTCTCTGGTGGGACCAAGAACCCCTCCGAAGGCTCGCGATCAGTGGGACAGGGAACCCGCCCAAAGGCTCGATAGCACCCAATGCCTCCAGCGTCCTCAAGGTCGGCTGCAGGAAGTTCCCCTGGGACACAAAGTTGGCCGGGCGAGGAGAGGGACGTCGGTTCGCGGGAGCTGCTCCAGTACATCGAGCGTGCGGCCGAACGGACATTCAATAATAGCGACAATAATGGCGGCGCCCGCATGTGTAATATATGCAAAAATAATTTCACTGTGTAGTTGCACATGTGACAAATAAACCACTGTTGACTACTGACCTATACCTTATCTCCAGAAGCTGCCTGACCCGCTGAGTTACTCCAGCATTTTGTGTCTATCTACAACAATACGGTAGGTAGTTAATATGCAATCTTTGGGAAAATAACATTTAAAAGTATACTTCTTGAGCCACATTATGATATTAATTTATAGTCTCAAACGTGGCAAAGCGGGCAATGATTTCCTCAAACTGCTTTCACATCTACCACAGAATAAAATGTCTAACCGCATTTAACAACCACAACTGAAGGGGGATCCCAATCAAAGATAAAGTCAAAGAGCTACACATCATGGAAATACACCCTTCCACCCAGCTTACCCATGCTGACCAAGATGCCCCATCTAAACTCAATATATTTGGTCCATATCCCTCTAAAACTTCCATATCCATGTACCTTTGCCCAAACATCTTTTAAATGTGGTTATAGTAAAAGATATGAAATGAGAGAGAAGGAGGAAGTGGTATTTCAAGGTGGAGACCACAGTACAATGAAAAGCGCGACAACTAATACACAGAGCAACGGAAAATTGAGGAAGGGTCTGGCTAACAATCAGTTGTTTTGGGAAACAAAACCAGGCCAGTTGATTCGGGACAGCATGGAAAAAACTATGGTAGAAATAAAGTCAATTACAAAAACTACTTTGGAAACAAACACATTCATTGTTCAACAACTAAGCCTTACCCAATACAAAAGTGTCCATTTACCTTAGCAGGGTTAAGATCACAAAATACGATGCCCAACTTGTGGATCTGGTGCAAACCCATCATCAGATCAACGCCAAACTCTCGAACTACATCCTCGAGTAAATATTCATCTTGGGCAATAATCATTGCCAGTGAACCTCCTGCAAAAGACACAAGGTGGTTTAGATACATTATTGTCATGGTGTACCAAGGTACGGTGATAGGCTTGGCTTTGCATGCTGTCCATCAGATGAGATAATACCATACATAAATAGAATCAAATCAACCTCGTACAATAGGTAGAACAGAGAAGATACAGAGTGTAGGATATAGTTCTCAGCATTGTAGCGCATCACTTCCAATGTCTACAATGCGGTATAGGTGAATCGGACAGAGCCATAGCTTATGGAGTAGTAGCTCCTTCTCTGGGAAGAACATGTAAAGCATGACACAAAGATCTGTAGAGTAACTCAGCGGGTCAGACAGCATCTCTGGAGAAAAGGAATAGGTGACGTTTCGGGTCGAGACCCTTCTGATGTCACCTTGACGATCGTTGAATGAAAGGACTATTCAGAAGCCTAATATGAGAGGGTAAGATGCTGTTCTTGAGTCTGGTACTGTCAATAGTAGCCGGGATGGTAGAGCTGCTGCCTCACAGCGCCAGAGACCCAAGGTTCCATCCTGACTGGGGGCTTTCTTTGTGGAGTTCTCACAGTCCCCTGTGATTGTGTGCATGTCCTCCGGATACTCCAGTTTCCTCCCTTAGTGTGTAGGGAGTGGATGAGAAAGTGGGTTAACATTAAACTAGTGTCAGCGGGTGGTCGATGTGGACTTAGTGGAATATGCTGTAATTCTAAACTAAATGCTGAAGATTTAAAGTACATTGGAAGAACATTTATCCAATATTGAATGTAGATTTGGGATCTGTGAAATAAAGGCTGAAAATTCTGGGAATACTCAGGAATAATCAGGTGAGAGAAATAGTTACACTTTGAGGTCTTTGCCCCATCTTCCTGTAGATGACAAATGAACAATCAATGTAAAACAAAGAACTGCAGGTGCTGGTTAATACACAAAAGGACACAGAATGCTGGAGTCACTATGGATAGCACAGGGAAGTAACATTTCAGAAGAACGGTCCCAACCCAAAAGTTATCAATCCATGTTCTCCAGAGATGCTGCCTGACCCGCTGAGTTACTCCAGCACTCTGTGAAACGTCACCTATCCATGTTCTGCAGAGATGCTGCCTGACCCGCTGAGTTACTCCAGCACTCTGTGGCCTTTAGTAGATGAATGAGTAACCTCTGTTATTGACTCGACATCTATTTCCACAAATGCTGCTCAATGAAAATGGATCCAGAAAAAACACGAATCAATTCAACAAATATTCAAAAAACAGGAACTGGTGGAGACACTCACCAGGCTGAGCAGCCTCTGTGGAGATTGAGGTTACTCAGTCGTCATTATCCATCAACAGGATGATGGGGCAATGACTTAAAATCACGTTGAATTGTTTCTTTCTACTGACTTACAGTGTATTGCCAGAATTTTCAGCCTGTCATTCACAGTTCCTGCATCTACTCAATCTTGGATCAATTCTTTTCAAATGTACTTTGAAGTACTTCATTACTGGGGCATTGAGTACGTCTTTGTAAAACACATCAGACAGGTGCCAGTGATTAAGGCCAGCATCAAGTGCCCCCATGGTCTTGATGCTCCAGACCTACCCTGAAACCCCACTCATCACCTGTACCAGGTGGGCACCCACCATACCTCAAATCCTGCTTCATGCCAAGGTCACCTGGTGCCACTTTCAGAAGATGGGGATGTAATGATGACTCCCAAAGTAGCTACAATGGGCGGCACAGAAGCGCAGCGGTAAAGTTGCTGCCTCACAGCGACAAAGACCCGGGTTCCATCCTGACTACGGGTGCTGTATTTAAGAGGGAGTTAGATGTGGCCCTTGTGGCTAAGGGGATCAGAGGGTATGGAGAGAAGGCAGGTACGGGATACTGAGTTGGATGATCAGCCATGATCATATTGAATGGCGGTGCAGGCTCGAAGGGCCGAATGGCCTACTCCTGCACCTAATTTCTATGTTTCTATGTTTCTATGCTGTCTGTACGAAGTTTGTATGTTCTCCCTGTGACCTGCGTGGGTTTACTCCAGATGCTCCGGTTTCCTCCCACACTCCAAAGATGCGCAGTTTGTAGGTTAATTGGCTTCTGTAAGTTGTCCCAGTGTGTTGGATAGAACTAGTGTACGGGTTGATCTCAGTGGGCTGAAAGGCCTATTTCCACATTGTATCTAAACTGAACTAATATTTTAAACAACATTTAGCAAGAAGGAAAAGCTATTGATTGGTCGGTAGTTTTGTAATTGGAAGGTTATTGATCCCACACAGCTAACGCTCAGTCCCAGTTGTTTTGCATACATTAATAATTTAAATAGAAATGCAAATGGCATGATAAAGGAGGTTGAAAAATGATCCAAAAGTTGGACAGATGGTTGACTGCAAGGAAAAAAGCTTTCAATGCACCATTCAGCTGGACTGGAAAGTTGCAAATTAAATTTAATCCCAAGAAGGGTGAGGTAATGCATTTACGGAATAGCCATTAGGGAATGCACAGTGAATGAAAGAGAGAAAAATGTAAAGGAATAGAGGAACAATAGGGGTCGAGATCCACAGATTCTTCAGATTGAATGAACATAAATAGTACAGCACAGTCACTTCCGTCCACAAGTGAACATTCCCGCACAAGATCCATATCCCCCCCATTCCCTGCACTTCCATGTGGCATAACCAAGCGTCTCTTCAATGCCACTACAGTATCTGCCTCAACCACCACCCCGGCAATATGCTCCATGCACGCACCACCCTCTGTGTATAAAATCTTGACCCGCACATCTCTAAACATTGCCCCTCTCGCCTTAAAGCTATGCCCTCTAGTATTTGATATTTCCATCCTAGTTTCGCTCTACCCTATCTAGGCCTCTCATCATTTCCATCATGTCTCCCCTCAGCTTGGAATACAAAGAGCAGGCAGGTAATGATAGAATGGTACATTGTGCTTGCTGGGCCACAGCTTGAGTACCATCTGGTTGGAGAAATGTGATTACATAGGAGAGGAACAGAAGAGCTATCGGTTACAGTTACAGGACTGGACAATTACAGCTGAGAGAAAGCAATAGAAAGGGCAGCCTTTGGAACAGAGGGAAGAATTAACTGCGTACAAAATCATGAGGGACTTAGTAAAAGGATTTATTTCCCTCGGCTGAAAATTTTAAAAAAACTACAAATATAGATTCAAAGGCCAGTTCAAAGCAACCTAAGGGAGTTGTGGAAAATCATTCACACCAGAACTTTGTTGGGGTCTGCAATTCACTGCTGAAAAAAAAATGAGAAGGTAGAAACCCCATTACATTTAAAAAGTACTTGAATGTGTCCTCAATAAGGCTCGACCAGCAGGACCATAGACCAGTACAGGGGAGGATGGATTGTTCAGCTTTGGCGTTCAGAGCCTGCACCAACCAGTGATCACCCGTACACGAGTTCTATCCTCCACATTAGCCAATTAACCTACAAACCTGCATGTCTTAGGAATATGGGAGCAAACCAGTCCACCTGGAAAAAACCCATGCAGTCACAGGGAAAATGTGCAAACTCCATACAGACAGCACCCAGGTGGAACTGGGGTCTCTGGCACAGTGAGGCAGCAACTCTATGCCACCGTGCCATTCTGAGTGCCATCTGTTTCACACCGGTGGTGAGTATATGGAACGAGCTGCCAGAGGAAGTAGTTGAGGCAGGTACAATTAACATTCAATGGCAGAAACATTTCATAAGCATTTGGACAGCTACATGCACAGGAAAGGTTTAGAGGGATATGGGCCAAATATGGGCAAATGGAAGTAGAGTAAATGGGGAATCTTAGTCGGCATGCATAAGGGGCAGAATGGTCTGTTTCTGTGCTCTGACATTTAAATGATGTTTGGACATGCAAGTGGACAAGCAAGGTTTGGAGGGATATGGTCCAAATGCAGGCCAATAGCTTAGATGAGACATCTAAGTTGGTCCTATGGCCCTGTTTCCGTGCTCAATAACCATATGTACAATTTGGGATGAAAGAAGAAAAAGTGCTGGAATAACTCAGCGGATCAGGCAGCATTTTTGTAGAACATGGATAGGTTATGTTTCAGGTCGGGATCTTTGTTCAGACTGAATGTGGGATGAATGGCCTCATTGTTTGGTAACTTTTCTATGCCTTTATTTCAAGGATTTGAATCCTTACCTGTGCACAGTTCCACCACAAGCCATAGGTGATTGCTCGTCTCATACCACTCATGAAACGATACGATGTTCTGGTGTTCAATACCATGAGTAAGTCGTACCTAGATCAATATATATTAGTACGCATTTGCTTCGTTCTATATTGCAAAATTAAAATACATATATAACGTTATCTGTACCAAGAAAGCAATACCTCAAGTAACAAAATAAACTCAGATAGGCAAGATGCAAAAACAGCACAAATCTATATGGTAGGTCTGCATATTCCCACCAATCAGTTTTTAAGATCCCCAACAATTGCTGATGTTATCAAGTGTAACTCACCCGGTTAGTGATCTCTGGTCTTTTTGATTTATCAATACATAAAATAGCTACAAAATTAATTGTTCCTTTTCTTCTGCCTTTGTAAACAGTAGATTTATTTCCTTTCCCAATTTCTTCATAGAGGATAAAGTTTTCCATTTTGATTATTCTATCAACTGAAATTGAAAAAAACAAATAATCACACGCTGATATTCACTATTTACATCCAATGTTCATTAATAAACATCAGAAGAATTTTCTGAGGCACTTTGGACATTCACATTAAAAAAAAAGCAAAGTTGATTTGAAAAATAACATAGAACCCTCACGGGAACAGGCCCTTCGGCCCACACTGCTTGTGCCAACATGATGCCAAAACCAACTCTATCTGCCTGCCTATACATGATCCATATCCCTCCATTCCCTGCTCATGCGTGTATCTATCCTAACATCACTATTGTATTGCCATAGAGGGAGTACAGAGAAGGTTCACCAGACTGATTCTTGGGATGGCAGGACTTTCATAAGAAGAAACACTGGATAGACTCGGCTTGTACACGCTAGAATTTAGAAGATTGAGGGGGGATCTTACGGAAACTTACAAAATTCTTAAGGGGTTGGACAGGCTAGATGCAGGAAGATTATTCCCGATGTTGGGGAAGTCCAGAACAAGGGGTCACAGTTTAAGGATAAGAGGGAAGTCTTTTAGGACCGAGATGAGAAAATCATTTTTTACACAGAGTGGTGAATCTGTGGAATTCTCTGCCACAGAAGGTAGTTTTTAATCATTCGAAATAAAGATATCATTCATAGTTGAGGCCAGTTCATTGGCTGGATTTAAGAGAGTTAGATGTGGCCCTTGTGGCTAAAGGGATCAGGGTGTATGGAGAGAAGGCAGGTATGGGATATTGATTTGGATGATCAGCCATGATCATATTGAATGGCGGTGCAGGCTCGAAGGGCCGAATGGCCTCCTCCTGCACCTATTTTCTATGTTTCTATTGTATAATTCTCCAACACCACCCCTGGCAGCGTGTTCTGGGCACTCAGCATCTTCTGTGTAAAAAAGCTTCATAACATCATGATCATAAATGATAGAAGCAGAATTGGGTCATTCGGCCCATCAAGTCTACCCTGCCATTCAATCATGGCTGATCTATCTCTCCCTCCTAACACCATTCTCCTGTCTTCTCCCCATAACCCCTGACACCAGTACTAATCAAGAATCTACCTATCTCTGCCTTAAATATATCCACTGACTTGGCCACCACAGCCTTCTGTGGCAAAGAATTCTACAGATTCACCACCTCTGACAAAATAAATTCCTAATTTCCTTCCTAAAATAATATCCTTTAATTCTGAGGCTATGACCTGTAGTCCTAGACTCTCCCACTAATGGAGACGTCCTCTACACATCCACTCTACCAAAGCCTTTCACTATGCAGTGCGTTTCTATGAGGTTCCCCCTCATTCTTCTAAACTCCAGCAAGTACAGGCCCAGTATTTTGATGCTTGCTGCAGTTTAGCAAGTCATATATTAACCTACTCATTCCTGGCATCATTCTCATAAACCTTCTCTGGACCCTCTCCAGAGCCAGCACATCCTTCCTCAGATATTGTTTGTCATATACATACATGATCTGTATGATGGTGTGGTAAATTGGATTAGTAAGTATGTAGATGATACTAAGATATGTGGTGTTGTGGATAATGAAGTAGATTTTCAAAGTCTACAGAGAGATTTAAGCCATTCGGAAGAGTGGGCTGAAAGATGGCAGATGGAGTTTAATGCTGATAAGTGTGAAGTGTTACATGTTGGCAGGACAAATCAAAATAGGATGTACATGGTAAATGGTAGCGAATTGAGGAATGCAGTTGAACAGAGGGATCTAGGAATAACTGTGTATAGTTCCCTGAAGGTGGAATCTCATGTAGATAGGGTGGTAAAGAAAGCTTTTGGTATGCTAGCCTTTATAAATCAGAGCATGAGTATAGAAGTTGGGATGTAATGTTAAAATTGTACAAGGCATTGGTGAGGCCAATTCTGGAGTATGGTGTACAATTGTGGTCGCCAAATTATAGGAAAGATGTCAACAAAATAGAGAGAGTACAGAAGAGATTTACAGAAGAGAATGTTGCCTGGGTTTCAGCACCTGAGTTACAGAGAAAGGTTGAACAAGATAGGTCTTTTTTTTTGGAGCGCAGAAGGTTAAGGGGGGACTTGATAGAGGTCTTTAAAATTATGAGAGGGATAGACAGAGTTGACGTGGATAATCTTTTTCCATTGAGAGTAGGGAAGATTCAAACAAGAGGACGTGATTTGAGAAGTAAGGGACAAAAGTTTAGGGGTAACATGAGGGGGACTTCTTTACTCAGAGAGTGGTAGCTGTGTGGAATGAGCTTCCAGTGGAAGTGGTGGAGGCAGGTTTGATTTTATCATTTAAAAATAAATTGGATAGGTATATGGACGGGAAAGGAATGGAGGGTTATGGTCTGAGTGCAGGTAGACGGGACTAGGTGAGAGTAAGTGTTCGGCAGGGACTAAAAGGGCCGAGATGGCCTGTTTCCGTGCTGTAATTGTTATATGGTTATATGGTGCTTTCAATATAGCAAATGCGGTCTGAGCAGCGCCTTATAGAGCCTCAGCATTACACCACTGTTTTTGTACACAAGCCCTCTCAAAATAAATGCTAACATTGCGTTTGTTTTCTTTATTACCGATTTGACTTGCAAATTAACTTTTTGGGAATCCTGCACCAGCACAAGTCCCTTTGCACCTGCGATTTCTGGATTCTCTCCCCATTTATAAAATAGTCTAAGTCTTTATTCCTACTACCAAAATGCATGACTCCACACTTTGCTACACTATATTCCATTTATCACTTCTCTGCGCTCCCAACTGATCCAAGTCCTTCTGCAGAGTCCCTGCTTTCTCTGCACTACCTGCCTCTCCACCTATTTTCACATCATCCGCAAATTTAACCACAAAGCCTTCGATCCCCTCATCCAAATTATTAATATACACGAAGAGCAGCGGCCCCAGCACCGAGCCCTGTGGAACTCCACTAGTCACTGGCAGCCAACCAAAAAAGCCCCCTTTATTGCCACTCTTTGCCCTCTGCCATCCAGCCAACCTGATATCCATGCTGGTATCTGTCCTTTGATACGCAGGCTCTTATCTTCATACCACGGGCTCTCATCTTCCCCCACACTTGCACTTCCCACAAACTTGCCCCACACTTCTCCTTTGAACTTTGCCCCTCTCACGTTAAAGTTATTCCCACCCTGGGAAAAGAGATTCTGACTTTCCTCCCTATCCACTCTTCTCTTAATCTTATAAACTTCTATAACCTCAACCTCTGACACTCCAGAGTCTGTCAAATATCTCCCTTTAGCCAATACCCTCTAAACCAGTCATCATTCTGGGAAACCCCCTCTGCACCCTTCCTGTAATGGAGCGATCAGAATTGCAAACAATATTCCAAACGCAGCCTAACCAAAAGCCAGTGAAAAAGGGATGCGTTAGCTTTAGGGATCATCAGACCAATGAGACAATGCACATCCAATCCAGAGAATGAGATGAAGAGTCGAGGGGAGTCGACAGAGTCCACACCATTAAATAATTTAAACTCAAGGAGAATAATAAACCAGTGAATGGTCAGGGCTGGTTGAAATGCAAGGACAATGCAAGATTGGATAGAAGCCATGAAGATTTCTGGAAGTGCAGCCAGGGCTGGAGTACTCTGGTTATGATGCTGGAGAATGTCATGAGTGTCGTTCTTTTAAGGAACAAGGAAGACTGAGGTGAAGGTCACAATATAACAGTGCTACACAGACAGAGGTACCAACTCTCAGTTGAGATCAAACACATTTACAGCGCAGGAGACCATACAGCCCACCATGTCGATGCTGGCCAAATATTTCATCCAACCTCTCAGCCCTTGGTCCATATTTAGTTTAGTTTATTGTCACATGTACCAAGGTAGTGAAAAGCTGTTTTTATTGTTAAAAATAGCTATTTTACTCTAAATAATCTTAAAATAGCACAGCCAGGGGATACGGGGAGAAGGCAGGAACGGGGTACTGATTGGGGATGATCAGCCATGATCACATTGAATGGCGGTGCTGGCTCAAAGGGCCAAATAGCCTACTCCTGCACCTATTGTCTATTGTGTGCTGGAGTCAGTGGAAAGACTATACATGATTATAATCAAGCCATCATGATAAAGGATAAGGGAATAATGTTTAGCGCAAGTTAGCACCGTTAGAGTAAGAAATACTGCTGAAGGGGTAGTTTAAAAGAGTTGATCATTGTAATGAATGATTGTAGATCCACTTATGGGACTAGCACACAGAGAGTCACCTGGCTTCAGCACTATCTTGGGTTTTATGTCTCAGTGTCTTATTCGGGTACTACCTATATCCGTTGAGAGTTTTCAGCCTCTGCTGCTCTTCAGTTTAGAGATACAGCATGGAAACAGGCCCCTTGGCCCACCGACTCCGCCCGACCAGCGATCCCCATACACCAACATTAACCGACACACACTAGGGACCATTAACAATTTTACCAAAGCCAATTAACCTACAAACCTGTACATCTTTGGAGTGTGGGAGGAAATCGGAGCACCCGGAGAAAACGTGCACAGGTCATGGGGAGAACGTACAAACTGGACAGACAGCACCTGTGGTCGAACCCAGATCACTGGCGCTGTAAGGCAGTAACTCTACTGCTGCGCTACAGTGCCACCCTTCCATACAATGAAATTCCAGACCCACCCTCTCTCCCCATCACTTGTTAAATGCGGTATAATTCCACCATCCTACACCTCCTCAGTCCCTCTGCCAATTAAATATATGCTCCTCAGTCACTTATCTCTGAGGGAAAAGGTTATTTTGTCTTTATCCAGACGAGGTCTTTCTTAATTTTACATACATTAAAGTTACTAGACCGTACCCTGAGGGATAGGACACACCTATCCATTTAGATGGACAGGGGCTGAAAAGGGAATCAGCTTGGTTTTGTACTTTGGAACTTGGGGCAGTTAATGAATATGTCCTGAGGACAGTCCGTATTAACAGTTGAGGAGGCACTGAACATCTAAAGGTGTATGAAGGTACACAAATCTCAAAGTCAATTTCAAATTCGCAGACGACACCACCATTGTCGGCCAGATATCAAACAATGATGAGATAGAGTGCAGGAAAGAGATGGAGAACCTTGTGTCCTGGTGTCCTTTCTCTCCATGTCAGCAAGACAAAGGATATAGTGATCGACTTCATGAAGCAAAGTGGTACACATATCCCAGTTTGTATTGACACATATCACAGTATGGTATGGCAACTGCTCTGTCTCCGACCGGAAAGCACTGCAGAGGGTGGTGAAAATTGCCCAATGCATCACCGGTTCCTCGCTCCCCTCCATTGAGTCTGTCCAAAGCAAGCGTTGTCTGCGAAGGGCGCTCAGCATCGCCAAGGACTGCTCTCACCCCAACCATGGACTGTTTACCCTCCTACCATCCGGGAGGCGCTACAGGTCTCTCCGTTGCTGGACCAGCAGGTCCAGGAACAGCTTCTTCCCTGCGGCTGTAACACTACTCAACAATGTACCTCGGTGACTACCAATCACCCCCCCCCCCCCTCCCCCGGACACTCCTCCCACAGGAAAAACACTATGACTGTATGCATGTAAATAGTTTTATTTATTGAAATCATATTCTATGTCGCTCTTCCAGGGAGATGCCAACTGCATTTCGTTGTCCCTGTACTGTACACTGACAATGACAATTAAAGTTGAATCTGAATCTGAATGACGGCGCCGAAGTACATCCCATCTACCTAATTCGTGATCCTCGGACTATCTTTAATCAGACTTTAATCAACTTTACCTTGCACTAAACGTTATTCCCTTCTCATGTATCTGTAAAATGTAATCATGTTTTGTCTTTCTGCCGATTGGTTAACATGCAATAAAAACTTTTCACTGTACCTCGGTACACATGACAATAAACTAAACTGAACTGTGCTGGAAGACTGGAGGGTGGCAAATGTTGTGCCTCTCTTCAAGAAAGGATGCAAGGAAAGGGCTGACAACTATTGGCCAGTGAGCTTATTATCTGTGGTCAGAAAGTTACTGGAGAGTATTCTGAGGGACAGGCGAAATGAATAAGTTTATTGGCCAAGTATTCACATGCAAGGAAAAAGCTCCGCCCACAAGTGACAATATGACATACAGTGACAGTTAGGAATGACACATAAAACATTAAACGCATTTAGATGGACAGGGGCTGATTAGGGATAGTCAGCATGGTTTTGTACTTGGGAGGTCGTGTCTCACGAATCAGATTGAGTTTTTTAAAGATGTGACCAAAAGTCTGAGGGCAGAGCTACAGACGTTGTATACATGGATTTCAGTAAGGCATTTGGTCGGCTGCTCTGGAAAGTCAGATCCCATGGGATGCCAGGAGAGATAACTGAATGGATAGAGAATCACTTCCTCTGGTATCCCCAGCACCCGTGGGAGCTGACAGAGACTTCAATGCACACACTGACAACCAGCATCCCTACCACCAGTCACCCACACCAATACACCCCCTCACACATCACCCTCAGTTGCACCCCAAACTCCCCTCACTGCATTGCACCCCCCTCTTTGCACACCCTCAACCCCCCCCCCCCCTTACGTTGCATCTCCCTCACCCTCCCTGTTGCACCATTCTCCTCCTCCCTACATTCCCACTCCCTCCACTGCATCCCATCCCGTTGCACCTACTTCTCCCCCATCCTCCAGATGTTGCACCCCCTCTTGTATCCCCCTCACCCCAAACTCCTGTTGCACCCCCTTCCCACATTGCACCCCGATCCCCTCTGTTCACCCCCCCCCCCCGTGTTGCACCACCTTCACCCCCCCCGTTGCTCCTCACACACCCCTCACACTCCCTCCATTACATCCCAACCCTCGTCCATTGCAGACACCTCTGACACAACCCCCTTCACCCCACCTGTTGCACCTCGCTCACCCCCCTCTTCTGTTACCCCCCCCCCCCCCATCACTGCGTCCTCCACCCCCGGCTGACAGCTCCTCCCTCCCCCTTCCCGTCTCTCCCCCACCATCACTCTACCTCACCACCTTCTCTCCCCCCCTCACCACCACCGCCTCTCTCACTACCCCCCTCCCATCACATCTCTCCCCCCCACTCCCTCATCACCGTCTCCCCCTTCGCCCCTCTCCTCCTCACCTCTCCTTCACCACCAGTCTCCCCTTTCCCGCAGTCCTTGTCCCTCACTGTCTCTCCTCCCCTCACCAGTCTCCCCCAACCCCACCACCATCTCCACCCCCTAGAGTCAGTCTCCCCACTACCAGTCTCTCCTCCCCTCACCAGTCTCTCCCCCCCTCAGCAGTCTCTCCCCCCCTCCTTAACCACAGTCTCCCCATCACCATGTCCCCCCCGTCCCCAGTCTCACTACAGTCTCCCCCAACTCCACCACCATCTCCACCCCCTGGAGTCAGTCTCCCCACTACCAGTCTCTCCCCCCCCCCCTTAACCACAGTCTCCCCCCCACCTTAACCACAGTCCCCCCCCACCGTCCCGTTTCTCCCCATTCTCACCAGTCTCCCCCCCTCAGCAGTCTCTCCCCCCCCTTAACCACAGTCTCCCCCCCTTAACCACAATCTCCCCCCCCTTAACCAGTCTCTCCCCCCCCTTAACCACAGTCTCTCCCCCCTTAACCAGTCTCCCCCCCCCCTTAACCACACTCCCCCCCTTAACCAGTCTCTCCCCCCCTAACCACAGTCTCCCCCCCCCCTCTTAACCAGTCTCTCCCCCCTTAACCACAGTCTCCCCCCCCCTTAACCACAGTCTCCCCCCCCCCTTAACGGGATACTGAGTTGGATGATCAGCCATGATCATATTGAATGGCGGTGCAGGCTCGAAGGGCCGAATGGCCTACTCCTGCACCTATTTTCTGTTAACCACAGTCTCCCCATCACCGTGTCCCCCCCCCCCGTCCCCAGTCTCACTACAGTCTCTCCCTCATCACCGTCTGTCCCCCCTCATCATCATCTCCCCCCTCCCCCCACCTTAACCACAGTCTCCCCCCTCCCCATTCTCCCCTGTTCACCGTCTCTCCCACTCTGCCCCACACACACCAGTCTCCCCCCCACTCTCCCCCCCTCTGCCCCACTGCCCCACACACCAGCCTCCACCACACTCCCCCCACCCTGCCCCACACACACACACCAGTCTCCACCACACTCCCCCACTCTGCCCCACACACACCAGTCTCCACCACACCCCCCCCCTGCCCCACACACACCAGTCTCCACCACACCCCCCCCTCCCCATTCTCGTGTCGCCCCCATTCTCACCGGGACGTTCCCGCAGTGACGGTTGACCGTTGGACGTTGACGGTTGACGTTCCCGCCTCCCCGGCGGCCGGAAGTGCGCTGGGCGCCGGCACAGTGGGAGCAGAGCGGGGGGGGGGGGGTGCGGTGTCCGCCTCCCCCTCCCCCATCCCCGGAGCTGTGCCCCTCTCCCCATGCCCTTCCATCCCCATACAATATACACATCCCCTGCCTGAGGACGAGGGCAGCTAGAGCTGGGTCCCGTGGACAATGTCTCTGTGTCTCCCCTCCACCCCCCCCCCCTTGTGCGGGCGGATAATGGTCGCGCCCCCCCCGCCCCTGGTCACCGCGGCGCCCGTTGCCCCGGCAACCACGGCCGGGCTGGGAGCAGCGTCATGTGCTGGAGTAACTCATGCAGCATCTGTGGACAACATGGATAGGTGACGGTTCCAGTCGGGACCACTCTTAGAAGGCTCTGAAGAAAGGCTCTGAAGAACCTCAGTCTGTAGGCTCCCAACCCAAAAGATCATCTATCCATGTTTTCCAGAGACGCTGTCTGACCTGTTGAGACAATAGACAACAGGTGCAGGAGGAGGCCATTCGGCCCTTCGAGCCAGCACCGCCATTCAATGTGATCATGGCTGATCATCCACAATCAGTACCCCGTTCCTGCCTTCTCCCCATATCCCCTGACTCCGCTATCTTTAAGAGCCCTATCTAGCTCTCTCTTGAAAGCATCCAGAGAACCTGCCTCCACCGCCCTCTGAGGCAGAGAATTCCACAGACTCACAACTCTCTGTGAGAAAAAATGTTTCCTCGTCTCCGTTCTAAATGGCTTACCCCTTATTCTTAAACTGTGACCCCTGGTTCTGGACTCCCCCAACATGTTTGCTGCCACTCGCGTGTCCAAACGCTTGAATCATGGCTGATCATCCCCAATCAGTACCCCGTTCCTGCCTTCTCCCCATATCCCCAGACTACGATCTATTTAAGGGCCCTATCTTGAAAGCATCCAGAGAATTGGCCTCCACCGCCTTCTGAGGCACAGAATGGAATATAGAACAGTGTAGCACAGGAATGGGCACTTTGGCCCACAATGTTTGTGCTGAACAGGAAACCAAGTTAAACAGATCTCCTCCGCCTGTCATCATCATAATTGAAACCATCAACGGGCACGGTGCCTTACAATGCTGTTGCAACAGTGATCACAACTTCTACTGAAGTGTGGATCGCCGTTGGCTCGCTAGGAGCTCATCCGCCCTTTGACAGGTCTTGTTTTCGATCACGTTGGGGGTCCACAGCCCCCTCCTCACCTGGCAAACCAGGTGGGGAAGACGGTATAATCGCCGACTATCCGACCATGGAGCAGGTAGCACGGGATTACATGGTACCTGTGGCGGGGGAAACCCCCCCCCGACCTGACCTGAGACAGGTCCTCCGCCTGTACATGATCCATATTCTCTGCACTGCCGCGTGCCGCTCCGAAAAATGTAGACATATACATGGATAGGAAAGGTTTGGAGGGGTATGGGCCAAATGTGGGCAGGTGGGACTGGTGTAGATGGGTCGGCATGGGCAAATTGGGCCGAAGTGCCTGTTTACACACTGTATCACTCTGTGACTCTGACCACCGCCCCTGACCATGTTCCAGGCCCACATTGCTCTCTCTGTAAAATAACATGCCGACAGTAACTTGAATTACTCCAACATCTGCAGTTGCAGGGGAACATTCTTGGTGAGGGGGTGGTTTGGGTGGGAAGGGATGAGTGAACCAAGGGGTTGCAGATGTAGCGAATGGTCTCAAAAAGGCAACCAGCATCATCCCTGTACACTAGCACAATCCTACACAGCAGGGACAATGTTATAATTTACAGAAGCAAATTAACCTACAAACGAACGTCGCTGGCTACTGGAGCCAAGATCGCCCCATCAACCGAAGGCTCGAGGCCCCCGACCACGGGAGAACAAAGAAGGGAAGAGATTGAATTTATTTTCACCCTCCATCACAGTGAGGAATGTGGAGGAGTCACGGTGGTGGATGTTTATGTTAAAATGTATTTTGTGTGATCTGTTGCTTTTTATTGGTATAACTGTGGCAAATCAAATTCCTCGTATGTTGCAAAACATACTTGACTAATAGTGTATGATTATGATTATTATGATTAACCTGTATGTCTTTGGAGTGTGGGCGGAAACCGGGGTACCCGGAGAAAACAAACGTGGCCACGGATGGAACGTACAAACTCCGTACAGACAGTATCCATGGTCAGGATTGAGCCTGGATATCTGGCGCTGTGCGGCAGGAACTCTACCACTGCACCACCGTGCCGCCCGTTTTGTATTAGTAGTATTAATATTAAAGGAATTAACTCACTGGGTCAGACAGCATGCCTGCATAGCTGGAAAACAACTTCTAATGTGGTTCCAACATCTGTGGTGTGGAGTTCCTTGAACAGGAATGCATGACTCACACAAGCAGAATGAAATTATCCACCTCCGGATACCGAGAGTGACAAAAAAAATCTCTTTAGACTTTAGAGATACAGCGTGGAAACAGGCCCATTGGCACACTGAGTCCGTGCCAACTATCTCTGGAGAACCTAGATAAACCGTCAAATGCTCCTATGTTAACTCACACACTCATGGGACCATTCGTGAAAACCTCCTCTGAACCCTTTCCAGAGCCAGCCCTCTCCTTCCTCAGATACGGTGCCCAAAATCGCCCACAATACTCCAAATGCGGCCTGACCAGCTCCTTAGGCAGCATCTGTGGAGAACATGGATAGGTGATGTTTCACAGAGTGCTGGAGTAACTCAGCGGGTCAGGCAGCATCTCTGGAGAACATGGATAGGTGATGTTTTGGGTCAGGAAAATTCTTGGAAGGGTCTGAAGAACCTCACTCTGAGGGAGGCTACTGACCCAAAAGATCACCTATCCATGTTCTCCAGAGATGCTGCCTGACCCGCTGAGTTACTCCAGCACTCTGTGAAACGCCACCTATCCATGTTCTCCACAGATGCTGCCTGACCCGCTGAGTTACTCCAGCACTCTGTGAAACGTCACCTATCCATGTTCTCCAGAAATGCTGCCTGACCCGCCGAGTTACTCCAGCACTCTGTGAAACGTCACCTATCCATGTTCTCCACAGATGCTGCTGAGTTAACATAGAATATAGAACAGTACAGCACAGGAATAGGCACTTTGACCCACAATGTTTGTGCTGAACAAGATACCAAGTTAATCTGACCTACTCTGCCTGCAAATGATCCATATCCCTCTATTCTCTGACAAAAGCTTCTTAAACACCACTGTTGTATCAGCCTCTACCACCTTGAAAGTACTACCACAACGTTGAAGAAATATTTAGAGAGGTACATGGATAGGACAAGTTTAGAGCGATATGGGCCAAACGTGGGCAGGTGGGACTGGTGTAGATGCGGCATGTTGGTCGGCGTGGGCAAGTTGGGCCAAAGGGCCTGTTTACACACTGTATCACTCGATGACCACCACCCCTGACAATGTTCCAGGCCCACACTGCTCTCTCTGTAAAATAACATGCCGACAGTGACTTGAGTTACTCCAACACTTGTGTCTTTTTTTTTCTAGTTTTGGAGCATCTTTAGTTCCGTGTTTCTATGTTTATTCCATAGCTGCAAATTCCCAGCAGCCATCCAGCTCTTGAACATTGCACAATGTATGTTGGAGAGTCTAGAACCAGAGACCGTAGCCTCAAAATAAAAGAAAGTACCCTTTGAAAGGGGATGAGGATGGATTTCTTTAGCAAGAGAGTGATGAATCTGTAAAATTAATTGCCACAGACAGCGGTGGAGGCCAAGTCCATGGATATTTTTAAGGTGGAGATTGACAGCTTCAGAATCAGATTCAAACTTTATTGTCCTTGTGCTGTGTACATTACAGAGACAACGAAATGCAGTAAACAACGAAATGCATCTTTATTAATTAGTACGGGTGTCAGGGGTTATGGGGAGAAAGCAGGAGAATGGGGTTGAGAGGGAAAAAATAGATCAGCCATAGAAACATAGAAAATAGGTGCAGGAGGAGGCCATCCAGCCCTTTGAGCCAGCACCGCCATTCATTGTGATCATGGCTGATCATCCCCTATCAACAACCCGTGCCTGCCTTCTCCCCATATCCCTTGACTCCACTAGCCCCTAGAGCTCTATCTAACTCTCTCTTAAATCCATCCAGTCATTTGGCCTCCACTGCCCTCTGTGGCAGGGAATTCCATAAATGATTGAATGGTGGAGTAGTCTTGATGAGCCAAATGGCCTGATTCTGCTCCTAGAGCCTATGGTCTTGTGAACAACACTAACTAACCTCAGGAACTGTGATCTTCTATGGACTGTGTCTTTTGCTCAAAGGACTTTGGTTTCTGCACAATTATGGTTACACAGTATTATAGTTATTAACTTGTATCGTTAATTATTGTGTATTTATCTCTGTGTTGTTGCATTTAAGGGCCTGTGGAGCTGCAGCAAGTAAGGATTTCACTGTCCCGTTGCCGCGACTTCACTTGACACAACTCATTCCTCATGTGTGAATCATACATTTCTCTGCCCAAGGCCCACCATACCACAGACACTGCAACCTGGCTGGGATTCAAGCTGTTTGTACGCATTTCTTCTTCTTAGGCCCCCCCTTCAGTCATGGCTGACCATGTGTATCTCCAGGGTGCTATTCCGTATATGGAGGATGCCTGTGCGTGACTATGTTTAATGTGGGGAGACTGGTGCACAGACAGCCACCCCACGGTCCTTGACAGATCTGGGTCAGGGTCCAATGGCATGGAGTCCAAGACGACCTGAGACCCTTTTCTGCTGCAGCCTTCATCCGCCTTCCCAGGCGTTGTGACGCTCCACTAAGGTCAGCCATCGTCCTCCGCCTGTTCCACCGTTGAGGTCTTGGTTGGATTGCTTTTTGTCAGAGACCTCCCCGCTCGTCTTTACCGCCATAGAGATAGGAAGTCCTGTTTACCAGCTGCTATAAGGTTATATAATGCGCATAAATAACTGCACTTTTTTTTTAAAATTAATTGTATTTTAACTTGTATTTTAACTTGTTAAGTATGGAAGCCATTTGAGGAAATGTGTGGTGTTATGTCTGTCTTGAAGCTGTCGTGGCACTGTAATTTCCTGTAAAGGATTATTAAAGGTATAATTAATTAATTAATGGGTGGGCCTACCAGGAGCATAACTCCAGACGGCATCGCTCTCAGGATCTCAGGTCCACACAAGCTTCTCCACCACGACAAGGTGCAGGAGGATGTGTGCATTACCATAAAAGTACAATTACCATGAGGGGGGACCTCACTGAAATTTAACGAATAGTGAAATGCTTGGATAGATAGAATGTGGAGAGGATGTTTCCACTAGTGGGAGAGTCTAGGACCAGAGGGCACAGCCTCAGAATTAAAGAACGTTCCTTTAGGAAGGAGATGAGAGGAATTTCTCTAGTCAGAGGGTGGTGAATCTGTGGAATTCTGTGTCACTGAAGACTGTGGAGGCCAAATTCAGTGGGCATATTTAAAGCATAGATTGACAGGTTCTTAATTAGCAAAGGTGTCAGTGGTTATGGGGAGAAGGCAGGAGAAAGGGCTCGAGTGGGAAAGATAGATCAGCCATGATTGAATGGCGGAGTAGACTCGATGGGCAGAGAGACCTAATTCTGGTCCTATCACTTATGAACATGAATCTCACACAATGACTGTCCAAGCCAAGATGAACCAGTAAATGTAAATCACAACTTAATAAAACATCATCCAACGGCAAACAAACTGACGGGGGACGTCATGTCAACAATGAACACGTTCACTAAAGCAGACCTTGTAAAGCAGACCCAGAGACGGCCATGTTTAGCAGTGGTTGTAGACCCACCATCTGACAGAACCATCCCTGCATCAGGCAACTGAACCGTCCTACCACAACTAGAGAGCAGTGCTGAACTACCAGCTACCTCATTGGTGACCCTCAGACATTACTGGCTTTACCTTGCACTAAACGTTATTCCCTTATCATGTATCTGTACACTGTAAATGGTTCGATTGCAATCTTGTTTTGTCTTTCTGCTGACTGGTTAGCACGCAACAAAAGCTTTTCACTGTACCTCGGTACACGCGACAATAAACTGAACTGATAACTTATTTTAATTTCAAAAATCGATTTTAATCTCTGCCCCAACCATCTGCCTAACAAAAGCTCCCCTCGCCCGTGACCATCACCTGCCATGATGCTCTGTCCTGCCCCATCCTCTTCCCAGCTTTCTTTCTCCCACACCCGACAGTGTGAAGAGGGATCCTGAGCAGAAATGTCGCCTATCCATGTTCTCCACAGATGCTGCCTGACCCACTGAGTTACTCCAGCACTCTGTGAAACGTCACCTATCCATGTTCTCCACAGATGCTGCCTGACCCGCTGAGTTACTCCAGCACTCTGTGAAACGTCACCTATCCATGTTCTCCACAGATGCTGCCTGACCCGCTGAGTTACTCCAGCACTCTGTGAAACGTCACCTATCCATGTTCTCCACAGATGCTGCCCGACCCGCTGAGTTACTCCAGCAGTAGGAAAGATGTTGTCAAGTTGGAAAGGGTATAGAGAAGATGGTGCCAGGACTTGAGGGTTGGAGCTATAGAGAGGTTGAGCAGGCTGGGTCTCTATTCCCTGGAGCGCAGGAGGATGAGGGGTGATCTTATAGATGTGTTCAAAATCATGAGAGGAATAGATCGGGTAGATACACAGAGTCTCTTGCCTAGAGTAGGTGAATTGAGGACCAGAGAACATTGGTTTAAGGTGAAGGGGAAAAGATTTCTCTGCCTCAGAGGGCACTGGAGGCAGGTTCTCTGGATGCTTTCAAGAGAGAGCTAGATAGGGCTCTTCAAAATAGCGAAGTCAGGGGATATGGGGAGAAGGAAGGAATGGGGTACTGATTGGGGATGATTAGCCATGATCACAATGAATGGCGATGCTGGCTAAAAGGACCGAATGGCCTACTCCTGCACCTATTGTTTATTTAATAAGAATATGAGGGGTAACCTTTTCACATAGAGCATGGTGGGTGTATGGAACAAGCTGCCAGAGGAGGTAGTTGAGGCAGGGACTATCCTAACGTTTAAGAAACAGTCAGGTAAGTGACTAGGTACACAAAATTGCTGGGGAAACTCAGCAGGTGCAGCAGCATCTATGGAGCGAAGGAAATAGGCGACGTTTCGGGCCGAAACCCTTCTTCAGACTGGAGAAGGGGTTCGGCCCGAAACGTCGCCTATTTCCTTCGCTCCATAGATGCTGCTGCACCCGCTGAGTTTCCCCAGCAATTTTGTGTACCTTCAATATTCCAGCATCTGCAGTTCCTTTTTGAACAGGTAAGTGACTAGGGCAGGTTTGGAGGGATATGGACCAATCGCAGGCAGGTGGGACCAGTGTAGATGGGACATGTTGGCCAGTGTGGGCAAGTTGGGCCGAAGGGCCTGTTACCACGCTGTATCACTCTGTGACATTCTGTGTCCATCTTTGGTATAAACCAGCATGTGCAGTTCCTCGCTCTGACACTGTGTGCAGGCCTGTCGTGAGTCTCATTGTTCCGTTTACTATACACACGGGTACTAATCACACTCTGGTTAATGTCTCTGGTTCATTATACATTCCCTCCCATTGCCCTCTGGCCCGTGGGCTGACATTGAGAGGTGGGGGGAGGGAGGGTGTGTGCCTGGACACGGCTGTCTGGGGGGTGGGGGAGAGACAGACAGAGGGGGTGTGGAGCATTTGCCGGCCACCCCTCCCCTCCCCCGGCTGACGTAAGGCCGGTCCCGGGACGCCGGCATGGAGCGGCGTTAGTGGCAACAGCAGCTCATAGACCTGGTAGCGAGAGGAGAGAGAAGAGAGAGGAGGAGAGGAGGAGAAGAGAGAGGAAGAAGAGAGGAGAGGAGAGAGGAGAAGAGAGAAGAAAGGGGAAGAGAGAAGAAAGGGGAAGAGGGGGAACAGACAGACAGACAGAGGGTGGGGAGGTGCTGGTGCTGGGTGTTCCCAGCTCTCAGTGCCCGGGGCCGGGCTGCGAGGGAACCGCGAGCCGCTGGACACTGAAGGGCGAGGAGGGGACAGAGAGCCGGTGAACGGTGAGTAGCGCGGAGCCGTCCCCGCCCGCCCGTGTGTGTGTGTGTATGTGTGTGGGGGGAGAGAGCAGGGGGAGAGATAGAAGGGTGGAGATGGTGGGAGGAGAGAGAGAGGGGGGCGAGAGAGAGGGGGGCGAGAGGGGGAGGAGAGAGGGGGGAGGGAAGGAGAGAGGGGGAAGGAGAGGGGGGAAAGGAGAGGGGGGAAAGGAGAGAGGGGGGAGAGAGAGAAGGGGGATGGGATAGGGGGACAGAGAGAGGGGGGAGGGAGAGAGAGGAGAGGGAAGAGAAAGGAAAGGGAAGGGAGGGGGGGGGGAGAGCGGCGGCGGCGTCCAGTTCCCGGGCTGGGCTGGGCTGGTCTGGTCCGGGCTGTTCTGTGCTGTGTAGCGGGGCGGGGGTGGGTGATACAGACACGGGTGGGACAGACAAGGAGCCCGGGTGTTGAGCGCTGCAGGAAGCCAGCGGGTCGGGCAGCGTCTGTGGACGATGGACAAGCCACGCTCCGGCTGGTCTTTGTGTGTGCGTTTTGTAAACCGGCATCTGCAGTTCCTGTTTGTCCGACTGTTTCGTTATTGGGTGACATTAAAGGATAGGCAACAGCTGCCGCTGTCTCGCTGTAGTGTGTGTGAGAGTGAGAGACACAGATACACACAGACACACACACAGACACACACACACACAGCCACACACACAGATACACACACACAGCCATACACACACACAGACACACACACGCACACAGACACACACACAGATATACACACACAGACACACACACACACACAGACAGATACACACACACAGACACACACACACACACACACAGACAGACACACACACCTGTAGTGTGTGTGAGGATGAGACGGGTGTGTAATGTAGCATGTGTGTGTCTCTGGTGTGTATGTGTGTAACTGGTGTGTGTGTGTGACTAGTGTGTGTACTGAGACGTGTGTGGTGTTTGTGTGTGTAGTGTGTACTATAGGTGCACAATGTGTGTGCCTGGTGTGTAGTGTGTGTGTGTAGCATGTACAGGTGCACAATGCCGTTCCCTTGGGCAACATGCTTTCCCCTTTGACTGGCTGTATTAGTGAGAGATGGTCTCTGGGCCCCTGGTTCCCGTGAGGTTACAGTCACTGCTGTCTCCAGAGAATGATGCACGGAGACACGGACAGCTTCCTACACTCCACATCCGAGCGTGTGTGGAATCTGAGCTTGCCGTCACAGAGCAGGGAAACAGGCCCTTCGGCCCAACTCCTCCCTGCTGGCCAACATGCCCCATCTACACTTGTCCCACCTGCCCGTGTTTGGTCCATATCCCTCTAAACCTGTCCTATCCATGTCTAAATGTCTTTCACATGTTGTCATTGTACCTAACACACAGAGTAACTCAGTGGGTCAGACAGTATCTGTGGAGAAAAGGAATACGAGACCCTTCTTCAGACCTTCAGTATTCAAATACCTCCACTGGCAGCTCCATACACCCACCACCCTCTGTATGAAAAAGTTGACCCTCGGGTTCCTGTTAAATCTTTCCCCTCTCACCTTAAACCTATGTCCTCTGGTTCTTTATTCCCCAACTCTGGGTAAAAGACTGGGCATTCATGCTGCATGGAAACAGGCCCTTCGGCCCAATCTGCTCTTATTGATCAACATAGTGGGCAGGAGACATATTGGAAATACAAGGATGGGGTTAAAGGGAAAGAGAATATAGGAAAAGTTAAGAAAGACACCAGAATTAACGGGACAAAGCTCACGAAGGGATAGGAGAGTATAGCCAAGTGAAATAGGAATTGATGTGAAAGGTGAGGTGAGTAATGGATTAAAAGTATTATATATGAATGCACGGAGAGTATAAGGAATAAAGTGGATGAGCTTGAGGCTCAGTTAGAGATTGGTAGATATGATATTGTGGGGACATGGCTGCAGGAGGATCGGGGCTGGGAACTGAATATTCAGGGTTATACGTCCTATAGAAAGGGCAGGCAGGTGGGCAGAGGAGATGGGGTTGCTCTGTTGGTGAGGGATGGAATTCAGTCCATTGTGAGGGAAGATATAGGGACTGACGAGGTTGAGTCGCTGTGGATAGAATTGAGGAATTATAAAGGTAAGAAGACATTAATGGGAGTTATCTACAGGCCCCCAAACAGTAGCCTGGATAATGGGGTGAGGTTGCAGCAGGAGTTAAAATTGGCATGTAATAAAGGTAATGCCACTGTGGTTATGGGAGATTTCCATATGCTGGTAGACTGGGAAAATCAGGTTGGTTCTGGACTCCAAGAAAGGGAGTTTGTGGAGTGCCTCTGAGATGGATTCTTAGAGCAGCTTGTACTGGAGCCTACCAGAGAAATGTAGTATTGTGTGCAGTTTTGGTCTCCTAATTTGAGGAAGGACATCCTTGCTATTGAGGGAGTGCAGCGTAGGTTCACGAGGTTAATCCCCGGGATGGTGGGACTGTCATATGAGGAAAGATTGGAATGACTGGGCTTGTATTCACTGGAATTTAGAAAGATGAGAGGGGATCTTATGGAAACATATAAAATTATAAAAGGACTGGACAAGCTAGATGCAGGAAAAAGGTTCCCAATGTTAGGGGAGTCCAGAACCAGGGGGCACAGTCTAAGAATAAAGGGGAGGCCATTTCTCCCCACTGAGATGAGAAAAAAACTTTTTCACCCAGAGAGTTGTGCATCTGTGGAATTCTCTGACAGAGGGCAGTGGAGGCCAATTCACTGGATGGATTTAAAAGAGAGTTAGATAGACCTCTTGGGGCTAGCAGAATCAAGAGGTATGGGGACAAGGCAGGCATGAGTTACTGATTGTGGTTGATCAACCATGATCACAATGAATGGCCGTGCTGGCTAGAAGGGCCAACTCCTCCTGCACCTATTTTCTATTTTTCTTTGCCCCATCTACACTATTCACTCTATTCCCCTCAACATTTTATGCACGTAGGGCTTTTATGCAATAGTATTGGTGTTATTAATTGGGTGTTAGATTGCAACCTTCACGTGGTCCGCCCTGTTTCAACGAATGCAATCAACCTGGTGTGCACAATCAATTATGATCAAATAGAACAAGTTGTCCTACAACTTTAGGCTGTGCACGCCATACGCAAGAAGAAGAAGGTTATTAATTAATTTTTGTTTATTGCATAGTACCTATGTATGTTGGGTTAATAGGGCCTGTAAATCTGCACTGTAAACTGTCATTGTTCCACTGTCGGCACATATGACATTCATGAACAGGTAGCTGAATGGATAGTAAATTGGCTCCATGGAAGGAAGCAGAGGGTGATGGTGGAAGGTTGCTTCTCAGACTGGAGGCCTGTGACTCGTGGTGTGCCACTGGGCCCATTACTGTTTGTCATCTACATTAATGATTTGGATGAGAAGAAGGGTCTCGACCCGAAACGTGAAAACGTCGCCTTTTCCTTCGCTCCATAGATGCTGCATTTTGTCTACCTTGGATGAGAACACCCAGGGCAAATTAGCAAGTTTGCTGATGATACAAAAGTGGGTAGTTTTGCATAATCATCATAATCATACTTTATTAGCCAAGTATGTTTCGCAACATGGAAAGATATGGAAAGAATGTCTTTCTGAGGAAAGACATTCTTGCCATAGAGGGAGTACAGAGAAGGTTCACCAGACTGTTTCCTGGGATGGCAGGACTTTCATATGACTGGATAGACTCGGCTTGTACACGCTAGAATTTAGAAGATTGAGGGGGGATCTTATAGAAACTTACAAAATTCTTAAGAGGTTGGACAGGCTAGATGCAGGAAGATTATTCCCGATGTTGGGAAAGTCCAGAACTAGGGGTCACAGTTTAAGGATAAGAGGGAAGTCTTTTAGGACCGAGATGAGAAAATCATTTTTTACACAGAGAGTGGTGAATCTGTGGAATTCTCTGCCACAGAAGGTAGTTGAGGCCAGTTCATTGGCTATATTTAAGAGGGAGTTAGATGTGGCCCTTGTGGCTAAAGGGATCAGGGGGTATGGAGAGAAGGCAGGGATGGGATACTGAGTTGGATGATCAGCCATGATCATATCGAATGGCGGTGCAGGCTCGAAGGGCCGAATGGCCTACTCCTGCACCTATTTTCTATGTTTCTAACATACGAGGAATTTGATTTGCCAATACAGTCATAGTGAAGATGATTGTGAAAAATTGTAGCAGGATCTGGATCGATTGGCCAGGTGGGCTGAGGAATGGTTGATGGAATTTAATACAGAGAAATGTGAGGTGTTGCATTTTGAGAAGTCTAACATGAGCAGGACCTACACAGTGAATGGTAGGCCTCTGGGTAGTGTTGTAGAGCAGAGGGATCTGGGAGTTCAGGTGCATAGTTAATTGAAAGTGGCATCACAGATAAGGTGGACAAAAAGGCTTTTGGCACATTGGCCTTTATCAGTCAGAGTATTGAGTACAGAAAAGTTGGGCGGTCATGTTGCAGTTGTGTAAGACTTTGGCAAGGCCACATTTAGAGTATTGTGTTCAATTTTGGCCACTATGTTATGGGAAATATGTTGTCAAGCTGGAAAGGGCATAGAGAAGATTTACGAAGATGTCGCCAGGACTACAGGGTGTGAGCTACAGGGAGAGGTTGTGTAGGCTGGGACTCTTCCTTGGAGTATAGGAGGATGAGGGGTGATGAGTAAAATCATGAGAGGAATCGATTGGATAGATGCACAGTCTCTTGCCCGCTCCACCTATTATTGTGGATAATTGGCCTAAACGTTGCGTGTGGGAGAGATGCCTGCTGTGGTTTTCAAAACAGGTTATTTTTGTATTTAAATTCAATTGCAGGTACATAGCTTGAAAATTATTAGCTCCTTGAAAATGGTGTCACAGGTAGACAGGGTGACTAAGGTCAAAAGTGATAGGAGTATAATTAGTCCATTCGGCCCATCAAGTCTACTCCACCATTCAATCATGGCTGATCTATCTCCCTCCTCCCAACCCCATTCTCCTACCTTCTCCCCATAACCCCTGACACCCGCACTAATCAAGAATCTATCTTTGTCTTAAATATATCCACTGACGGCCTCCACAGCAGTCTGTGGCAATGAATTCCACAGATTCACCACCCTCTGACTAAAGAAATTCCACCTCATCTCCTTCCTTAAAGAATGTCCTTTAATTCTGAGGCTGTACCCTCTAGTCCTAGACTCTCCCACTAGTGGAAACATCCTCCCCACATCCACTCTATCCAAGCCTTTCACGAATAAGGAGTAAGCCATTTAGAATGGAGACGAGGAAACACTTTTTCTCACAAAGAGTGGTGAGTCTGTGGAATTCTCTGCCTCAGAGGACGGTGGAGGCCGTTTCTCTGGATACTTTCAAGAGAGAGCTAGATAGGGCTCTTAAAGATAGCGGAGTCAGGGGATATGGGGAGAAGGCAGGAACGGGGTACTGATTGGGGATGATCAGCCATGATCACATTGAATGGCGGTGCTGACTCGAATGGCCTACTCCTGCACCTGTTGTCTATCGTCTATTCACAATTCTGTATGTTTCAATGAGATCCCCCTCATCCTTCTAAACTCCAGCGAGTACAGGCCCAGTGCCGTCAAACGCTCATCATAGGTTAACATACTAATTCCTGGGTAGATAAAAATGCTGGAGAAACCCAGCGGGTGAGGCAGCATCTCAGGTCAGGTCAGTTCAGTTTTATTTTTCATATGTAGGTTAACTCAGGGTCAACGGTAGAATGAAATGTGTTTGACAAGACAACGGGTCACCTCAGAGAGAAGGCAAAGGTGACGTTTCGGGTCGAGACCCTTCTTCAATTCATGGGATTATTCTTCTAAACCTCCTCTGGACCCTCTCCAGAGCCAGCGCATCCTTCCTCAGATATGGTGCCCAAAACTGCTCACAATATTCCAAATTACCAGCGCTTTACCGAGCCTGATTATATGATTGTATGTGCTGAAGTTCTCTCTCCCTCTGTGCAGCTGCTATGCAGCAACTGGGTTTTATCGGCATGACAATGTGTGAGATTAGACAGCAGATGTTTGGCAGAGGTTGGGCATATTTTAATGATGTCATCATTTGTGGGCTTGTGGGTGGTGATGGTGTCATTGGCATTTATGAGCCACCCCTAACTAACAGGGGGCAGATTTCACTGCTGAGGCTTAGCATTATGTAAGGGTGAAAGCTGGAGGCTTCTTCCCCCGAACATCCTCACTGAACTAGTTGGGATTTGTAACATTTCCAGTAGTTCGGTTCAGTTCAGTTTCAATTTATGTGCAGGAAGGAAATGCAGATGCTGGCTTAAACCGAAGATAGACACAAGATGCTGGAGTAACTCAGCAGGACGGGCAGCATCTCTGGAGAGAAGGAATTGGGTGACGTTTTGGATCGAGGCCCTTCTTCAGACGCCCTTCTCTCCAGAGATGCTGCCTGTCCCACTGAGTTATTCCAGCATTTTGTGTTTATCTCCAGTTTCAGTTGAGTTTAGTTTATTGTCACGTGTACCGAAAGACAACCCATGATTACAGTGTACAGATACATGATAATGGAATAACGTTTAATGCAAGATAAAGCCAGCAAAGTCCGATCGAGGATAGTCCGAGAGTCACCAAAGTGGTAGATAGTAGTTCTGGACCGCTCTCTGGTTGTGGTAGGATGGTTCAGTTGCCTGATAACAGCCGGGAAGAAACTGTTCCTGAATCTGGATGTGTGCGCTTTCACACTTTTGTACTTTTTACCGGATGGGAGAGGGGAGAAGAGGGAGTGGCCAGGGTGCGACTGGTCGTTGATTATGCTGCTGGCCTTGTCGAGGCAGCGTGAGGTGTAGATGGAGTCAATGGAAGGGAGGTTGGTTTGTGTGATGGTCTGGGCTGCGTCCACAATTCGCTGCAATTTTTTAATGCTTGCTGAACTTATTTATTTTCCTAGGGAGAGTTCAGATTATTGTCATGTGGGCCGAGGCATATGGTCAGCATGGCCTGATTCTGTTCAGTTTAGCTTTATTACCATATATTCATCTTGAGAACATACACGGCATGATTAGCAAGTTTGCAGATTGTACTAAAGTAAAATTGGTTAGTACAGTGTCAGGGGTTATGAGGAGAAGGCAGGAAAATTGCGTTACAAGGGAGAGATAGATCAGTAATGATTGAGTGGTAGTGGTGTAGACTTGATGTGTCGAATGGCCTAAGTCTGCTCCTGCTTGTGGGAGAATCTAGGTCGTAGCCTCAGAATTAAAGGACGTTCCTTTAAGAATGAGATGTGGAATTTCTTTAGTTAGTAGGTGGTGAATCTGTGGAATTCATTGCCACAGACAGCTGTGGAGGCCACGTCAGTGGATATTTTTAAGGCAGAGATAGACAGGTTCTTGGTTAGTAAGGGTGTCGGGCGTTATGGGGAGAAGGCAGGAGAATGGGGTTAGGAGGGAAAGGTAGATCGTTCACGATTGAATGGCAGAGTAGACTTGATGGGCCAAATGGCCTAAATCTGCTCCTATCACTTAAAATAAAAAATAAATAAAATAGTGAAGATGGATGCCAAAAATTGCAACAGGATCTTGATCGGTTGGATAAGTGGGCTGAGAAATAGCTGATGGAATTTAGAGTTTGAGTTTAGTTTATTGACACATGTACCAAGGTAGAGTGAAAAGCTTATTGTTGCGTGCTAACCAGTCAGCGCAAAGATTAGACATGATTCAAACTGAGCTGTTGTTAGTGTGTAATTTAATTACTCAACTTTGAGTTCCAATAGTATTTAAACTCGTGCTTGTGTCAGCTGTGTCGCTTCTCTGAGTTGGATGATCAGCCATGATCATATTGAATGGCGGTGCAGGCTTGAAGGGCCGAATGGCCGAATGGCCTACTCCTGCACCTATTTTCTATGTTTCTATGTTTCTCCACAGAATCTAACTCCACACAGAGTTAATTAAGAGTGTTTAATTTTTATCTGCACAGGATTGGAACAATGCATTCTTGCTTGTGGCAGCACAATGGGCCTTAAACAAAGGACTCTGAGATACCATCATAGATACAAACTCAAAAAAAAGTTCAAATAAATAAAATACCTAAATATAGTGACAAACAAAACAAAAGCCCAAAGTCCCGAGAGCAAGCAAAAAGGCCCGTACTTTGAAGTTTAGTTGGTGTTTATAGTGTTCACAAGGCTGATGGTTGTTGGGAAGAAGCTGTTCTTGAACATGGAGGTCACGGTTTTCAGGCTCCTGTACCTTCTTCCCGATGGTAACAGCGAGATGAGAGTGTGGCCAGGGTGGTGTGGGTTCTTGAGGATGCTGGCTGCCTTTTTGAGGCAGTGACTCCTGTAGATGCCTTTGATGGTGGGGAGGTCAGTACCCGTGATGGGCCTGGGCGGTGTCCTCCGCTCTCTGTAATCTCCTTCATTCCTAGGCTTCGCTGTCTGTACAGAATCTAACCCTCGGCTCACTTGGCCTATTCTGCCCATCCCACCCCGACCAACATGCCCCATCTACACTAGTCCCACCCCGACCAACATGCCCCGTCTACACTAGTCCCACCCCGACCAACATGCCCCATCAACACCAATCCCACCCCGACCAACATGCCCCATCTACACTAGTCCCACACCGACCAACAATGCCCCATCAACACCAATCCCACCCCGACCAACATGCCCCATCTACACTAGTCCCACCCCGACCAACATGCCCCATCTACACTAGTCCCACCCCGACCAACATGCCCCATCTACACTAGTCCCACCCCGACCAACGTGCCCCATCTACACTAGTCCCACACCGACCAACATGCCCCATCTACATTAGTCCCACCCCGACCAACATGCCCCACCTACACTAGTCCCACACTGACCAACATGCCCTATCTACACTAGTCCCACCCCGACCAACATGCCCCGTCTACACTAGTCCCATCCTGACCAACATGCCCCATCTACACTAGTCCCACCCCGACCAACATGCCCCATCTACACTAGTCCCATCCCGACCAACATGCCCTATCTACACTAGTCGAATCGACCAACATGCCCCATCTACACTAGTCCAACACTGACCAACATGTCCCATCTACACAAGTCCCACCTGCCTGTGTTTGCCCCATCTACACTGGTCCCACCTGCCTGCGTTTGGCCCATATCCCTCTAGACCTGTGTCATATCCATGTACCTGTCCAAATATATTTTAAATGTTGTGATAGTCCCTGCCTCAACTACCTCCTCGTTCCATTCACCCACATGTGTAGAAATGTTGCCCCTCGGGTTCCTATTAAATCTTTCCCCTCTCACCTTAAACCTGCATCTCCTGATTGCCCTACTCTGGGCAAGGGACGATGTGCGTTCACCCCTCTATTATACACCTCCATCAAATCACCAGACACGTGGTGTGTCCACAGATGCTGCCTGACCTGCTGAGTTCCTCCAGCACCCTGTGTTGTGCCCAGCAGGTCTGAGAACTCTTTACTGTGTCCCGGAAGTAAATAATTCCACAACTATTTCAAGTTGACATTGAGCGATCTCGTGCTCAGGGCTGTGTGTAAGTCGAGTGCTGTTACAGTGTGTGTTATTTGAATCGATGTACACAAGTTTGAAAGAAACCTTGGCCAAGTGAATATACACAAGACATATTGTGTCCAAAATCATGAGAGGAATAGATGGAATAAATGCTGGAGCTACTGCAAGAGATTGAGGCAATTTATTTCGGCGACTAGGCTGTCGCCACATGGTCGCGGGGTGACGCCTGTATGGTCGTGAGTCGTCTCCTCAAGTCGCCTAAAGAGTCGTAGCGTTTTTCTGGTCGCCGCTGGATTTTGAAATATTCAAAACATTTTGGCGACTGTGGGCTTGACGTAGCTCGTCTTCTCCTGACGTAGGGGCTGACGTAGGTTGTCGCCAGGTGACGTTGGTTGTCGCCAGGTGCTGACGTTGGTGAATTCTATTGGAGAATGCCTACGTCAACCAGCGACAGGTACCGGCGACTGAATTGTCATCAATTGTCGCCGACAGGGTCGTTGCTTGTCATATCTTGTCGCAGGTGGACGTAGGTTGTCGTAGGTGTGGTCGTATGTGGACGTCCTAATGGGTCGCCGGTTGTCGGTAGCTTGACGTCGACTAGGTGGTCGGTTGCCGTAGCTTGTCGTAGACATTATCGAAGTGGGGGCCCAGTCGCTGCTTTTTTGGCGACCTGCTCCGACTGTGGCAGTCGCCGAGAAAATCGCCTAGGTGCGACAGGCCCTTAAGATTCTATTCCTTGGAGCGCAGGAGGATGAGGGGAGATCTTATAGAGGTGTATACAATCATGAGAGGTATAGTAAACACACAGAGTCTCTTGCCCAGAGTAGGGGAATCGAGGACCAGAGGACATAGGTTTAAGATGAAGGGGGAAAGATTTAATAGGAATCTGAGGGGTAACTTTTTCACACAAAGGGTGGTGGGTGTATGGATCGAGCTGCCAGAGGAGGTAGTTGAGGCGTGGACTATCCCAACGTTTAAGAAACAGTTGTACAGGTACATGGATAGGACAGGTTTGGAGGGATATGGGCCAAACGCGGGCAGGTGGAACGAGTGTAGCTGGGACATTGTTGGGCGGTGTGGGCAAGTTGGCCTGAAGGGCATGTTTCCACACTGTGTGATTCTATGACATTATAAGGAGCAGGGAAGGTTGAGAAATGACAGGGCGTGTGTGACACTGGGCGTGGTCTGTGGAGGAGCAGAGAGGTCACCGTAAACCTGTTATAAAACCACAGACGGCTCTCAGGCACAGCGGCTTTTTACATTAAAGATACACGTTGGCGCGGCGGGTAGAGCTGCTCCTCACAGCGCCAGAGACCGGGTTCCATCATGACTACGGTGCTGTCTGTACGGAGTTTGTACATTCTCCCTGTGACCAGCGTGGGTTTTCTCCGGGTGCTCCCATTTCCTCCCACACTCCCAAGACGTGCGTGTTTGTAGGTTAATTAACTCTTGTCAATTTAAAATTGTCCCTAGTGTATGTAGGACAGTGTTAGTGTGCGGGGATTGCTGCTCAGCATGGACTCGGTGGGCCGAAGCGCCTGTTTCCGCGTTGTATCTCCAAATTAAATTAAAAAACAGTCCCTTCGGCCCACCAAGTCCATGCTGACCAGCATTCACCCCGTACACCAGCACTATGCTAATAGTTTTTACAGACAATTTACAGAAGCCAATACAGTTCAAGATGTACAGGATTGTAGGCTAATTGGCTTAGTATAATTGTAAATTGTCCCTAGTGTGTGTAGGATAGTGTTAATGTGAGGAGATCGCTGGTTGGTGCGGAGATGGTGGGCTGAACAGTGACGTGCGGTGAGGTCAATGGCTGGGGAGGCAGTGGCTTCTACCCCATCCTAACTTAGTTGTGTGTGTGTTAGTTGTCTGTGTGTGATGTGTCTGTTAGTTGTCCGTGCGTGATGTGTCTGGGAGGAAAGGAGAGGTGGGAGGAAGTAGAGGAAGAAGGGAGGGAAGGCGAGAAGGGAAAAGAGCAAGCGAGAGGGAGGGAAGGGAAGGAGAGAAAGGAGGGAGAGGGCCGGGGGCAGGAGTGGATGCCGGGGTCCCGAGCCGAGAGTAGATTATTCCAGTGTGGGGCCCAATTGGGAGCTCTCAGCGGCCCAGAGCCTCAGAATCGGCCGCTACAAATCAACGAATCACCCTACCAGTCAGCGCCGCCAGCGGTGGAATCCAGTGCTGCGCCGCCGCTGCTGAAGCTCGATAACGTGGATGGAGAGTGAGGCAGCGTCAATGAGCCTACGTAATTGAGACAATGAGCCTACGTAATTGACGCTCGCTCTCCCTCCACTGGGCTCGAGACACGCCCCCTTGTGAGGCAGACGTGATCGCTGCCTCCCCTGCTGCTTTTTCATTGCAGTTTTATGATGAGACCAGCGAGCCTAAATTTAATATGTTTATATGTGAAATAAGTTACCTGGGCTATGGAAGGTGAGGACATGCAATGAAGGGGTTTACACACATTACATTGGAGACATACAGAGAGATAGTAACATGCTTATTGCCCGCGCTCCATCCAGTTTCTGAGGGGTTGTGCAATCAGAAGGGAGGCTCAGCTCATTGCTGCCTCACCTCTCATCTCTCCCTGTATTTGCAGCGGAGCTGTGCAAATTTGGTGATTTTGACCATAAAAAATGATTCGATTCATATAGAAATGACATTTATAACACAGATCAGTGGAAAAATCTTTATATTTATTTTATTAGGGGTAACATGAGGGGGAACCTCTTTACTCAGAGAGTGGTGGCTGTGTGGAATGAGCTTCCAGTGAAGGTGGTGGAGGCAGGTTTGTTTTTATCATTTAAAAATAAATTGGATAGTTATATGGACGGGAAAGGAATGGAGGGTTATGGTCTGAGCGCAGGTAGATGGGACTAGGGGAGAATACGTGTTCGGCACGGACTAGAAGGGTCGAGATGGCCTGTTTCCGTGCTGTAATTGTTATATGGTTATATGGTTATTATTATTTTTCTTCACTTTTCTTAACACCTATTTTCATTGGGAGTATGACAAGTGAGGCTCTGCCTCCCCTGACCGCACGTCCCTGCGGCCGATGTTTCTGCGGTGTATCTCTAAACAAAACTAAAACCTAAAACGGATTTAATTTAGTTCATTGTCACATGTACAGTGGCAGTGAAAAGCTTTTTGTAGCGTGCTATCCAGTTAATAGACAATAGGTGCAGGAGTAGGCCATTCAGCCCATCGAGCCAGCACCGCCATTCACTCTGATCATGGCTGATCATCCACAATCAGTACCCCGTTCCTACCTTCTCCCCATATCCCTTGACTCCGCTATCATTAAGAGCCCTAGCTAGCTCTCTCTTGAAACCATCCAGAGAATTGGCCTCCACTGCTTTCTGAGGCAGAAAATTCCACAGACTCACAACTCTTTGGGTGAAAAAGTTTTTCCTCATCTCCGTTGTAAATGGCCAACCCCTTATTCTTAAACAGTGGCCCCTGGTTCTGGACTCCCCCAACATCGGGAACATGTTTCCTGCCTCTTGCGTGTCCAATCCCTTAATAATCTTATATGTTTCAATAAGATATCCTCTCATCCTTCCAAACTCCAGAGTGTACAAGCCCAGTCGCTCCATTCTCTCAGCATATGACAGTCCCGCCATCCCGGGAATTAACCTTGTAAACCTACGCTGCACTGAATAGCAAGAATGTCCTTCCTCAAATTTGGAGACCAAAACTGCACACAATACTGCAGGTGTGGGCTCACTGGGGCCCTGTACAACTGCAGAAGGACCTCTTTGCTCCTATACTCAACTCCTCGTGTTATGAAGGCCAACATGCCATTCGCTTTCTTCGCTGCCTGCTGTACCTGCAGCTTGATTACAATGGGGCCGTCCGCAGTGTACAGATGCAGGATAAGGGGCCTCTATCTCTCAACTGAACACAACTCAACTGATCTGAGGCAAACCGTTGATTTACCTCTGTGTAGAAGGCTGTAGCCCAGTGCGGGGAGCTGGGTTAATTGGGGATTAGTTCCCAGTGATTGGCATGCAGCTGATGGGCCGAGTGGCCTGTTTCTGTGCTGTGTGACTCTGAACTCCACAGTGACCTCGCCAGTAATCGATCCCTGGAACAGTTCACCCATCAGATTTCCCTCATTGTTTGCATTTCCTCAAAGCAAAGATGCAATTTAATTCAGATTGTGTTCTGAAAATAAACTGGGAAGTCTACTTTTTGTAGTGGAAAGGTTGGACAGGCTGGACAGACTCTATTCCTTGGAGGGCCGGAGGATGATCTTATAGAGGTGTACAAAATCATGAGAGGAATAGATCGGGAAGATGCACACAGTCTCTTGTCCAGAGTAGGTGAATCGAGGACCAGAGGTTCAAGGTGAAGGGGAAAAGATTGAATAGGAATCTGTGGGGTAACTTTTTCCACACAGAGGGTGGTGGGTGTATGGAACAAGCTGCCAGGTGATGTAGTTGAGGCTGGGACTATCGCAATGCTTAAGAAACATTTAGACAGGTACACGGATCAAACACGGGCAGGTGGGCCGAGTAGGTCTGTGTCCAAGATGGCTGCCGTGAAGAGAGCGTGGACGCTGGCGCGCTTTGGCTGCCGCTGCTCTCTCTTCACACTGTGTTCTTGATATTCTGTTTTTGGATTGAATTCTGTTTTTAATTTGTGTCTCTGTGATGTCTTTTTTACCTGTTCTATTCCGATTATATGTTTTTATTCCGATTACTATGTAAGGTGTCCTTGAGATGTCTGAAAGGCCCCCATTAAATAAAATTTATTATTATTATTATTATTAGTTGGGACATGTTGAACGGTGTGGGCAAGTTGGGCCAAAGGGCCTGTTTCCACGCTGTATCACTCTAATTAGGTAGCACAGGAGCACAGCCGTGAGAGCTGTTGCCCCTCAGCGTCAGAGACCCGGGTTCGATCCTGACTATGGGTGCTGTCTGTATGGAGTTTCTCCCTGTGACCACGTGGGTTTCTTCAGGGTGCTCTGGTTCCCTCCCACACTCTAAAGGTGTGCAGGTCATAATTTAATTGGGCTCTCTAAAGTGTGTATGGAGTATATGACAATGTGGGATAACATAGAACAAGTGTGTATGGGTGATCGATAGATGGTGTGGTCTCGGTGGGCCAGAGGACCTGTTTCCATGCTGTATCACACAACTGAATGAAGAACGTTGTGGGTTTGGAGAGGGTGCAGAGGAAGTTAAGCACAGTAATGTCTGGATTCGAGAGGGTTAGCCACAGGGAGAGGTTGGACTCAGCCCTGAACTACTATCTGCCTCATTGGTCACCCTCGGACTTTATCTTGCACTAAACGTTCTTCCCTTATCCTGTATCTGTACACTGTGAATGGCTCGATTGTAATCATGTATTGTCTTTACGCTGACTGGTTAATTCCCGGGATGGCGGGACTGTCGTATGCTGAAAGAATGGAGCGGCTGGGCTTGTACACTCTGGAGTTTAGAAGGATGAGAGGGTATCTTATTGAAACATATAAGATTGTTAAGGGCTTGGACACACTAGAGGCAGGAAACATGTTCCCGATGTTGGGGGAGTCCAGAACCAGGGGCTACAGTTTAAGAATAAGGAGTAAGCCATTTAGAACAGAGACGAGGAAACACTTTTACTCACAGAGAGTGGTGAGTCCGTGGAATTCTCTGCCTCAGAGAGCGGTGGAGGCAGGTTCTCTGGATGCTTTCAAGAGAGAGCTAGATGGGGCTCTTAAAAATAGCGGAGTCAGGGGATATGGGGAGAAGGCAGGAACGGGGTACTGATTGGGGATGATCAGCCATGATCACATTGAATGGCGGTGCTGGCTCGAAGGGCCGAATGGCCTACTCCTGCACCTATTGTCTATTGTCTATTGACTGGTTAGCACACAACAAAAGCTTTTCACTGTACCTCGGTACACGTGACAATAAACTGAACTGAACCTGGTAAGATATTTCTGTCATCCTGATATTGTGCTTTTCTAAGCTATAATGTTCTCAAGGGGATTGAAGGTCATTTTCCCACACTGATTCTTGTGAGGAATATTTTGCTCAATGTTGCTATTATTAATCACAGACTGTACATGCCAGAATGTTTGCGCTTGTCTTCCATTTCAAGAGTTGTCTCTGGAAGTGGAGTTGAAGAATGAAATGCTGAGCCATTTAAATGACATGCTGAGCCTTGTTGCTCGAGCGTCTGCGTGAGCGTCCGAGGGACATAACCTTTGCAGATGTTGTCACGCTGCGTGTTACTGTACAGCGTGTGGTGGGTGTGTGGATGAGGACACTTAATGAATCGCTGCTCTGTGAACCCAGCCCAGCTCTGCAAGACAAGGCTGCAAACAGAGCCATTGTTGTGTGGAGGAAGGAACTGCTGATGCTTGTTTACACTGAAGATAGACACAGAGTGCTGGAGTAACTCAGCGGGTCAGGCAGCATCTGTGGAGAACATGGATAGGTGACGTTTCACAGAGTGTTGGAGTAACTCAGCGGGACATAGAAACATAGAAAATAGGTGCAGGAGGACCATTCGGCCCTTCGAGCCTGCACCGCCATTCAATATGATCATGGCTGATCATCCAACTCAGTATCCTGTACCTGCCTTCTCTCCATACCCCCTGATCCCTTTAGCCACAAGGGCCACATCTAACTCCCTCTTAAATATAGCCAATGAACTGGCCTCAACTACCTTCTGTGGCAGAGAAATCCAGAGATTCACCACTCTCTGTGTGAAAAATGTTTTTCTCATCTCGGTCCTAAAAGATTTCCGCCTTATCCTTAAACAGTGACCCCTTGTCCTGGACTTCCCCAACATCGGGAACATCGAGTCAGGCAGCATCTGTGGAGAACATGGATAGGTGACGTTTCACGGAGTGCTGCAGTAACTCAGCGGGTCAGGCAGCATCTCTGGAGAAAAGGAATAGGTGACGTTTCGGTTCGAGACCCTTCTTCAGACTGAGAGTCAGGAGAAAGGGAAACGAGAGATATAGACGGTGATATAGAGAGATATAGAACAAATGAATGAAAGATATGCACAAAAAGTAACAATGAAAATGGAATAACGGTGGGTTAGGTGAAAAGTTACTGACAATGAGACTCAACAAGCGCAAAATGTCCAATGTCTTTTGTTAATTGGTCAACAACATATTGACCAATTGGTCATATGGTCAATGCATGTCCAGAGTGTATAATTGTTATTTGTACTGTAAATGGATAGTTGAAATTCTCACTCGCTGTAGCTTAACAGGCCTAAATGGAATCACACACAGACATACGTCTGAAGAAGGGTCTCGACCCGAAACCTCACCTATTCCTTCGCTCCATAGATATTGCCTCACCCGCTGAGTTTCTCCAGCATTTTTGTCTACCTTCAGACATACGTAATGGTCAGTAATGCCGTAATTTAATAATCAGTAATACTAGGTGACTATTATAGAGCCAGGTCGGTAATGCAACCACAGACACAGCCCACGGAAGATCACAGTTGCTGAGGTTAGTGTCGTGCAGTGTTCAAGAGCCTGATGGTTGTCGGGAAGAAGCTGTTCTTGAACCTGGAGGTCACGGTTTTCAGGCTCCTGTACCTTCTTCCCGATGGTAGCAGCGAGATGAGAGCGTGGCCAGGGTGGTGTGGGTCTCTGATGATGCTGGCTGCCTTTTTGAGGCAGCGCCTCCTGTTGATGCCTGCGATGGTGGGGAGGTCAGTACCTGTGATGGACCGTGCAGTGTCCACCACTCTCTGTAGACCCCTTCGTATTTGTGCTGATTTGCTGATTATTTCCTTCATTGAGTTTTGTTTCAGCTGCCCCCCTTCTGTGTTCAGTGGTGATGTGTTTAATAACATTCTGATGCATTGACCTTGTAGAAGTTGCTATGTAATCTGTTCCCTGTCAATTCTGATGCTGATCGATTGTCGATCGAGGCCATTTGTGCGTGAGCGTTCACATCCTGTGAGCGTGTCGCTAAGTTTGTGGGCAGCAGCTGGCCGCAGGGATGGTTCAGTTTAGTTCATTGTCACGTGTACCGAGGTACAGTGAAAAGCTGTTGCGTGCTAATCATTCAGCGGAAAGACAATACATGATTACAATCGAGCCATTTACAGTGTACGGATACATGATTAGTGCAAGGTAAAGTCAGCAATGTCTGAGGGTCACCAATGAGGTAGCTGGTAGTTCAGCACTGCTCTCTAGTTGTGGTAGGACGGTTTAGTTGCCTGATGCAGAGATAGTTCTGTCAGATGGTGGATCTACAACCACTGCTAAACATGGCCGTCTCTGGGTCCGGATTCAGTCTGTTGTTGCATTAACATTCCAGCTGTTCCACACTTGGCCGGGCCGTCTGGAGAAGGGTCTCCATCCGAAACTTTACTCCAAAACTCTGTGAAATGTCACCTATCCATGTTCTCCACAGATGCTGCCTGACCCGCTGAGTTACTCCAGCACTCTGTGTCCATCTTCAGTCTAAAGTTATGTCAGGACCTTCTTGTAAACCAGCTGAGAATGTCTTGTCCATATTTCCCTGAACAATTTAAGTGACCATAAGTGATAGGAGTAGATTTAGTCCATCAAATCTACTCCGCAATTCAATCATGGCTGATCTATTTCCCCCCTCAACCCCATTCTCCTGCCTTCTCCCCATAACCTCTGATACCCGCACTAATCAATTATCTGTCTATCTCTGCCTTAAAAATATCCATTGACTTGGCCTCCACAGCCATCTGTGGCAATGAATCCCACAGATTCACCACCCTCTGACAAAAGAAATTCCTCCTCATCTCCTTCCTAAAGGAACGTCCTTTAATTCTGAGGCTGTGACCTCTAGTCCTAGACTCTCCCACTAGTGGAAACATCCTCTCCACATCCACTCTATGCAGGCCTTTCACTGTTTGGTTATAATGGCGGGTGTTTTTGCCAGCACAGCAGGGGTTAATTGCCCGCCGGTGCCATTCCTGCCAGAGCCACTTGTCTGTAAATGCTTGTCTGTAATGAACGGTGCAGATGTGTTTACTGTCGGCTTGCTCCTCCGTTGTATCTGGCGTGAGACCAATGTTTTAAATCCGGGTGAGTGTTGGCGGTGTTGCTGGTGAAGCTATTTTCAAAGGGGAGCGCTGCTTTTCGACAGTGTGCTTATTAGGTTAGCCTGCCCAACCATGACCACAAATAGCAGGTTGTCAGAGCGCTCGTGTGTACGGGGCAGTGACATGCAGCGTCGATGCGGAATTAACTGCTTGTGGCCCGCTGGCTCTGGTTGGCAGCTGAATCACAGGGTTAACTACGGGGGAATTAACTGCTGCTTGCGTTAGTTTAGTTATTGGACAAAGTCAGCATGGATTTACAAAAAGGTAAATCATGTCTGACGAATCTTATAGAATTTTTCGAGGATGTAACTAGTAGCGTGGATAGGGGAGAACCAGTGGATGTGGTGTATCTGGACTTCCAGAAGGCTTTCGACAAGGTCCCACATAAGAGATTAGTTTACAAACTTAAAGCACACGGCATTGGGGGTTCAGTATTGATGTGGATAGAGAACTGGCTGGCAAACAGGAAGCAAAGAGTAGGAGTAAACGGGTCCTTTTCACAATGGCAGGCAGTGACTAGTGGGGTACCGCAAGGCTCAGTGCTGGGACCCCAGCTATTTACAATATATATTAATGATCTGGATGAGGGAATTGAAGGCAATATCTCCAAGTTTGCGGATGACACTAAGCTGGGGGGCAGTGTTAGCTGTGAGGAGGATGCTAGGAGACTGCAAGGTGACTTGGATAGGCTGGGTGAGTGGGCAAATGTTTGGCAGATGCAGTATAATGTGGATAAATGTGAGGTTATCCATTTTGGTGGCAAAAACAGGAAAGCAGACTATTATCTAAATGGTGGCCGACTAGGAAAAGGGGAGATGCAGCGAGACCTGGGTGTCATGGTACACCAGTCATTGAAAGTGGGCATGCAGGTGCAGCAGGCAGTGAAGAAAGCGAATGGTATGTTAGCTTTCATAGCAAAAGGATTTGAGTATAGGAGCAGGGAGGTTCTACTACAGTTGTACAAGGTCTTGGTGAGACCACACCTGGAGTATTGCGTACAGTTTTGGTCTCCAAATCTGAGGAAGGACATTATTGCCATAGAGGGAGTGCAGAGAAGGTTCACCAGACTGATTCCTGGGATGTCAGGACTGTCTTATGAAGAAAGACTGGATAGACTTGGTTTATACTCTCTAGAATTTAGGAGATTGAGAGGGGATCTTATAGAAACTTACAAAATTCTTAAGGGGTTGGACAGGCTATATGCAGGAAGATTGCTCCCGATGTTGGGGAAGTCCAGGACAAGGGGTCACAGCTTAAGGATAAGGGGGAAATCCTTTAAAACCGAGATGAGAAGAACTTTTTTCACACAGAGAGTGGTGAATCTCTGGAACTCCCTGCCACAGAGGGTAGTCGAGGCCAGTTCATTGGTTATATTTAAGAGGGAGTTAGATGTGGCCCTTGTGGCTAAGGGGATCAGAGGGTATGGAGAGAAGGCAGGTACGGGATACTGAGTTGGATGATCAGCCATGATCATATTGAATGGCGGTGCTGGCTCGAAGGGCCGAATGGCCTACTCCTGCACCTAATTTCTATGTTTCTATGTTAAGACTTATGCTCCTGTCCCACTTAGGAAACCTGAACGGAAACCACTGGAGACTTTGCGCCCCACCCAAGGTTTCCGTGCAGTTCCTGGAGGTTTTCTTTTGTCAGTCTCCCTACCTGCTTCCACTACCTGCAACCTCCGGCAACCACCTGCAACCTCCGGGAACCGCACGGAAACCTTGGGTGGGGCGTAAAGTCTCCAGAGGTTTCCGTTCAGGTTTCCTAAGTGGGACGGGTATTACAGCTCGGAGACAGGCCCTTAACCCCACCGATTTCGCACCAACCAGCGATCACCGCACATTAGTTTAGTTTAGAGTTACAGCGCGGAAACAGGCCCTTCACCCCAACGAGTCCGCGCCGACCAGCGATCCCCGCACACTAGATTAGATCAGAGTTAATAATAATAATAATAAGAATAAGTTTATTGGCCAAGTATTCACATACAAGGAATTTGCCTTGGTGCTCCGCCCGCAAGTGACAACATGACATACAGTGGCAGTTAGGAATGACACATAAAACATTAAACATTAATAATTACAGCCTGCAAACAGTCCCTTCAACCCACTGATTCCGCGCCGACCAGCGATCACCGCACACTTGTTTAGCTCAGAGTTCAGCGTGGAAACAGCCCTTTGGCCCACTGAGCCCATGCTGACCAGCAATCACCCATTTAATCAATTCTATCCCAAAAACCAGGGCCAATTTACATAAGCCAATTAGTTTAGTTACATTTAGTTTAGTTTACTGTCGCGTGTACCGGGGTACAGTGAAAAGCTTTTTGTTGCGTGCTATCCAGTCAGCAGAAACACAATACATGATTACAATCGATCCATTTACAGATAAGGGAATAGAGTGTAGTGCAAGATAAAGCCAGCAAAGTCTGATCAAGGATAGTGCGAGCGTCACCACTGAGATGGAGGTTAACCAACAAATCTGTGCATCTTTAGAATGTGGGAGAAAATTGGAGGAGTTCTGGAGTTGCTGCCTCACAGCGCCAGAGACCCGGCTTCCATCCCGACCACGGGTGCTGTCTGTACGGAGTTTGTACGTTCTCCCCATGACCGCGTGGGTTTTCTCCGGCTGCTCCGGTTTCCTCCTACACTCCAAAGACGTGCAGTTTGTAGGTTAATTGTCTCCAGTAAAATTGTAAATTATCCCTAGTGTGTGTAGGATAGTGTTAGTGTACTGGGTGATCGCTGGTCGGTGTGGACTCGGTGGGCCGAAGGGTCTGTTTCCACACTGTATCTCTAAACTAAACTAGTATACAGGGTGATCGCTGGTCGGCGTGGACTCGGTGGGCCGAAGGGTCTGTTTCCGTGCTGCATCTCAAAAGTCTAAAGGAAATTATAGAAGCGGGTACAATTACAACTTTTAAAAGTCTATTGGACAGATATACAACGGGTTTAGAGGAACATGGGCCAAATGTAGGCAAATAAGACTAGCCCAGTATGAACAACATGGAAAATGTGGGCCGAAGGGCGACAGAGTCTTTAATCATTTGGCCCATTTGTGTTCTGGGCAAGAGCTAAGCTACCGGTCAGGTCATAAGTTCATAAGACCCACAAGTCCAACCTCCGCAGTTTTGGGGACAGAGCCTTCTCCAGGGCAACTCCCAGGCTCTGGAACTCCCTCCCCCAACTGATCCGCAATTCCGTGTCCCTCACCATCTTCCAGTCCCGCCTCAAGACCCATCTCTTCACCTCTGCCTATCCTTAGCCCCACGTCCCCCTCCCTTTTCATCTGTGCATTAATTGCCTCATATTGTGTTTTGTATTGAATTCTGTCTTTACTTTGTGTACTAGTCATGTCTCTACTATTTATTTCATTCCCCTTACATGTTTTTCCTCTACCTGCTAAATTTTTGTACGGTGTCCTTGAGACTCTTGAAAGGCGCCCATAAATAAAATTTATTATTATTATTATTATTATTATGTGATAGGAGTAGAATTAGGCCATTCGGCCCGTCAAGTCTACTCCGCCATTCAATCATGGCTGATCTATCTCCCCTTCCTTACCCCATTCTCCTGCCTTCTCCCCATAACCCCTGACACCTGTAGGTTGATCAACTGTGCCCAGAATAGAGGATGTATTGTTTAAGCCACAATACAGCAGTATGTTCAGCCCAAACACTGACTGTCTGCAGCCGTTAGGAAAGGAAGTGGGCGTGACAATGGCGCAGCGGTAGTGTTGCTGCCTCACAGCGCCAGAGACCCGGCTCCAATCCTGACTACGGGTGCTGTCCGTACGAAGTTTGCACGTTCTCCCCCGTGACCTGCGTGGGTTTTCTCCGGGTGCTCCGGTTTCCTCCCACATTCCAAAGACGTGTTGTTTAATTGACTTGGTATAAATGTAAATTGTCTCTCGTGTGTGTGTAGGATAGTGTTATTGTGCGGGGATCGCTGGTCAGTGCGGACTTGTGGGCCGAAGGGCATCAAAACTAAACTTTTTAAAAAGTTTGTGTAAAATGATTGTCTTTCCAGCATTTCTCTCTCGGGAAGAAACTTCCAGAGAGTGACTCAAAACCTATGATAATTTGCAAAACTATTCTTCACACTCAATATTTAATAACTTTATTCCCCAAATGTGATGATGAAATTGTCTTCACTGTTTGGAATCATTGATGCCTTTCAATTCTAAAAACGGACATAAAGTGCTGGAGCATCTGGTGTACTATTTTTAATTCTGGTCGCCCTGCTATGACAAATGTTGTTAAGCTGGAAAGAGTGCAGAGAAGATTTGCGAGGACTAGAGGGTGTGAGCTACAGGGAGAGGTTGAGTAGGCTGGGTCTCTATTCCCTGGAGCGCAAGAGGATGAGGGGTGATCTTACAGAGGTGTACAAAATCATGAGAGGAATAGATCGGTTAGACGCACAGAGTCTCTTGCCCAGAGTAGGGGAATCGAGGACCAGAGGACATAGCTTCAAGTTGATTGGGGAAAGATTTAATAGGAACCAGAGGGGCAACCGTTTCACACAGAGGGAGGTGGGTGCATGGAACGAGCTGCCAGAGGAGGTAGTTGGACATTTGGACAGGTACATGGATAGGACAGGTTTAGAGGGATATGGATCAACGCGGGCAGATGGGACATTGTTGGTCGGTGTGGGCAAGTTGGGCTGAAGGGCCTGTTTCCGTGCTGTATCACTCTGTTAACACTGGGGAAGACCAGATCATAAGGAATAGGAGTAGAATGAGGCCAATCGGCCCATCGAGTCTACTCCGCCATGGCTGATCTATCTCTCCATCCTAACCCCATTCGCCAGCCTTCCCCTGCTGTGGGTTGCCTGGGAGTGGAGTGTAGGTGTGGAGCCTGCAGGCAGAGTGATTATTCAAAGCGGAGAGTAGCTGTAGGTAGAAGCTGTCACGCCCAGTGTCTCCCTGTCCTGTTGGCATGATCCTCCCTGCCTCTCCCCACCCACCCACACCCACCTCCTCTGTCCTGACCTTTCAAGCGTTGAAACATATAAGATTGTTAAGGGTTTGGACACGCTAGAGGCAGGAAACATGTTCCCGATGTTGGGGGAGTCAAGAACCAGGGGCCACAGTTTAAGAATAAGGAGTAAGCCATTTAGAACGGAGGAAACACCTTTTCTCACAGCGAGTGGTGAGTCTGTGGAATCCTCTGCCTCAGAGGGCGGTGGAGGCTTTCAAGAGAGAGCTAGATAGGGCTCTTAAAAACTGATTGGGGAAGATCAGCCACGATCACATTGAATGGGGATGCTGGCTCGAAGGGCCGAATGGCCTACTCCTGCACCTATTGTCTATTGACTGGCCACTCCGAAACACATTTCCATTTTGTCTAATAGGGTCACAGAGTCACACAGCACGGAAACAGGCCCAGGCAAGCATGAAAGATAAGGGCCTGGGAAAACAGACATCATTGAAGAGATGAAGGGTGTGTGACGTGCCCTGGACATGGGTCGGGAAGGATTGGCCCAGGGGATAGTAGGAGAAAGGGGACATATGTCTGAAGAAAGGTCTCGACCCAAAACGTCACCAATTCTTTCTCTCCAGAGATGCTGCCTGTCCCGCCGAGTTACTCCAGCTTCAGGAGCTGAGGAGCAACTTTTTCATACGGAGGGTGGTGGGTGTATGGACCGAGCTGCCAGAGGAGGTGGTTGGGGCAGGGACTATCACATCATTTAAATGACATATGGACAGGACAGGTTTAGAGAGATGTGGTCCAAACGCAGGCAGGTGGGACATTGTATATGTGACCACTGTGGAATTCTTTGCCACAGACGGGCTGTGGAGGCCAAGTCAGTGGATATTTTTAAGGCAGAGATAGACAGATTCTTGATTAGTGCGGGTATCGGAGATTATGTGGAGAAGGCAGGAGAATGGGGTTAGGAGGGAGAGATAGATCGGCCATGATTGAATGGTGGAGTAGCCGTGATGGGCCAAATGGACTAATAATACACCTATCACTTTTGACCTAATGACCTTCGTCATGAGGTCATGTTTTAATTCAGTTTTCATACCTTATGACCCCTGGACTGTGACCTCTGGAAGTGGAACGAGCTGCCAGAGGAGGTAGTTGAGGCTGGGGCCATCCCAATGTTTAAGAAACAGTTAAACAGGTACATGGATAGGACAGGTTTGGAGGGATATGGGCCAAACGCAGGCAGGTGGGACTAGTGTAGATGGGGCATGTTTCCATGTTGTATGACTCTATGAAACTAAACAGAAAACTGAAAACTATGGTGAAGTTTCTCTGGAGATTTAAAGTCAGGGGAACTGTAGATCTATCCAGGGTCGTGACCTCAGCTTCTCCAGTAAATCTGTTTGCTAAAGTTACACGAACTGGGCAGATAACGTAGTGTTGGGTTAACGTCACACACTTTGGAACAAGTTCTAACAGAGGCCACAAGGCAGTAAATTGTAGAGTTTCCCAGACTTCAAAAAAGTCTGGCACAATTTAATCCCTAGTGTTTAGGACAGTGCTAGTGTACGGGGTGACCACTGGTCGGCACGGACTCGGTGGGCCGAAGGGCCTGTTTCCGCACTGTATCTCTAAACTAAACTAGTGTACGGGGTGATCACTGGTCAGTGTGGACTCAGTGGGCTGAAGGGCCTGTGTCCGCACTGTATCTCTAAACTAAACCCTGGAACGGTTTCAGGATGGAGTATAGTTTTCTGGTTTTATTTAATTAGGGTTTTTTAATTAGTGTTATTTCATTCTGGTTTTATTTAATTACAACTGATAAGACTCTTGCCTCATTTACTTTTGAGAATTCAGTTGTGTCTGTGACCAATGTCCAGCTTATGTGGTGGAGAGTTTGTGTGTGAAGCGCAACACCACCTACACAGACAGATCGGAACGAAGATTTGTCATTGTTCTGTGCCTCTGCAAGTTTCCTAAACACGGTGCTGTGGGAAGGTAGTCACAGAGTGCTGGAGTAACTCAGCGGGTCAGGCAGCATCTCTGGAGAACATGGATCCTTTATTTGTCATTCAGACCTTTCGGTCTGAACGAAATGCTGTTGCCTGCAGCCATATATGTAATAATAACAAAACACAATAAACGCAAATTAACATCCACCACAGTGAGTTCACCAAACACCTCCTCACTGTGATGGAGGCAAAAGTCTTAGAGTTACTGTCTCTTCCCTCCTCTTCTCCCTTTGCGCCGAGGCGATACCCCACCGGGCGATGGCATCAGTCCCGCGGTTCAAGCTCCGCGGCCCGGGGGGTGGTCGAAGCTGCCCGCAGCTGTTGCAACGGGTGCTCCGGAAAACAGGCACCAGCCTGTGACCTGCGAGCTCCCGACATTGTCCTCCATTGGCCCGCGGCCGAGCCCCGGATCCAGGTCGCCGCCGCCAGAACGCCGCCTCAGCCGCCGTAGCACCGTCTCCGCTCCGCACCGGGCCGCCCACAAGGCAGCGTCTCAGCCCCGCTCCGGGCTGCTCACACGGGAGCACCTTCCAGCCGGTAGCCGTGCCGGCCGCACAGGAGTGTCTCAGCCCCGCACCGGGCTGCTCACACGGGAGCGCCTTCCAGCCGGTAGCCGTGCCGGCCGCACCGGAGTGTCTCAGCCCCGCACCGGGCTGCTCACACGGGAGCGCCTTCCAGCCGGTAGCCGTGCCGGCCGCACAGGAGTGTCTCAGCCCCGCACCGTCCGCCCTCACCGGAACGCCGAGTCGTGCCGCTACCCGGACGTCGCCACAGCTCGAAGACGGCCAGCCTCGCGTTGGTGAGTCCTGGCTGGCTCTACCTCCGGACCCTCGAGGTCGGTCGCAGGTTGGAGGCCGCCAGCTCCGCCATTAGGCCTCAGCGCAGACGGGGGAAGAGAAGGGGGATACGACAAAAAGTCGCATTCCCCCGAAGGGAGAGACAGAAAGCTCTGTTTCACCCTCCCCCCACACACATAACACCACGCAATAACCAAAAAATGTACTAAACTAGACAAAAAAAAACAACATAAAAAGTAAAAACAGACAGACTGCAGGCGAGCCGCAGCTGTATCACAGCGCCGCCACTTCCGGATGGATAGGTGACGTTTCACAGAGTGCTGCAGTAACTCAGCGGGTCAGGCAGCATCTGTGGAGAACATGGATAGGTGACGTTTCACAGAGTGCTGGAGTATCTCAGTGGGTCAGGCAGCATCTGTGGAGAACATGGATAAGTGACGTTTCACAGAGTGCTGCAGTAACTCAGCGGGTCAGGCAGCATCTCTGGAGAACATGGATAGGTGGCGTTTTGGGTCAGGAAAATACTTGGAAAGGTCTGAAGAACCTCTCTCTGAGGAAGGCTCCTGACCCAAAAGATCACCTGTCTATGTTCTGCAGAGATGCTGCCTGACCCGCTGAGTTACTCCAGCACTCTGTGAAACGTCACCTATCCATGTTCTCCACAGATGCTGCTGAGTTAACATAGAATGTAGAACAGTACAGCACAGGAATAGGCACTGTGGCCCACAATGTTTGTGCTGAACAAGATACCAAGTTAATCTGACCTTCTCTGCCTGCACATGATCCATATCCCTCTATTCTCTGCCAAAAGCTTCTTAAACACCACTGTTGTATCAGCCTCTACCACCTTGCAAGTACTATCACAACGTTGAAGAAATATTTAGAGAGATACATGGATAGGACAAGTTTAGAGCGATATGGGCCAAACGTGAGACTGGTGTAGTTGGGGCATTTTGGTCATGACAGGAGAACATGGATAGGTGAAGTTTTTCATTGACAATGTCCTTCAGACTGTTTGCGGTGGGTCGGGTGGGTGGGGTGGGGGAGGGAGAATCTGTCTATGGTCATCAGGATTGTCATAAATAATCCATTGAAAATGTTCTATGTTTATGATGAATGGACAATAGGATCCATCCACAAATTACAGATGGGTACATGGGCATATTTAGGGTGGCACGGTGGCGCAGCAGTGGAGTTGCTGCCTCACGGTGCCAGAGACCCGGGTTCAATCCTGACCACTGGTGCTGTCCGTACGGAGTTTGTACGTTCTCCCCGTGACCGGGTGGGTTTCATCCGGGTGCTCCGGTTCTCCCCAACATCCCAAAGACGCGCGGGTTTGTGGGTTAATTGTCCCTGTATAAATTGTTCCCAGTGTGTAGGGAGTGAATGAGAAAGTGGGATAACATAGAATGAATCTTCTTCTTATCGAGTCCACACACAAGATTAGAAGTTGTTCAGCCAGAGCTGAACACACTTCTCGGCATCTGCACAATGGTGTCTGTCTTGTGCTTCTTGTGCTTCTTGTGCGTGGTGGTGGTGGAAAGATTGGTTGAAACAGGGCCGCGACGTGAACGCTCTTTCCTTGACCCCATAGAATGAATGTGGACAGGTGGTTGTTGGTCGGCATGGGACTCGGTGGACCGAAGGGTCACTATCTCTCTAAACTAAACTAATCATGAAATTTGAGAAATCTCACGAGATTATTAGTGCAAGTAATCTTGGTGATTTGCTTTTAGTGTCGGCCTTTTTGTTTAAACTGAAGTTAATAAAAATGGGATAATGATATCTTGATGGCGCCGCTGAGAACACATGTAAAGGTGAGGCTCTGTAAGGCGCCGGTCAGGCCACATTTGGAGTATTGTGAGCAAAGTTGGCCCCATATCTGAGGAAGGATGTCAAGAGTCATGTGTCCCAGATAGGACAATGAAATTCTTGCTTGCTGCAGCACAACAGAATATGTAAACATAATACATAACCGAAGATAAAAGTTCAGTGTGCCTATAGACCATAGACCATATATATACAATAAATAAACAGATAAAGTGCAATAATAATAGACTGTTATTGTTCAGAGTTTGTTTGATATCGTGTTTAATAGCCTGATGGCTGTGGGGAAGAAGCTGTTCCTGAACCTGGAAGTTACAGATTTCAGGCTCCTGTACCTTCTTCCCAATGGCAACGGAGAGATCAGTGTGTGGCCAGGATGGAGTGGGTCTTTGATGATGATGGCAGCCTTTTTGTGCCGGCTCTGGAGAGGGTCCAGAGGAGGTTTACAAGAATGATCCCAGGAATGAGTGGGTTAACATATGATGAGCATGTGACGGCACTGGGCTTGTACTTGCTGGAGTTTAGAAGGATGAGGGTGGGACCTAGTTGAAACTTACAGAATAGTGAAAGGCCTGGATAGAGTGGATGTGGGGAGGATGTTTCCACTGGTGGGAGAGTCTAGGACCAGAGGCCACAGCCTCAGAATTAAAGGATGTTCTTTTAGGAAGGAGACGAGGAGGAATTTCTTTAGTCAGAGGGTGGTGAATCTGCGGAATTCATTGTCATATTGGTGAATCTGCATTTAGAGTATTGTGTCAGTTTTGTCACCCTGCTAAAGGAAGGATGGTGTTAAAAGTGCAGAGATGATTTACGAGGATGTTGCCAGGACTCGAGGGCGGAAAACCCGGGGGGGGGGGGGGTGGGGGGGCAGAGGGGACACGTCCCCCCCCATGTTTTGAGAGGTGGGGGACATCCCCCATGCCTTGCACGCGCGTGTGTGTATAAGTGTGCGCATGCGCATGTGGCCGCCAAAAAATTGTGTCCCCTGGTCCCCTCCATGTTTTGATAGCGATTTCCGCTCTTGCCAGGACTCGAGGGCCTGAGCTACAGGGAGAGGTTGAGCAGGCTGGGACTCTATTCCTTGGAGCGCAGGAGGATGAGGGGGTGGTGTTAAAGAGAAGTATACAATCATGGGGAATAGATCAAGTAGATAGATGCCCAGTCCTTTTCCCAGAGTAGGGAAATGAAGAATCAGAGGATATAGGTTTAAGGTGAGGGAGGAAAGATTTAATAAGATTTCACACAGTGGGTGTATGGAACGAGCTGCCAGACGAGGTAGTTGAGGCAGGGATTGTCACAACATTTAGACAACAGGTGCAGGAGTAGGCCATTCGGCCCTTGGAGCCAGCACCGCCATTCAATGTGATCATGGCTGATCATCCCCAATCAGTACCCCGTTCCTGCCTTCTCCCCATATCCCCTGACTCCGCTATTTTTAAGAGCCCTATCTAGCTCTCTCTTGAAAGCATCCAGAGAACCTGCCTCCACCGCCCTCTGAGGCAGAGAATTCCACAGACTCACAACTCTCTGTCAGAAAAAGTGTTTCCTCGTCTCCGTTCTAACTGTGGCCCCTGGTTCTGGACTCCCCCAACATCGGGAACGTGTTTCCTGCCTCTAGCGTGTCCAAAATGACATTAGGACAAGTACATGGATAGGACTGGTGCAAATGCCTAAAGAGAGACAAAAAAATGCTGGAGTAACTCAGTGGGACAGGAAGCACCTCAGGGTAGAAGGAATGGGTGTAATAATAATAATGTTGAAACTGCTCCAGACGCACACACCTCTTACCCACGGAAGGTAAGAAGCTGGTGTTTATCATTGCATCAACTACCAGCTCCCTTGACCACTCCTGTTTACATTCCCACAGCCACCACAAAGTCCTTATTTCAAGGTCATCAGAAGGGAACACGTTTTCTCCTGACTGTGCCATGTGTCAGGCTGTGTTGTGTAGAGTGGTGTTGGATTACTGTGGGGACGTTGCACGGAACAGTACAGGAACTGGCCCTTCGGCCCGCAATGTCCGTGCTAAACACAATGCAAAATTAAACCAATCTCTCCGTATCCCTCCATTCCCTGCATAAACATCTCTTAAACACCAATGTTGGCTTTGCTAATAAAGTATAAATTCATTATTGTCACGTGTCCCGAGGTGCAATGAAAAGCTTCTGTTGCGTGCTAACCAGTCAGCGGAAAGACAATACATGATTACAATCGAGCCGTCCACAGTGTACGGGGCCCAGTGTACAATGTAAGGGAATAACTTTTAATGCAAGGTAAAGTCCGATTAAAGATATTCCGAGGGTCACCAATGAGTTAGATAGTAGTTCAGGACTGCTCTCTAGTTGTGGGACGATGGTTCAAAAGTTTTTCCTCATCGCCATCTTAAATGGCCTACCTCTTATTCGTAAAATGTGGCCCCTGTTTCTGGACTCCCCCAACATTGGGAGCAAGTTTCCTGCATCTAGCCCGTCCAATCCCTTAAGAATAGTTTCTACAAGATATCCTCTCATCCTTCTAAATTCCAGTGAATACAAGCCCAGTCGACCCATTCTTTCATCATATGTCAGTCCCGCCATCCTGGGAATTAACCTGGTGAACCTACTACGCTGCACTCCCTCAATAGCAAGAATTAGGAGAACAAAACTGCACGCAATACTTCAGGTACGGTCTCATCAGGGCCCTGTACAACTGCAGTAGGACCTCCTTGCTCTTAAACACAAATCCTCTCGCAATGAAGGCCAATGTGCCATTAGCTTTCTTCACTGCCCGCTATACCTGCTTACAGTGATTGATGTACAAGCACACCCAGGTCTTGTTGCACCTCCCCTTTTCCTAATCTGGCACCATCCTCTCTCCAGAGATGCTGCCTGACCCGCTGAGTTACTCCAGCTTTTTGTGTCTACCTACGGTTTAAACCAGCATCTGCAGTTCCTTCTTACACCATTCAGATAATAATCTGCTGACTTGTTCTTGTCACCAAAGTGGATAACCTCACATTTATCCACATTATACTGCATCTGCCATGCACCTGCCCACTCACCCAACCTGTCCAAGTCATCCTGAAGCCTCATAGCATCCTCCTCACAGTTCACACTGCCACCCAGCTTTGTGTCATCCGCAAACTTGGAGATGTAACCCAAGGTGTTAATGTGTGTGAGAGAGATTGGTCTCCTGCAAACTATAAACTCTCCATAAACTTAATATGATTATAACACTGCTAATCCAGGTTCATTGTAATGCTATTTATTACATTATCCTTCAGAAGGAATTAACTTTAAGCCTTCTTATGACTAACCCAGTGTTTCTAAGAACCCCGGGCTCCCAAACCTGTTCCTCCATCGCAGATTACTATTATCATAACATCGTCACAGAGTGCTGGAGTAACTCAGCGGGTCAGGCAGCATCTCTGGAGAACATGGATGGGTGACATTTCACAGAGTGCTGGAGTAACTCAGCGGGTCGGGCAGCATCTGTGGACAGAAGGAATGGGTGACATTTCGAGTCGAGACCCTTCTTCAGACTGAAACGTCACCCATTCCTTCTCTCCAGAGATGCTGCCTGACCCACTGAGTTACTCCAGTATTTTTTGTCTATCTTCAGTGTAAACCAGCATCTGCAATTCCTTCCTAACATTATATCATACCAATCTCTCTACAGTTTGTTCAATTTGACAGTTTTGAGGTGTAGGGTAAACTGAACTGGGAGATGTCCCACACCTCCCGCTGTCTCGGCAAGGCCAGCAGCATCATCCAGGACCAGTCTCATCCTGGCCACTCCCTCTTCTCCCCTCTCCCATCAGGCAAGAGGTACAGAAGTGTGAAAATGCACACTTCCAGATTCAGGGACAGTTTCTTCCCAGTAGGCAGGAAACATGTTCCCGATGTTGGGGGAGTCCAATACCAGGGGTCACAGTTTAAGAATAAGGGGTAAGCCATTTAGAACGGAATTAAGGAAACACATTTTCACACACAGAGTTGTGAGTCTTTGGAATTCTCTGCCTCACAGGGCGGTGGAGGCCGGTTCTCTGGAAACTTTCAAGAGAGAGCTAGATAGGGCTCTTAAAGATAGCGGAGTCAGGGGATATGGGGAGTAGGCAGGAACGGGGTACTGATTGTGGATGATCAGCCATGATCACATTGAATGGCGGTGCTGGCTAGAAGGGCCGAATGGCCTCCTCCTGCACCTATTGTCTATTGTTATCCGCCAACTGAACCATCCTTCCACAACCAGAGAGCAGTGCTGAACTACTAGCTACCTCATTGGTGATACCTCGACTATCCTTGATCGGACTTTGCTGACTTTACCTTGCACTAAATGTTATTCCTTTATCATGTATCTGCACACAGTGAATGGATCGATTGTAATCGTGAATGCTGGCTGGTTAGCACGCAACAGAAGCTTTTCACTGTACCTCGGTACACATGACAATAAACTAAACTGAACTGAACTCAAAGAATGTATTCCATCCTCCCATCAACTAGAGTGTGGTCAATAGACAATAGGTGCAGGAGGAGGCCATTTGGCCCTTCGAGCCAGCACCGCCATTCAATGGGATCATTGCTGATCATCCCCAATCAGTACCCCGTTCCTGCCTTCTCCCCATATCCCCTGACTCCGCTATCTTCAAAAGCCCTATCTAGCTCTCTCTTGAAAGTATCCAGAGAACCGACCTCCACCGCCCTCTGAGGCAGAGAATTCCACAGACTCACAACTCTCTGGGTGAAAAAGTGTTTCCTCATCTCTGTTCTAAATGGCTTACCCCTTATTCTTAAACTGTAGCCCCTGGTTCTGGACTCCCCCAACATCGGGACCATGTTTCCTGCCTCTAGTGTGTCCAAGCCCCTAACAATCTTATATGTTTAAATGAGATACCCTCTCATCTTTCTAAATTCCAGAGTGTACAAGCCCAACTGCTTCATTCTCTCAGCATATGACAGTCCCGCCATCCCGGGAATTAACCTGGTGAACCTACGCTGCACTCCCTCAATAGCAAGACTGTCCTTCCTCAAATTTGGAGACCAAAACTGCACACAATACTGCAGGTGCACTAAACATTATTCCCTTTGTCCTGTGTCTGTACACTGTGGACTGCTCGATTGTAATCAAGTATAATCTTCCCGCTTTTCCAGTATCTAGTAAGCATGCAGGTACAGCAGGCAGTGAAGAAAACTAATAGCATGTTGACCTTCATAACAAGAGGAGTCGAGTATAGGAGCAAAGAGGTCCTTCTGCAGTTGTACAGGGCCCAAGTGAGACCACACCTGGAGTATTGTGTGCAATTTTGGTCTCCAAATTTGTGGAAGGACATTCTTGCTATTGAGGGAGTGCAGCATAGGCTTACAAGGTTAATTCCCGGGATGGCAGGACTGTCATATGCTGAGAGAATGGAGCGGCTGGGCTTGTACACTCTGGAGTTTAGAAGGATGAGAGGTTATCTTATTGAAACATATAAGATTATTAAGGGATTGGACACGCTAGAGGCAGGAAACATGTTCCCGATGTTGGGGGAGTCCAGAACCAGGGGCCACTGTTTAAGAATAAGGGGTTGGCCATTTAGAACGGAGACGAGGAAAAACTTTTTCACCCAGAAAGTTGACAATGTGGGACTAGTGTAGATGAGGCATGATGGCCGGTGTGGGCAAGTTGGCCTCTTTCTGTGCTGTATCACTCAGTGACTCTGTGACCGTGTGTATGTGATGAGCCAGAGTTACTGCAGCCTGCAGTCTCGTGACTGTCAGCATGTGAACGGTTTATTAATAGGTTCATAGAAGCCCCACATGGCTGAGGAGGGATGCCAAAGTGGGCAGTGTTTGCCAAGGCCCGTCTAACCTCCGGAGCAGTCAAGGTGACCGAGGGAGATGGCTGCTGATGTTGTCCGTGTGGTCTGGGGAGGTGTGTGTGAGTGGGGAGGGGGCGAGGATGGGCGGACACAGCGCACGGTGATGCCACAGTCCCTGCGGGTAAACGAGTGGGCTGTTCCCGCGGTCGTGTTCACCAGCACGAAACATCGTTCACGTTTGCGTGGTTTTGACTGCGTTTGCTGCGCTAGATTTTCATAAACTCCTAAGTGATAGGAGGAGAATCAGGCCATTCGGCCCATCGAGTTCACTCCGTCATTCAATCATGGCTGATCTATCTCTCCCTCCTAACCCCATTCTCCTGCCTTCTCCCCGTAACCCCTGACACCCGTACTAATCAAGAATCTATCTCTCTGCCTTAAAAATATCCATTGACTTGGCCTCCACAGCCGTGTGTGGCAATGAATTCCACAGATTCGCCACCCTCTGACTAAATAAATTCCTCCTCATATCCTTCCTAAAAGAACGTCCTTTAATTCTGAGGCTGCGACCTCTAGTCCTAGACTCTGCCACTAGTGGAAACATTCTCTCCACATCCAGGCTTTTCACTATTCTGTAAGATTCAAATCCCCCCCCCCCCCCCCCCCATTCTTCTAAACTCCAGCGAGTACAGGCCCAGTGCCGTCAAACGCTCATTTTCTTGAATGTTCCACGGAATAAAGCTGGTCACATTTCCTTCGCAGCTTTAACCACACGTGAACGGCTGCACTTCCAGCACCATCTTGTGGCCACTGTATTAATCTCCCTGTGTTTATACAACATGGAACTGCACAGCACAGGGACAGGCCCTTCACTTCAGAGCGATGATCAGTGTTCACTTGATGGGCCGAAGGGCCTGTATCTTTAAACTAAACACGGTTGGGCAGCGGTAGAGTGTCTGCCTCACTGTAGCGCCAGAGACCCGGGTTCCATCCTGATTGCAGGTGCTGTCTGTACGGAGTTTGTACGTTCTCCCCGTGACCTGCGTGGGTTTTCTCCGGGTGCTCCGGTTTTCTCCCACATTCCAAAGACATGCAGGTTTGTAGGTTAATTGGCTTTGTCCCTAGTGTGTGTAGGATAGTTCTTGTGTACGGGGTGATCGCTGGGTGTCGTGGGCTGAAGGGCCTGTTTCTATGCTGTATTTTTGAGTTGAACTGAACTAAACAGCTTCTAAGCCCCATTATCAGACATTAGACTTTAGAAATTCAGAGCGATAACAGGCCCTTCGTCCCACTGAGTCCGTGCCTACTAGTGATCCCCGCACAATAACACTATCCTACATGCATGGAACAGATTTCTTTTTTTACCAAAGCCAATTAACCTACAAACCCGCACGTCTTTGGAGTGTGGGAGGAAACCGGAGCACCCGGAGAAAAGCCACGCAGGTCACGGGGAGAACGTGCAAACTCCGCACAGACAGCACCCGTATTCAGGATGGAACCCGGGTCTCTGACGCTGTGAGGCAGCAACTCTACCGCAGCTCCACCGTGCCGCCCCGTTTAGATTAGAGATAGACAATAGGTGCAGGAGTAGGCCATTCGGCCCTTCGAGCCATTCACTGTGATCATGGCTGATCATCCCCAATCAGTACCCCGTTCCTGCCTTCTCCCCATATCCCCTGACTCCGCTATACAGACGCTTCGGCCCACCAAGTCCATGCCGATCTTCAATCACCTGGGGGGGGGGGGGGGGGGGGGGTTGGTTGACATTGCAACTTTCACGTGGCCCGCCCTGTTTCGGCAAATGCAATCAACCTGGCGTGCACATTCAAATAAGATCAAATACAACAAGTTGTCCTACAACTTTAGGCTGTGCACGCCGTACACAGGAGGAGGATCAATCACCTGCTCAGGGTTTCGGCCCGAAACGTCGCCTATTTCCTTCGCTCCATAGATGCTGCTGCACCCGCTGAGTTCCCCCAGCAATTTTGTGTACCTGCTCACACTAGTTCCATGTGTAGGAAGGAACTGCAGATGCTAGTTTACACCGAAGATAGACACAAAATGCTGGTGTAACTCAGCGGGTCAGGCAGCATCTGTGGAGAACATGGATAGGTGACGTTTCACAGAGTGCTGGAGTAACTCAGCGGGTCAGGCAGCATCTGTGGAGAACATGGATAGGTGACGTTTCACAGATTGCTGGAGTAACTCAGCGGGTCAGGCAGCATCTCTGGAGAACATGGATAGGTGACGTTTCGAGTCGAGACCCTTCTTCAGACCCAAAACATTCCTTTTCTCCTAAGATGCTTCCGACCCGTTGAGTTACTCCACCTTTTTGACGTACAAATAGGCAGCAGATATCAGTGTGACTGTGTGGCTACTCGGACAATGTTACTGATGATCCATTTATATCGTCCCTTCAATGCCATTGATGTTCAAAATAGCAAAGTCATATTTGCAATGTGGTGTTGGCTGTGGATGAATAGACGGGCGCGGTGTGTGTACGGCATGGCCTCTGTGTTCATGGTGGGAGACGCCCAACTCTGGACCTCTCCTCTCTCTAACACTAATAGCCCTGTCCCACGGTACGACTTCATTCCACGAGCTCTCCCGAGTTTAAAAAAAATCAAACTCGGGGTAAGCACGGAGAATAAACATAGCGGGTATGTCGGAAGCGCAGGGGACGTCTCTTAGCGGCTCGTAACGCTAACGGCAGGCAATCGGGAAGACTCGCTAACGACAGGTAAGCACGGGAAGACTCGTGAAGATTTTTCAACATGTTGAAAAATGTCCACGAGAGCCCCGAGTTCCGACGAGCGGCCATTACCGTAAATCTCCGATTTCGAATCAGGGTAAACTCGGGAGAGCTCTTGGAAAGAACTCGTACCGTGGGACAGGGCTTTTAGGAGGAGTGGGAGAGTTGAGTATTTACATCCTGCAATTAACAGTTCAGATTGGTGTTGAGATACAGCACGGAAACAAGACCTTCGGCCCACCGATCCCCGCACATTAACACCGCCCTACACACGCATTTAATGACAGGGGTGCCACTTTGACACAGCATTGGGGTTGCTGCCTTACGGCACCAGAGACCCGGGTTCAATCCTGACTGCGGGTGCTGTCTGTATGGAGTTTGTACGTTCTCCCCGTGACCTGCGTGTGTTTTCTCCAGGTGCTCCGTTTTCCTCCCACACTCCAAAGACGTTTACATTTGTAGATCAATTGACTTCGGTAAAATTGTAAATAGTGTAGGATAGTGCTAGTGTGCGAGGTGATCGCTGCTGAAGGGACTGTTTCCACTCTGTATCTCTAAAGTCTAAAGACGTGGCTGTTAGAGTCACAGAGTTACACAGCACAAAAACAGGCCCTTCGGCCCAACTCATCCATGCTGACCAACATGTCCCATCTACACTTGTCCCACCTGCCTGTGTTTGGCCCATATTCCTCTAAAGCTGTCCCAGCCACTTACCTGTCTAAATGTCTTTTAAATGCTGTTATAGCACCTGGCTCAACAACCTCCACTGGCAGCTCGTTCCATACACCCACCTTTTAGAAACGAGATGAGGAGGAATTTCTTAACCATAGCGTGGAGAATCTGTGGAAGTCTTTGCCACAGACGGCTGTCGAGGCTACATGTTTGGTTAGTTTGGACAGATAGATTCTTGATTTGTATGGGTGTCAGGATTAATGGGGAGAAGGCAGGAGAATGG